>NC_133617.1:489711798-490050131 GCF_048593235.1 Sminthopsis crassicaudata | reverse complement strand
AATGCTAGTCACCAGTAAAATACAAACTTTCTCTGTAACAAGAAGTTATTCAAATAGTGTTAGTCATTTCAACAATAAGCATGGGTAAAATGTTGTATAATTATTTCCTTTCAACTTTTTCGACTAGACAATTATTGGGGTGTTAATTAAATGTTTAAAATATTACAACAGGGAAAATAAAACCCCATAAGCTGCTTTTGCTTTTGGTAAGTCTTTTACAAAGTAATTTAAAACTTACAAGTCATCTATTCATCCATTAGCTTTTTTTAAACAGAAGTTTTCCTCAAGGGATATCATTGTTTATAAGCCCAAACTTGTTTTTCTTTTAACATTCTTAAAATGTCTACTACTGAATATTTTGACCTTTAAAAAGGGCACTACACAATGAAGTTCCCATAAAAAAAAGTTAAAAATGCTTTTAGGGATGGCTGAGATCTAAATTCTTTTTCTATTTTGGTTTATAAACTAGGGGTGACTTGTTAAACGGCCTAAAGCAAATTATTTCCAAGTACATTTTCCCAAAATTCCAATATTCTTTATTTTTCTTAAAAAAAAAAAAAAAATACAGCTCCAAAGTGCAGGTGCTTATTTTATTTAGAAACAAGAAAAGTACATAGGATTAAAATGGAAGATTTGAACAAAGTTTTAAAATTATAATCCTTTTCATTAACAATGTAATTAAACAGAGTTTATACATACCTCATATACATAATTACATTCAAAATAAGTTAAACAATTTTAATATATTCTACAATTAATTTAATTGGCCCTTAAATATTTTCCCTCTGGAAGACATTAACTAAACTTTGGCTTTTTCTACCCAACTGGTTAATTGTACTTCCCCCTCACTTTAATGAGTTAGTTACTAAGGTGGGTTGCAATATTTTAAAGTTTAGTAAAGGAAGCTTTCGAATAAACATATGATCAAAGGACAGCAAATAAATGGAAATTTAAACCCTTAGGATCCAGGGCATGAAAATAAAATGGAAAA
Source organism: Sminthopsis crassicaudata (assembly GCF_048593235.1). Classification (NCBI taxonomy): domain Eukaryota; kingdom Metazoa; phylum Chordata; class Mammalia; order Dasyuromorphia; family Dasyuridae; genus Sminthopsis; species Sminthopsis crassicaudata. The sequence goes on along the minus strand of NC_133617.1, from coordinate 490,049,140 downwards.
CAGCAATAATTTGACTCCAATAAGAAACTTCTAATAATTCTAAAAAGTTTCAGAATATTCCATCTTTAACAAAAAGATCGTACTACCATTCCTTTCAAGTTACGAAATTGCCAAAGCTTTTTTCACAATGCACATTTCACTTTTCCATGGCATCTAGGTCTTGCAGCATTAGTTGGAAACTCCTAGCATGACTTCTATTTTCATCTTCAACAAAAGACTTGGTTAAGCCAGTTTACTTATATACAAGTATCATAAAAAAAGAAATGATTCTGATTATGCTCTCTGCTTTTACTATGTCTGTCACAAAGCTTCTGTCTAGTTCCAAGATTTTTGAGAAAATCTTGATTTTCTAAAATTAAGCTTTTTGGTACTGCTGCCATGATGTGTTTAATGTAACATTAATTTAAGCATAAAATGGCAACTACATTCACAGCTATTGGGAAAATTTTCTTAAGCTAATCAAATACAAGGCTGCAGCAGTGACAGTAGTGGAATACAAGGGGGAAAATGAACAAGTAAATAAAATGACTTTATCAGTGGCCATTCACTATTTCGTTTTCTGGCATATGGAAGAAATTATCTTCTTTGAGTTTCAAATGTTCTGGTAAATCCAGTTGTCTCTTAGCTTCTTCAATATCATCTTGAATTGCCGAAATAAGGTCATCTGTGACAACAGGAGATAAAATGTTTTTAATGTGTTTAAGTCATTAAAAAAATACAATCTATAAATGCACTATAGTGCATGAGGAAATTATTTTAATTCTATTATAAATGTATACTATTGGATAAACAAGATCCCTCTTGATCCTACCATCCCAACAGAAGCCCTAATCACACCATGCCTGGATTAGTATTAGCTAATTAATGTTAAAGACCTGGGCCTTTAGTTCCAACTTAATAGTCACTTAATAGTGGGACTTGAGGAAATCAACCTCTAAAAGGCTCAGTTTCTTATCTACAAATACCTATAGTATTTACCTCTTACAATGCAGAGTAAAAATCAAATATACCATACATGAAAAACACTTTGGGGAACCATAATTGTTTTGATTTATATTGTATTTATACAATTATATTGTATATATATATATATATATATATATATATATATATATATATATATATATATATATAAAAAAAACTATTGGCAACACTTTATATGCCATTATTGAGCTCTTCTCTAGAAAATATCTACAGATCAAACAGCTTCAGCAATTATAGTTCAGGTATAGATAAGTACCAACTGGAGTAGAGCTTTGGTTGTAGAACTGAGGTGTAAAATAACCATGATATATGGTTATTTTCTTAATGTAACTGTCAGGCTAAATTATGTCTAATTTTATGAAAAGAGATCTATAAAATACTATTCATTCGTCTTTTATGAGGATAAAAGAAATTAATTAATATAAGAACTTACCAACTGAACTAAAGTTCTTTTCTGGTCTGATGTAGCCAGTGATGACTATATTAAGGATTTCCCCATAGAAGTCCTCTTTAAAGGTATGTATAATGTGAGTTTCCTATGAAGTAAAAAAAAAAAATTAGAAATTGTTAATTTTAAAAGGACAATAGAACCTGAACTTTGTGAGCAGGATTTAATTTATTTTTTTAATGATAAAAAAATCTATTTCCTTTCCCTCCCACTTCATATCACTAAAAAAAAGGGGGAAAGCAATAAGAACACTATTGGACAATAGTAAAAATTTAAAATGTGGCATAAACTAGGCACTACCCAGTAATACCTTATACCAAGATAAAGACAACTAAGTACCATTTCACTGGCTATGACAAAGATAATTATTGGAAGGAATGTGAAAATACTGCGACACTAAATGCATTGTGTTAAATTATGAAATGAGCCAACCTTTCTGGAGAGCAATTTGGAACAATGCCCAAAAGGTTACCAAATTATGCATACCCTTTGGTCCAGCACTTATCTCTACTGGCAAATTATTAGAGATGAATAAGGAAACCAGTTTTTAGTATTCTTTCCATATGGGTTCCACCCTATACTCAAAACCATTTTATGGACATTTCCATTTCCATAGGCCCAACCATAATAAATTCCAGTTGATAAATCATGTGGAAAGTTACCCATTTGCTCATCAAAGTTAGTTGAATAAAAGCATATACATATGTGCAAAGATACTTGTATCAATTTTTTAAAATAGTGGCAAGGAATTGGAAATTGAGTAAACATGCATCAGCTGAGGAATGCCTGAATAAGTTACGGTATATGAATGCAATGGGATATTATTGTTCCAGGTTTCAAATGTTGAGCTGGCCTAGAAAGACTTACATGAACTGATGTTAAGTGAACAGACCTGAGAGAACATTGTACAAGATTATGTGATGATCAACTGTGATGGAGTTGGCTCCCAACAATGAGGTGAATTTAGAGCTATTCTAATAGCTGTGGTCATCCACATCTAAAGGGAAATTGGGTTACACAATTCACAGCTTGGTAAGTGTTTTCCTGCATCACCTCCATACATCATTTTCTTTTTTTTGGTCAACTTTGCCCTTCTGATGAATGCAAGATGAGCATTTGGAGTGATATTGAGCATTTTTTAGGATACTGTTATTGATATCCTGAATTTCAGGATTATGTCTTTAACTCAATGTCTTCTGGGGAAAAAAAAAAAAAGACTACTCATTTCCCCAAATCCACTATATTATCCTTTGCAAAATACTTAGCTCCTTAATTATACCAGAAACATGAATCTTTTAGGAAAGTTTTCCTCCTATAAACAAAGTTTGCCTTCTTTTTTGCATATACAAACAAGATCTCCAGAATTAAGCATAAGAGAAAAATAAAATGCTTACCACAGATTTTTTAGTATTCTTGTAGTATGGGTTCCATCCTATACTTAAAACCATTTTATGGACATCTCCATTTCCAACAGAGGCCCAACCATAATAAATTCCAGGAGATAAATCATGTGGAAGATTATCCACTACTTGATCAGGAAAGTTAGCTGAATAAAAGCATATGATATGAATGTTAATATAAGAAGAATTTACAAAGAGCCATATGTAGCTGATAACTCCAAATAATTAATGTTTATACAAGAACTTCTCAAATGAAGTTATCAAATGAGATAATGTATGAAATATCATACAGCGCCTGGCACAGTATGCACTATTGTCAAGACTTATCCCCACCCCTCTTCTCTTATTACCAAAGATTAAATGCCAAATATAATTTCTGCTAAACAGGCCATCGAGATAAGACTACACAACAGGATCAAAAACCAGGTATGATCCTTAGCAAAAATGGGTCAAGTCTTCCTCAGCGTTGAATTTAAAATTTAATTATTTTTGTTTTAAAAAAATACAATTTCCAAAATTATTTGACATTATTTCTAGTAGATTTCAAACAGGACATTAGGGAATTCCCAATAAGGAAAGTGAGCTACTATATTCTTTCTGAGGAAATTTATTTTCACTAGTGTTACTTGTTTCATAAATATTAATCAACAAGATATTTGCTCTATTAACCGGATCTAATATATATCAAATGGTATTAATATTATCATATAATATATAACTATATAATTTAGTATTAATTTTATCAAATTTAAAATAAGGTATAATTGCTATTTCTGAATGGTATCAACGACATACTATTGAGTATACAGTCCTTGATACAGAGGGAGAAAACCCAGACCTAAATTAAATCAAGCCATAGTCGACCTTTTAAAATGACCTTGGGGCCAAATGCTACCTTGGAGATAGCTCCAGTGATGAGGTGGGATGCCGAAGGGTGAGTCTGTGTGGGTGGGGAAGGGTGGGGAAGTTAACGGACCGAAGGTTATCTTACACCCTGGAGTTCAGAGGCCAGCCCAATAAGTGCATCAAACCCATCACTTCTGCAAGTAAAAAGTAACGGGACGAGCAGCTAGTTTGGAAGCACCTAGGTTGAAATCCGACCTTTGTCAACACTTGTGTTACTCTGGGCAAGTCATTTAATCCCTAATTGGCTTGCAAAAAAAAGAAACCGAAACCACAATAGCTGCGCGCCTGCCTCCCGCAGGCGCACCTGGCGCAGGTAACACGGGGTTGGCTTGGCCGGGAATGCCCACTGTGACTCGGCCTGAGTCAGGTTAAACCAGTGAAAGAGCGGAGGGGGGAGGAGTGATTCCCGATAGTCTAGGCTGTTTCCTCGGAGTGTGACAGGGTACCGCGGAAAGATGAGCAAGGTGGATTTGCTCACGCCTACGCTTCGGCGCGGGGCCGCGGGGATGCGCGAGCCCCGGGCGGCTGCGGGCTGCCATCCCTCCCAGTTCTCCCTCCCGATTCCTTCCCGAGCACTTGCCTGTGGGGATGCCCAGCTGCTTGGAGCCCCGTCCGAAGCCCCTCACCACTGTGCCCCGGCAGAAATAAGGCAGATGTTTCATCACGTCGCTGACTCCGGGCTCGCGAGACGACCCGGGCGGAGATTCCGGCGGAGCCGCCGTCGAGTTCAGGGAAACGGTTCCCCGGGGCCAGCCGGGAGTGGAGGAGAAGGGGGAGGGGGAGGGAAGGAAGTTCCTAAGGGCAGAAGGCAGGAGGGAGACGAGGTGCGCGTTGACGGCACGAGGCTCGCGGCCAACCGCCCTCACCCGAAAGCTGCTGACGGAGGGCGCGCGACAGAATCTCCGCACACCACTGACCCAACAGAAGCCGCAATTGCTCACCGAAGCCGGCTGGAGCGGAAATCTATGCGGGAGGTGGGCGGAGAAAAAACGAAGGGCGGGGAGAGAAGAAAGGAAGAGCGGAACGGCGCGTTGCCATTGGGCAGACAGCATGGCCACCAGTTTCTCCAGCCAGGTCTCCGCTCGTTCAGTTCTTTACATAACACGCCCCTTCTCCCCCTCCTTCTTTCTTTCTAGTGGACCTGCCCTACTAGGGCTCGGCGCATGCGTGGGGGCGGGTCCTAGCGCTCTTGCGCCTCAGTTACGAAGCGGAAAGAGAAGTAGGTGGTTCTAGAACTGCTGCTCTCGAGCACGTTCAGATTCTCCAGTGATTGCTGAGGGTCGCATGTTCAAATCCAGGCCTGGGAAAAGTGGTCCGAGTGTTGGTCCGAGTGTCTACTCCAACCAGCCGAACCTCCAGATGTAGCTGTTCTCCCTCTACTGTGGGCCCAATCCATATTATTCCCTAGCCTTCTCCCTAAGGCAATGGTCATCTGCCACTGGGCAGCCTGAGGTGATTTCCCCCGCCGGGGGAAATCCCGCCCTCAGCCCTCGCCTTCCCGGCCTCTGACGTCCGATAGATCGCTAGAGGTGTTACGTCCGGGGCAGAGAACTGGGTTTGCGCTGGGGCTACTTCAACAACCACAGACAGGTTCCCAAAATGTATCCAACGTAGAAAAGCACTAGTAAAGACCATCGTGCTAGATGTTCGAGAATGTAAAAGAAAAGTTTACTCACAGCACTGTCATGAGCAAGTTCACAAGCTAGCAGAGCTGGGAATGCAAAACTTTGAATTTGTGCATTACGGAACTATGCAAAGTACCCTCCCGGAAGAAACGGTATTTGAGTTGAACGGTGTAATTCAATGTTGGTAAATAAGAGTGTCCCAGACCTAGGAGAAAACTAAAAGGCGGCTAATAGGGTCTGGCGGAGCGTCCAGCCTGGAATTCGCAAGGCCTGGCTTAGCGCCTGCCTCAGAAACTGTAGTACTGTGCAGTCCTAGATAAGTCACAATGAGGTGAAGGATCGGGCAACCGCTCCAGCATACACAGTCATTATCACCGGCAAGTTCATGGGCCAGAAGGGGGAAAAGCAACCAAAAAAACAGGATACCAAATGTTTACGTTAGTGCGTTAGAAAACTACCCAACTGCAGCAAAGGCAAAGAAGCTTGGGAAGGAGAAGAGATATGAAGGGCATATACTTTATGTAATCTGAGATAAGACTGGAAAAGTAGGATCCTGAGAAATTATGGTGGGCCTGATATACTATGCAAAGGTGTCAATTACAGAGCAGAGCCACCAGATATACTCTTATTAGCAGTTGGGGTGGCAGAAAATGCTAGATTAGGTTATTACTGTATAGTCCAGGTGGGTGATAATGGGAACGTGTATTTGAGAGCGAGCATAAAGAGAAATGAATAGGTAGAGAAATGTAGAGAGAAGGGACAGATCTTAAGACTAAAATTGTAGACCAGTAAATGACAGTACCTGCCCCAGACAAAAATACTGAGGTCAAGAACGTTGAATTAAACATTGAATTTCAGTTGGTAGTGGGGATATCCGGGTGGAAATTTCCCATAGGAACTTGCATATGAACTCAGAAGCAAGATCTAGGACGGAAATAACAGATTTAGGGATCATCTGAATACACTTAGTGGTTGAAGCTGTGCTTGCCAAAGGGAAAAATGCTTTTGAGAAAAGCAAGAACTATCTGAAGGCACATCTTTGAGACACTTTTTTTTTTTCTTAAATAGTTTTTATTTACCAGATATGTGCATGGGTAATTTTACATTGACAATTGCCAAACCTTTTGTTCCAATCTTTCCCTCCTCCCCCCCAGATGACAGATTGACTAACACATGTTAAATATGTTAAAGAATAAGTTAAATACAATATATGTATACACGTCTATACAGTTATTTTGCTGTACAAAAAGAATCGAACTTTGAAATAGTGTACTATTAACCTGTGAAGGAAATAAAAAATGCAGGTGGACAAAAATAGAGGGATTGGGAATTCTATGTAGTGGTTCATAGTCATCTCCTAGAGTTCTTTTGCTGGGTGTAGCTGGTTCAGTTCATTACTGCTCTATTGGAACTGATTTGGTTCATCTCATTGTTGAAAATGGCCACGTCCATCAGAATTGATCATCATATAGTATTATTGTTGAAGTATATAATGATCTCCTGGGCCTACCATTTCACTCAGCATCAGTTCAAGTTTGAGAGACATTCTTGAAAAAAATTTTATCATCTTTGGCTAGCCACTGCATTAATAAGCCAGCAGTATAGGCTACAAATAGGTACACTGTAGTTGATCCACTCAAGAATGTTACATACTTTAGATACCAGTTCCTTTAACTGGTTCCCAATTCTACAATGAGTTCTTGTAACTAGGGATTGTGAAATGATTTATTATCAGTAAATATTTAATTTGTGTACCTATTTTATATACCTGGGGTCATATAAAAATATATTGGGCAAAAAGGGGTCAAGAGGAAAAATTTTAAGAAGCCTTTATTTAGGTAATGCATATCTGTGTCTCACAATTCCATAGATGACATCTATGTGATCTCTCCTGTTGAGCTATTTGACTGGAGTTTGGATGACCCATAGTTGCCCAGAGGCATATCCAACTCTTCCTGACCCCATGGGTCAAAGTATACCAAGCCATTCTGTGGAGGGGTGAGATACCCCTATTACATCAATTCTATCCTCCAAGGGCAGGCTAACATAACAATTGTGAAGTGAACATAAAAAATGTATTTTCTAAAATTACATGTAAAGATAGTTTTCAACATTCATTTTTGTAAGATTTTGAGTTCCAAGTGTTTTCTCTTTCTCTTCCTTCCCCATTTCCCCAAACAGCAAACAATCTTACATACATACACAATCATTTAAAACATATTTCCATATTATATTGTGAAAGAAAAATTAGAAAAGAACCATGAGAAAATAGTATGCTCTGATCAGTAGTCTCCATAGTTCTTTAGATGTGGATGGCGACTTCCATCACAAGTCTAATTAGAATTTTCTTGGATCACTATTTCTTCCCTGAGCTAAGTATTACAATTGATCAAAAAGATATATTTTTCAAAGAAGAAAAAGAATACTTAAGCAGCTACACAGGTCTTTAGCATAGCTATGCCAGACCATAGAAAATGGTCTCTCCTTTATTAGTTAACATTTATTTAGCTCCTATTTAGCATTAGCACAAAGAGAAGTAGGTGAGTTCCTGAATATTTAAAAGTCCTATGAATTTACTTTTCTAATTGTAGTATGTTTAAGGTACAAAAGAAAAGGAAAATTCTCCTGGAATAGAATTCAAACTATCCAATAGTTTGTATAGAATTGTTCAAAGTCCTAGAGATTTTGTTTTTTGTTTTGTTTTATTTTGGTAGCTGTAGGAATCATATCTTATTTTGTTTCACTTATATCACTAACACAGGAACTTACACATAAAAATTAAGGGTAGAGAGGCATGAACCATTTGAAACAATCAGTATATATATCATAAGAGTAAATTTAGCAGAAAATGGAGACAGTTTCTTCCAAAAAATATACTTTTCAATACCTCTCCCTTTGGCCCTGGGTTAAATTATTTTTAAATCACTGGATCGTCTAAAGATTCACATACTGGAAGACAGTTATTGTACAGACCATGAGCAGTTTGACCAGGAATTTTTAAAAATGTTTGAATAAAACATAAGATTGGAGGGTCATAATCATTTCTCAAACTCAATCTCATCCCACACAACTTCCAGATTTATTGATTTTAATACATAATTTTGGCAAAATTATCTGATGGGGTAAATGAGACCTCAACAGAAAGACCCCACATCCTAGATAGTTGGGTAGGTTTTAGGAAGGGTTTAAACAAGAGAATGTCTACATTATTGTCCAAGTTACTTCCTGAGGCAAGGAGGAGAAGTTGGGCAGGATCATCTGTACTTAAGTGGGCCTTTTGTTTTCCTTAAAGGGCATTCATTACAATAGTCCTTTGTTAAATTCCTTGTGAATTCCTTGCATAGAGAAAATTATCAGGATCACACAGTATCTAATCAGAAGAATAAATTATGAGGTCAAGCCTGAGATTATTTTTCTCATGTAAAAGAACCTATTGGGACTCCACTTCTTAAGCTAATTTATTTTTGTTTACTAAATGTCACAATGGCTAACTCCTTTTGAAGAAATTTGCCTTTCAATCAATGGTGTAAATAAACCTCTGCAGTTAGATAATGATTTGGGACTACAGTTCAAATGAAAGTCCTTCACTGAAAATAACTTAGATTATGTAGTTGATGCTATTCATTTTTATGTGTAAGTTCCTGTGTTAGTGATTTAAGTGAAACAAAATAAGATATGATTCCTGCCCTCATTGGACTTCAAACTGGTTGAGAAAGGGTAAATTGGCTTGTTGAGAAAGTGTAGAGAAGGGCTAAAAAGTGGATCTTCAGGAATGCCTAGATTTATGGGGTAAGAGGAAGAAGGTGATTAAAATAGACAATAGGAGCACAAGAGTTGGAGAATTAGGAAGAGTTGTTAAAGTCCAAAACAAAGAGAATTTAAAGAAGAGTATGGTTGGAATTATTACCCTGGATACATCCAAGAAAAATAAGAAAGAAGATTTTATTTGATTTGGCAAGAACATAGTGGTGGAGGCAAAAGATGTCAGAATGGCATAGTCAACAGAAGATTGGAGAAATTTTTCCATCCCAAGGCAACTTAGGAGGTTGCAAGAAGTCTAAAACACTTGGGAGTAGAAATTGGGACAGAGAGTATTAGCAATATAGCTATGAGTCTTGGAGGCTGTGGTGGCAATAGTTCCAGGAGCTCTCACTACCCAGAAACAGTAAAGGAATTGGACAGTTACTCAGAAAAACATTCAGGAAACTCCTATGTGGACACTGGATGAAGGACAGGATGTTGTTTGGCAGCTTCATTGCTCATTACCCATTTCAGGATCTCAGTTCCAGGGTGGAAAGGAATGCTTATAGTTACAATGGAGCCAGGACCCTTGTTTGCAGTTTGAAGTCACCTGCCTAGGTAAGGACTTGAACACAGACTAGTAAAGCAGTGACCAACTTCTCCCCAGATCATACCACCTTGAAAGCACTGAAAATTTACACACCTCCAGAATTAGTTGTGAAACAGGGCAACCCTAAAGCTTGGAATGGTGACTTTTTCCCCTTCCCCCAGGATGTGAGCAGAACACAACATGAAAATCAAAGTCAAAAAATAGGCTGGAAAATAAGAAACCTCCCCAAAAAGAAACCTAATCATAAAAAACTACTGTGGTGTCAGGGAAGTTCATAAGATCAAATGCAAACAAAAACTCCTCCAAGCAAAGCCTCAAAGAAAAATGTACATTGGACACAAGCCCAACAAGAATTCCTAGAAGAGTTCTAGAAAGAGAGCCCAAAAATGATTTTAAAACTCTAATGTAGTAGAGAAAAAAAATGAGGAAAGGAAAGTAATGGAAGAAATTGTGAAGAGATTTAATAGTTTTTTTTTTTGTTTTTGTTTTGTTTTTAAGGCACCAAAAATACTGAAGAAAATAGCTTTAAAAAGTAGAATTGAACAAATAGAAAAATAAGTACTAATCTTTATTGAAGAAAATAGCCCATCAAAATCAGAATTAGCAAAGTGGAAGCTAATGATTCCATAGCATGTAAACAAAAATAAAGTCAAAAGAACGAAAAAATAAAGAAAATATGAAATATGTCATTGGAAAATCAAGTGATTTCCATTTGAAAATCAGCTGAAAAATAGATTAAGGTTAAGAATTATTGACAACCTAAATTTAAAAAAAATAATTAAAAAAAAAAAGAGCCTGGCATGATATTTTTTCCCTTTCTTTTTTTTTTTATTAAGCATTTTAAATTAATTTTTATAATTATAACATTTTCTTTGGCAGTACATATGCATAGATAATTTTTTTTTTTTTACAACATTATCCCTTGTACTCCCTTCTGTTCCGAGTTTTTCCCCTCCTTCGTTCCACCCCCTCCCCTAAATGGCAGGCATTCCCATACATATTAAATATCTTATATCTAAAGTACAATATATATGTGCAGAACCGAATTTTTTTGTTGTTGTTGTTGCAAAGGAAGGATTGTATTCACAAGGTAAAAATAATATGGGAAGAGAAACAAAACAAAAACAAAAACAAAAACAAAAAAACCCAATGCTCCCAGTTTACACTCTTTCCCAGTGTTCCTTTTCTGGATGTAGCTGATTCTGTCCATCACTGATCAATTGGAATTCGATTAGCTCTTCTCTATGTTGAAGATATCCACTTCCATCAGAATACATCCTCATACAGTATCATTGTTGAAGTGTATAATGATCCCCTAGTTCTGCTTGTTTCACTCAGCATCAGTTGATGTAAGTCTCTCCAAGCCTCTCTGTATTCCTCCTGTTGGTCATTTCTTACAGAACAATAATATTCCATAACATTCATATCTGGTCATGATATTTTAAGAAACTTTCTGGATATTTTAGAACCAGAGGACAAAATAGAAATTGAAAAAATTTCATTGATCACTTCCTGAAAGAGATTCCAAAATGAATATTCCTAGCCAAATAACAGAGCTTTTAGGTCGAGGAGAAAACATTAGAAGTACCCAGAAAGAAAATATTCACATAATATAGTGTTGGAGGATTTCCAGGCTTTATGATGAGTGAGACAAGGTGCAGTCGAAGTAAAAGAATTTACTCAATTAAAAGTAAAAGTTTATTTTAAATCATTGATTGATCTCAGTGGACCAGAACTCTCTGATGGAATTAGAGTTCTGTCTGTTCTGCCCATTCTGCCCACCCTCATACAGTCAGAGTACATAGTTATATGATTTGAGACAATACAGAGCTTTTGGATTTGAATAGGCTTCAGTAAGGCTATAGAAAGTTTGATTAGTGATAGTTCAAATTATATAGAGCTTAAGTGGTTATAGGTAACAATTCAGTTCTATTTAAAGTTAAGTATGAATACTTAGCTTTAGTTCAGCTCTATAGAAAACTTGGGTAGTGTCAGCTGAACTCTATAGAAAGGTAAATAAGTAGTACTTAACAGAGGTGGGGTTAGCTGACTTCTAGGTCATAAGGTTAAAGTCAAAATAACTTTTTAGGGTCTCCGATTTCAATTTCCCTCGTCAATAGGAAGACAGAATCACACAAATTTTAGCAGCCACCAGGACAAAAAACAAACAAAAAAAAAGGCTTGATACTCAAGAAACTAGGATTACAATTATAAATAACCTGTCCAACAAAACTGAATATATTCCTTCAGGTAGAAAAACAGATATTCAATGGAACAGAAGATTTTCAAGCATTCCTGAAGAAAAGGCAAGAACACAATGGTAATATTTGCAAACAGAATTTTCTTGAATATATAGAGAAGCTAGAAATCAAAGCCTCCCCCCAGTAGTCTTTATGGACTTTCAGTTGTTGCATAAAACAACTTAGTAACCCCTTCTCAAAGCTATGCTTCCCACAAGACTCCCTTTATGTTGAAATGTATTTAACCTGCCCCACTCTTTCCCTATTATTAGGCCATCTTGAACCCTAGTGCTGCCTGATGACCTCGAATTGTAATTCCCTTGCCTTTGTTAAAAGATCCTAATTTTTGCTGTTTTGGTAATCATTATTTCAGATTGACCTGTCTGGTATTGAGAAGTGGGATTCAAGGATTTGGGCCTGACCAGGCTGCCCAACTTTTGACTCCAGATGCCATATAACAGCAGGGACCTCATGTTCCAATCTGAATTTAAACCCAAGGTTCAGTCTGAGTGAGTGAATCTCTCAAATTTCTCAAATTCCTGTGTTTTTTTTTTTGTTTTTGTTTTTGTTTTTTTTTCACCTTCTTCTTTAAGCAAGGGTTTGTTAAGACCCTGGTCAATATTGGATCTGTTCTGACATAGCTGCTGGGCTTGTAATTATGTGCCATATGGATCCACTTTCAACAGATGCAATGAATGGATAGAGGACTGGCTTGGAATCAAGGAGACTTATCTTTATGATTCCAAATCTGACCTCAGACACTGTGAGACCCTGAGCAAGTCATTTAACCCTGTTTGCCTTGTTCCTCAGATGTAAAAGGAGCTGCAGAAGGAAATGACAAAGCATTACATTTTTGCGAAGAAAATTCCCAATGGAGTCATAGAGTTGGACATACATATGAAAAAATGCTCTAAAACACTATTGATTAGTGATGAGCAAGCTGATTTCAGAAAATCCTGGAAAGATGTACATGAACTGATGCAAAGTGAAATGAACAGAACCAGGAAGAAACTACACAGTAAGAAGAAAATTATGTGATGATCAACTGTGGTGGATTTGGTTCTTCTCAATGAGATAATTCAAGACAATTTCAGTAGATTTGGGATGGAAAATGCTTATCCTATCCAGAGAGAGAACTATGGAGACTGAATGTGGATCAAAAAATAGTATTTTCACCTTTTTTTTTTTTCTTGAGGTTTTTTCCCCATTTTGATATTTTTTCTTGTACAACATGATAAATATGAAAGTAATGTTTAAAAGGATTGCACATATTTAACCTATATCAGAGTGCTTGTTATCTTGGGGAAGGGGGAGAAAAGGGAGAGAAGGAGAAAATTTTAGAACACAAAGTTTTACAAAAATGTATGTTGACCCCCAACCAAAAATTAAACTTGAAATACAAAAATTAAAAGGAGAAATCAATAAAATTGAAAGTAAAAAAACTATTGAATTAATAAATAAAACCAAGAGTTGGTTTTATGAAAAAGCCAATAAAATAGATAAACCTTTGGTAAATTTGATCAAAAAAAAGAAAGAGGAAAATCAAATTGATAGTCTTACAAATGAAAAGGGGGATCTTTCCACCAATGAAGAGGAAATTAGAGAAATAATAATGAGTTACTTTGCCCAACTTTATGCCAATAAATTTGATAACTTAAGTGAAATGGATGACTTCCTCCAAAAATATAGGCTCCCTAGATTAACAGAGGAGGAGATAAATTGCTTAAATAGTCCCATTTCAGAAAAAGAAATAGAACAAGCTATTAATCAACTCTCCAGGAAAAAATCCCCAGGGCCAGATGGATTCACATGTGAATTCTACCAAACATTTAAAGAACAATTAGCCCCAATGTTATATAAATTATTTGAAAAAATAGGGGATGAAGGAGTCCTACCAAACTCCTTTTATGACACAGACATGGTACTGATACCTAAACCAGGTAGATCGAAAACTGAGAAAGAAAATTATAGACCAATCTCCTTAATGAATATTGATGCTAAAATCTTAAATAAGATATTAGCAAAAAGACTTCAGAAAATCATCTCCAAGATAATACACTATGATCAAGTAGGATTTATTCCAGGAATGCAGGGCTGGTTTAATATTAGGAAAACTATTAATATAATTGACCATATTAATAATCAAATTAATAAGAACCATATGATCATCTCAATAGATGCAGAAAAAGCATTTGACAAAATCCAACATCCATTCCTACTAAAAACTCTTGAGAGTATAGGAATAAATGGACTATTCCTTAGAATAATCAGGAGCATATATTTAAGACCTTCAGTAAGCATAATATGCAATAGAAATAAACTGCAACCTTTCCCAGTAAGATCAGGAGTGAAACAAGGTTGCCCACTATCACCATTACTATTCAATATAGTACTAGAAACGCTAGCCTCGGCAATAAGAGCCGAGAAAGAGATTCAAGGAATTAGAGTAGGAAATGAGGAAATTAAACTATCACTTTTTGCAGATGACATGATGGTATACTTAGAGAACCCCAAAGACTCTGTTAAAAAGCTACTAGAAATAATTCAAAATTTCAGCAAAGTGGCAGGATACAAAATAAATCCACATAAATCCTCGGCATTTTTATATATCACTAACAAAATGCAACAGCAAGAGATACAAAGAGAAATTCCATTCCAAAAAAATGTTGAGAGTATAAAATATTTGGGAATCCATCTACCAAAGAAAAGTCAGGAATTATATGAGAAAAATTACAAAACACTTGCCACAAAAATAAAATCAGATTTAAATAATTGGAAAGACATTCAATGCTCTTGGATAGGCCGAGTGAATATAATAAAGATGACAATACTCCCCAAACTAATCTATTTATTTAGTGCTATACCAATCAGACTCCCAAGAAACTATTTCAATGACCTAGAAAAAATAACAACAAAATTCATATGGAAGAATAAAAGGTCGAGAATTGCAAGGGAACTAATGAAAAAAAACTCAGAGGAAGGTGGTCTAAGTGTACCTGATCTAAAGCTATATTATATAGCAGCAGTCACCAAAACCATTTGGTATTGGCTAAGAAATAGACCGGTAGATCAGTGGAACAGATTAGATACAAAGGACAAAAAAGGGTACATCTATAGCAATCTAATCTTTGACAAACCCAAAGATTCCAACATTAGGAATAAAAATTCATTATTCGGAAAAAACTGTTGGGAAAACTAGAAATTAGTATGGCAGAAATTAGATATGGATCCACACTTAACACCATATACCAAGATAAGATCAAAATGGATCCATGATTTAGGCATAAAGAGGGAGATAATAAATAGATTAGAGGAACAGAGGATAATCTACCTCTCAGACTTGTGGAGGAGGAAGGAATTTATGACCAGAGGAGAACTAGAGATCATTATTGATCACAAAATAGAAGATTTTGATTACATCAAACTAAAAAGTTTCTGTACAAATAATACTAATGCAAACAAGATTAGAAGGGAAGTAACAAATTGGGAAAATATTTTTAAAAACAAAGGTTCTGACAAAGGTCTCATTTCCAAAATATATAGAGAACTGACCATAATTTATAAGAAACCGAACCATTCTCCAATTGATAAATGGTCAAAGGATATGAACAGACAATTCTCAGAGGAAGAAATTGAAACTATATCCACTCACATGAAAGAGTGTTCCAAATCACTACTGATCAGAGAAATGCAAATTAAGACCACTCTGAGATACCACTACACACCTGTCAGATTGGCTAAGATGACAGGAACAAATAATGATAAATGTTGGAGGGGATGTGGGGAAATTGGGACACTAATACATTGCTGGTGGAGTTGCGAAAGAATCCAGCCATTCTGGAGAGCAATCTGGAATTATGCCCAAAAAGTTATCAAACTGTGCATACCCTTTGACCCAGCAGCGCTACTATTGGGATTATATCCCAAAGAAATACTAAAGAGCGGAAAGAGACATATATGTGCCAAAATGTTTGTGGCAGCTCTTTTTGTTGTAGCTAGAAACTGGAAGATGAATGGATGTCCATCAGTTGGAGAATGGTTGGGTAAATTGTGGTATATGAAGGTTATGGAATATTATTGCTCTGTAAGAAATGACCAGCAGGAGGAATACAGAGAGGCCTGGAGAGACTTAAATCAACTGATGCTGAGTGAAATGAGCAGAACCAGAAGATCACTGTACACTTCAACAACAATACTGTATGAGGATGTATTCTGATGGAAGTGGAAATCTTCAACATAAAGAAGATCCAACTCACTTCCAGTTGATCAATGATGGACAGAGGTAGCTACACCCAGAGAAGAAACACTGGGAAGTGAATGTAAATTGTTAGCACTAATATCTGTCTGCCCAGGTTGCATGTACCTTCGGAATCTAATGTTTATTGTGCAACAAGAAAATGATATTCACACACATGTATTGTACCTAGACTATATTGTAACACATGTAAAATGTATGGGATTGCCTGTCATCGGGGGGAGGGAATAGAGGGAGGGGAGGTAATTTGGAAAAATGAATACAAGGGATAATATTATAAAAAAAATATATATATATATAATAAAAAAAAATTAAAAAAAATGTATGTTGAAAACTATTTTTACATATATTTGGAAAATGTTATTAAAATATAAAAATAGAATTGAACATAACTGGAAATAATTGAAAACACAAAAAGGGAAAAACTTAAGAAAATAACTTGAAATGGGCATAAATTTAGAAAAAATCCTTTGTGATACTTGAATATACTGTGATAATATATCAAAACCTAATTTATTAGAATATTCCCAGTTTTGCTGGAAAATAAATGGATGCCCATCAATTGGAGAATGGTTGGGTAAATCATGGTATATGAATGTTATGGAATATTATTGCTCTGTAAGAAATGACCAGCAGGATGAATACAGAGAGGCTTGGAGAGACTTACATGAACTGATGCTGAGTGAAATGAGCAGAACCAGGAGATCACTATACACTTCAACAATGATACTGTATGAAGATATATTCTGATTAAAATGGATATCTTCAACATAGAGAAGATCTAATTCAGTTCCAGTTGATCAATGATGGACAGAAACAGCTATACCCAGAGAAGGAACACTGGGAATTGAGTGTAAACTGTTTGCACTATTGTCTTTCTACCAAGGTTATTTATACCTTCGGAATCCAATTCTTATCATGCAACAAGAAATTTGGTTTTACACACATATGTTGTATCTAGGTTATACTGTAACACATTTAACATGTATGGGATTGTCTGTCATCTAGGGGAGGGAGTAAAAAATTTGGAAAAGTGAATACAAGGGATAATGTTGTAAAAAAAAATTACCCATGCATATATACTGTCAAAAAATTATAATTATAAAATTAATTTAAAAAATAATAAAACATTAATTAGTTTTTTTAAAAAAAAAGAATATTCCCAGTTTTGGTAAGCTTTTGTTAAGGACTTCTTAATAGGATTTTGGTGCCTCCACTTTTTAGGGAATAACAGACTTGCAACTGGTTGGGCATAACTCAACAATTTGATTGTTGTAGCTATACCGATCAAGTCAGTATGTATACCTACGTGGAGAGAAAGTCTTTAATAAGTTTTTAATTTTGTTTAACAACAACATGTAAAATTAAAAAGGCAATGTTAAGTTTTTATTCATAGAATACTTAACATCAATTCTTGTCCTATCCTAAGAAGTAATATATATGTAAATTTTTGCTATTGTGACTTTCAATGCTCTATTTGCTTTCACTCTTTTGTGAAAATTCTCAAGATGGATCATGTTCTACCAGTATCAGACCAATCTGGGACAAAAATCAGTCCTTTACCTAGAATAATTCTAATAAGTAATGACATATATAATAATTGTCTCAGTGTTTATTAGTGCATAAATTTCTATGTAAGGTAATTTGGAAATATTTTCAATTGAGATCATCTATAAAGTTTCAAATCTATTACTTGTAAAAATTGTGCAGCTCTGAAAAAATTGATACATTGCTCCATTTGGATAACCGAACCCTTTAGAAAACTGAATTCCCATTTCAAATGTTCCTTAATGAGAGGAGGGAAGTTATATCACTAACCAACTTAATCTTAAAACTTTTTTAGTAATATTTTTCCAAATACATGTGAAGATAATTTTCAGTATTTTCCTTTAAAAAACCTTGTTTAAAATTTTCTTTTCCTCCTTCCCCCTCCTCAAGATAAACAAGCAATCCGATATAGATTAAATATATGTAATTTTTCTAAATATATTTCCATATTCATCAAGCTGTACATGCACACAAAATCAGATCAAAAAGGGAAAAAAACATGAGAAAGGAAAAAAAAATCCAATGACAATAAAACATAAAAATAATAGGCTTTTATCCACATTCAGTCTTTATTATTCTGTCTCTGGATATGGATGATACTTTCCATCATAAGTCTATTAGAATTGCTTTGAATTAATCTCCTTTTTGAAAAGATCCAAGTTCATCATAGTTGATCATCATATAATCTTGTTACTATGTACAATATTCTCTTGGTTTCTGCTCACTTCTCTTAGCACCAGTTGATGTAAGTCTTTCCAGGCCTTTCTGAAATCAACCTGCTCATAATTTCTTCTAGAACAATAATATTCCATTACATTCATATACCTTAACTTAATTCAGTCATTCCTCAATTGATGGGCATTCATTCAATTTCTAGTTCTTTGCCACTATGAAAAGGGCTGCTACAAACATTTTTGTTCATGTCTTTTTTCCCTCTTTTGAGCCAATAGAGACAATAGAGATCAAAGATATGCAGAGTTTTATAGCTCTTTGGGCATAGTTTCTAATTGCTCTCCAAAATAGTTGTATCTTTTCACAACTCCACCAATGATGCTTTAGGGTCCCAGTTTTCCTATAGTTCCTCCAACATTCATTATTATTTTTTCCTGTCATCTTAGTCAATCTAAGAAGTGTGAAGTTAACCAACTTAGTCTTAACAGACTAGTCTTAGAACTTTTTTTTTTTTTTTTTGTCTTAAAGTGTTAATTGTAATGTTCTGATTGGTTTTCTGGAAGTCTCATTACAGCAGAATAATCACCATGGAAATAGCAACGGATAAAGTCCAAATTTTTTATTGTCTCCTTGCCTGGGGCTTGGCTAGCTTTCTGGAGGCCCTTCAGATTGGCCTTGGCTCAGTGGAGGAAGCAGGAGAACAGACCAGTCACCACGGTGTTAGGAGATGGAGTGAATGTCTCTCCTTGGCTCCAAGAACTTGAGCTCCCACCTCCAGTCCTCTGTCTTCTTCAAGTCTGTCTCCCAGTCCTACTCTGACTTCTTAAATACTCTATTACAAGTATATCATCATAGGTATGAATCTTGTAGAATAGGTGTCAATCTTGTAGAACTATATTAAGTACTAAGTACATGTACTAAACTAGAGAATTATTAATCACCATGCTAACTAGATAACCATTGTCTTGAGTTAACACCTTGTTATAAGAATTTCTCCAGAATTCTGGCCCATTTCAGTTAATAATTTATTAAATTCTAATAACTATGTTATAACTATCTTTTTACATCAGATTGAATTTTAAGCTGTACCTGAGAAAAATGAATATTAGAAGAAGGTTGTTATGGGCCAGAACTTGAAATGAGATGCTAAGTCAGTGGAATTGATAGAGACAATGGTTATTTAGCATAGGGCTTAACAGTTCTCTAGTTCAGACATGTACATAGTACCTACTATAGTTCTACAAGATTCATGCCTTTGATAAGAGACAGTATATGGAGCCTCAGCCAGGATTCAGTCCAGGAGATTCAGAAGCCAGAGAAGGCAGGCAGGAGCTCAAGCTCTCGGAACTAAGGCCAGATTGAAAGGCTGCCCAGCCCCAGGAAGGAAATAGTAAAGGATCTCTTGGACTATAAGAAAGGTAACCAGGCGGCCTGGAAGGAGACAAGACTTGGAAAGAGACAATAAAGGATTTGGAGTTTTAACTCCTGTCTACTCGATTGGTGATTACTGATCTGAAACGAAGGCTGCCTCCAGAGACCCCAAGAAAACCCCAACAAGAGAATATTACATTTTGTAGAGAATATCACAGAAGGTTAATATAAAATCTTTCATATAATTTTTTGTTGGCCTAATTTTTTATTTTCCAACACATTGACAGTGTTAATAACAATTATACCCAATTCCACTGAGAGACTTTGCTATCTAAGATGAAACATTTTGGGACTGAATTTTCATTTTAAGATTCATTTTCAGGTTTGTTGTATTCTTGAGTCAGTATTTCACCACTTCAGGGAAAATGTCAATAACTTAATGAGAGTGAGTTCTGTGACCTACAGTCAAAGAATATCAGTCCCTGGGGAATATTTTGGGGAAGGCAAAGTTAAACTTTCCTGATTCAGCTTCCCTTACAAGAAAATTTTTCACCTGAATTTGGCTATGATAATGTTGTCATCTTATACTATTTTAACCTGGAATCCATTGGAAATAAGATTTTAATCATTCTGAGTTTCAGCTTTGAGGCTGCTATAATAGTCCCAGTCTGCTTTTTTTTTTTTTTTCTCAAAGAAAAATCTCTATATTCAGGAAAAGTCCTTCTTGATATAACTATTGTTGCAATACTTTAGCACCTTCTATTTCCATTCAGATATTAAATATTTGGCCCTGTCATCTGCCAATTTATGTTTTCACGTATAAAATAAAGTCCTTAAAATTTTCAAATGTTATTGGAATAATTAAAAAATAATTAAAAACTGATATAATAGCTTGTGGTCCCAGAAACTAAAATTAATTTGTTGTAGTCATTGTGTTGATCATTGATTCCAAGTCTTTCAAAGTTGTTTGTCTTTACAACATTGTTATTATATAAATTGTTCTCTGGGTTCTGCTCACCTCACTTTTTATCAACTAATCCAAATCTTCCTAGATTTCTCTGAAACTCTCCCTTTTATTATTATTTTTTGTAGCACAATAGCATTTCCTCATATTCATATACTATAACTTATTCAGCCATTTCCCAAAGAGGGGCACCTCTGCAGATTTCAATTCTTTGCCACTGCAAAAAGAGCTACTAGGAATGTTTTTGTGTATATGTGTGTTTTTTCTCTTTGATGCCTTTGGGAGTGCAGATTAGTAGCAGTATTGCTAGATCAAAGGATATGCATGGTTTAATAGCTTTGGGCATAATTCCATAATGGTTGAACCTGTTTACAATTCACCATCCATGAATTAATATGCCTCCAAATATTTTCACCTGAAAATTTGCCTAATAGCCTTCATTCAGATGATATATCAACAAAGTATTGTTTACTTTGAATATGCAAAAATTGGGACAGTGAGGCCTTCTCAAGGGCTTCAAAGACTGTTACTCCAATGTCGTTTCCTTGGTTTTCTTAATACCAAAAAATTTTTAATCATATCAGAAGTTTAGATTACTGCTTCATTTTACATACTATGTTCTGTTTTGGGGTTAATAGGGAGAATATTCATTTGTCTCTCCATAGACTTTCATTTGGATCATATATAACACAGTATTGTGGCAACCACGTTAGCATCCTAGATACCTTACAATCAGCTGAAGTCAGGATAAGCAAACATCTTTATTCTTGGTGTTCAGTGGTAGAAGTCCAGGGGATGGACGAAGAATCTCCGCCACCTCCTCTCTTTGTCTTCTGCCCAGAGTCAGTCTGGCTAGTCTCACTGCACCTCCTAGTTCCTCCCACAATTCTCTGCATACACCAAATGATTAGGCCAGCACAGGATAGTGGGAAGGGCCATTTTCTAAGCATATTTCTAGAGTATTGTCCAATCAGTAATTAGCCTCAAGTGCTCGATTGTCTGACCTCAATCCATTGACTCAAGAGTTTCAGCCCTTTACACAGTATGAATGAAGTCACTGTATTCATCTTTGACAGGCAATCATGAGTGGGTGCTCTCAATACAGTAGTAATGTTATTAATCTACTCTCAAACATTACAGATGAAATATCTCCAATCAGTGTGTTAGACTCAAATAGTTTTGCTTAAGTGCTTTTCAGTGAGAAGTCATGGTTATTTGTTCTAAGATATTCTCTTCTTTGACAGGCCACAATCTATCTTTTCATTATGATTATTAGAATAAGCATTTTTCTAGTAAAAATGATCTTTGAAATTGGTCTTTCATTGTGTAAGTTCCACTGATGTCCACAAGATGGTGCATTACCACTTAATTCTATAACACTAGAATTTCAGAAGGAAGAACAGATTTTCTAATTATAAAGATGAATAGATAATCTCTGACACTGATGATGTTCTCAAGTGTCTCTAGTACTGGCAAAGATAATAGAAGTAACTGAAATAAAGTGAGTGGGGAGGGGGAATAGTTTTCAGAATGATAGATTTTAGGGGAAGCAAATAATTTACCTTCTTTCTTCATCTAAATTATGTGTCAAAACTCCAGAATTAAATTGAATTCCTTAACTAAAGTTTACTTCTGATGTCTCAATGTAGCTGAAGTTACTTAGGTTTTAAAAAGACTACACTAGTGAAGCAACCTAACAGGGCTTACCAAGCTGTAATAACTTCTATTGTAGCCTCTAAGTCTGTCAAACAAGAAGTACAACAGGTAAGTTCAGCAAGGTTAATCACCAGACAGTTGACTACAGACAACAAACCTTAAGGAAACTAATAGGAAACCTTAAGGAATAGTGCGCATTAAACCAATGAAATCATAGATCTTTGAATCCTATGATATGAATTCACTTAATATATATTCACCATAAAATTAACTTCTTTATTCATATTACAGTTTTCATAAGGTTCAGACAAAACAACCAACTAACTAATAGGGATAGAAAGTAGAGCAGGGGTCCTCAAACTACAGCCCGCGGGCCAGATGTGGCCCAGTGAGGACATTTATGCGGCCTGCCTGGTTATGGCAAAATCAGACCAGAAGTGACATAGGACCTAAGCTCAGTTAGCAATGCATCCTTCCAGCACTGGGCCTGAGGTTCATAGTTTTTGTTTTTACTATAGTCCGGCCCTCCAACAGTCTGAGGGACAGTGAACTGGCCCCTATTTTTAAAGTTTGAGGACCACTGAAGTAGAGCATTTATGGTGTACAAGGTGAGAGATTCCTTCTTGGGCTGATTTTGATCTAGTGCTGACTCCTTCCTGGACTAATTCTCAAGGTTGGGGAGTTCAGCTTTTTAAGGGCAGTCAAAGAAGATAGCAGTCTACTCCTTGCCAATTAACAGGTTTTCTTCCCATGTCAAGGAAAACTTCAGAATTTATAATAAAGTAATAGGGCATTTTCAATCAGCTGTCCCTCTAATCCTATCATAAAGAATTTCACACTTTATAGAAGCATTATAAACACCTAAAATTTTGTCCCTTTATTCTTGTGATATATTTTGGTTATTCTGAGTCGTGTTGGGCAGAGACCAGCTCTACAACATACAAATTATCAATTCTAATTCATTGTTTTCAAGACAAGGATGTTTTTAAACTAATAAGTTGAAGGGAGGAGATTGTGTTTGAGACTATTGAAGATGCTTTAGAACATTAGGAAGTAGATAGAGATTGTCCAAGAAACAGCATACCATGCTAAAGAAAAAAATTAAAAATAGGTACTTATGCAGGTCCAGCTATTCTCTTCCTCCTATATCCCTCTGGAAAATGCACAAAACTGGTACATTTCAGTGAAGGCAGTGTAATAATTATTCCATCATTTTACCCCTGTACATAATCTCTTCCAGAGCAGTTCAGGTTAGGAAAAACTCCAGAGCATCAGGGTTTCATAATTTCTGATTATAAGGAAATTCACTAGGAAAAAAGTTTGGGGTCCTAAAGCTCTGGAAATGGAATTATGGGTGGCTTAGTTTACATCCAGAAAGGAGTTATATTTCAGCTTTGTCTTAAAAAAAGAGAAAAGCTAACTTCACAAAAGTGAAAAATAATTCAAGATATCCAACTTAATAAAAGCCCAGCCTAATTAAGGTATTTGTGGTATATGCAAGGGGCCAATAACTTGGGCTTGAAACTCAGGAAAGACAACAGGTTGTATAAGTTTAGGAATCTTCTTTGAACAATATTTGAACCTATGAGACCTAAGATCTCTACAATCAGAGTTATTTTTCCCCTTTCCTTCTCCCAACTTAATAGTGTTGTGGTTTTTTTTTTTTTTTTTTTTTGGCAATTATATGTAAGCATGATTTTCACCATTTTAAAAGATTTTGATTTTTAATTTTTCCCCCTCCCACCTTTCTTCCCTTCCACAAGAATGCAAATGGTCCTGTGTAGGTTATGCAGATACAACCATATTAAACATTTCTACGTTAGTTCTGTTGTGAAAGAAGATTCAGAACAAAAAAGGAAAATCATGAGAAAGAAAAAGTGAAAACAGTATGCTTTGATTTGTATTTAGATTCATAGTTCTTTTCTCTGGATATGGATAGCATTTTTTATCATGAATCTTTTAGAATTGTCTTAGATTATTGTCTTGCTGAGAAGAACTCTTATCAAAGTTGATCATTGCACAATGTTGCTGTTAGTGTGTACAATGTTCTCCTGTTCTGTTCACTTATCAGTTCATATGTCTTTTCTAGTTTTTTTTTTTTTTTTTTTTTTTTTTGCCCTGACATCAGCCTGCTCATTTCTTACAGAGCAATAGTATTCCATTATATATACCACAATTTGTTCAGCCATTCCCCAAATGATGGGCATCCTCTGAATTTCTGATTTTTTGTCACCACAATAAGAGTTGTTATACATATTTTCCCTTTTACATGATCTCTTTGGAATATAGACCTCATAGTGGTATTGCTGGATCAAAGGATATGCATAGTTTTATATGGGTATAGTTCCAAATTGTTATCCAAAATGACTGGATCATTTCACAATTTCATTGACAATGTATTAGTGTTCCAAATTTCCTACATCATCTCCAGCATTTATTTTTCTTTTCCATTATATTAGCTAATCTGATAGGTGTGAAGTAATAGTTTTAATTTTCATTTCTTTAATAGTGACTTAGAGCATTTTTTCATGACTTATAGATGGCTTTAATTCATGTGAAAATTATTCATATTCTTTGACCATTTATCAGTTGGGGAATGACTTGTATTTTTATAAATTTGACTCAGTTCTTTATATACTTGAGAAATGAGGCTTTTTTTTTGTCAAAAACATTGGTTGTAAAAAAAAAATTTCTCCTCTTTCTGCTTCCCTTCTAAGTTTGGTTGCATTGGCTTTTTTTGTTCAAAAGCAAAAGAAGACAGAGATTTAATAATGTTCTCTGTCTTCTGTTTAGTCATAAATTCTTCCCTTTTTCATAGATCTGATAGGTAAAATATTCCTTGCTCTTCTAATTTGCTTATGACATCACTCTTTACGTTTAAATCAAGTACCCATTTTGACCTTATCTTATTATAGTGTGAGATATTGGTCATTAGCTAGTTTCTGCCAGAATATTTGTTATTCCAGCAGTTTTTGTTAGTGACTTCTTATCCCAGAAGTTTTGAGTTTATCAAAAAATAGATTTGTATAATCACTGACTGTTGTGTGTTGTAAACCTAACTGATCCACCACTCTATTTATTAGCCAAATAGTTTTGATGATTGCTGCTTTATAATATTTTAGATGATATGGCTAGGCCACTTTTCTTTGAATATTTTTTTTCATTACTTTAACATTTATTTTTCCAAATTAATTTTATCATTTTTGGTAGTTCTATAAAATATTTTTTGGTAGTTTGATTGGTATGGCACTAAATAATACATTAATTTAGATATAATTGTCATTTTTATGATTTTCCTAATTATTTAGATCTGCCTTTATTTGTGTGAAGTGTTTTGAAAATTCTGTGCATATAGTTCTTGGATTTGTCTTGAGAGATAAAATCCCAAATATTTTATATTGTCAACAGTTGTTTTAAGTGGAATTTCTCTATCTCTTGCTGATGAGCTTTGTTAATAATAATATATAGAAATACCTATGATTTATGTGGATTTATTTTATATTCTGAAACTTTGCTAAACTTGTTAATTATTTCAAGTAATTTTTTAGCTAATTCTATAGGATTCTCTAAATATACCATTATATCATCTGCAAAGAATGATAGTTTTGTTTCTTTATTGCCTATTCCGATTCCTTCAATTTCTTTTTCTTCTCTTACTGGTAAAGTTAACATTTCTAATATTGTATTGAATAATAGTGGTGATAATGAGAATCCTTATTTCATCTCTGATCTTATAGGAAAGGTTTCTAATTTATCCCCATTACATATAATGCTTGCTGACTGTTTCAGATAGTTACTCTTTATCATTTTAAGGAAAATTCCATTTATTCCTTTGCCCTCTAGTGGTTTTAATAGGAATAGGTACAGTGTTTTTGTTGAAAGCTTTTTCTGAATCTACTGAGATAAATACATGAATTCTGTTAATTTTGTTATTGATATGGTCAATTATGCTGGTAGTTTTCCTAATAATGAATCTGCCCTGTATTTCTAGTATAAATCCCACCTGGTTATATTGTATTATTTGCAATTTATTACTGTAATCTCTTTGCTAATATGTTATTTACATTTTTTGCATCAATATTCATTAGGGAGATTAATCTATTATTTTCTTTCTCTGTTTTGACTTTTCCTGGTTTAAGTATCAATATCATATTTGTGTCATAAAAACAATTTGATAGTGCTCCACCTATTTTTTAAAAAATAATTTGTATAGAATTGGAATTAATTATTTTTTAAATGTTTGATAGAATTTGTTTATAAATCCAAATTAATTTTATCATTTTTGGTAGTTCTATAAAATATTTTTTGGTAGTTTGATTGGTATGGCACTAAATAATACATTAATGTAATAATACATTAATAATACATTTTTATGATTTTCCTGGAGATCTTTTTCTTAGGGACTGATGGCTTGTTTAACTTCTTTTTCTAGAATGGAGTTACTTATGTATTTTATTTCCTTTGTTAATTGGGACAATTTATGTTTTTTGTAAATATTCATTTCACTTTAAATCATCAGATTTCTTGGCATACAACTAGACAAAATGGCTTCTCATTGTTTTAATTTTGTCTTTATTGGTGGTAAATTCACTCTTTCCTTTTTGATATTGGTATTTGGTTTTCTTTTTTAAAAAAATCAAATTAACCAAAGTTATATCTATTTTATTATTGTTTTCTCCCCATAAAACCAACTTAGTTTTATTTATTAGTTCAATAGTTTTAGTTTTTTATAATAGCTTTTTATTTTTCAAAATATATGAAAAATAGTTTTCAATATTCATTCTTACAAAACCTTGTTTTCCATATTTTTCTCCTTTTGTTCCCATCTATCTCTTCTCCTAGATAGCAAGTAATCCAATGTAGATTAAACATGTGCAATTCTTCTAAACATGTTTCCACATTTATCATACTACATAAGAAATCAGATCAAAAAGGGAAAAAAAATGAGAGAAAAAAACAAGCAATCAAATAAAAAAAGATAAAAATACTATGTTGTGATCCATATTCAGTACCCACATTGCATTCCTTCTGGATGCAAATGGCTCTCTCCATCACAAGTCTATAAGAATTGGCCTAAATCACCTCATTATTGAAAAGAGCCAAGTCCATTACAGCTCCTTATCACAAAATCTTGTTGCTATGTGCAATATTCTTTTGGTTCTACTCAATTCAGTTTGCATCAGTTCATGTAAGTCTCCCCAAGCCTTTATGAAATCATCCTACTGATCACTTCTTATAGAACAATTATATTCCATTACATTCATATACCATAACTTATTCAGTCATTCCCTCAACTGATAGGAATTTAATAGTTTTCTTACTTTCCATTTTATTCATTTCTTCTTTGAATTTCAGAATTTCTAATTTGGTATTTATTTGGTGATTTTCAATTTTTTCTTTTTCTAGATTTTTTAGTTGCATGCTCAATTCATTGATCTCCTCTATTTTTTTTTTTTCAAGTGAACATTTAGAGATATAAATTTTCTTATAAGAATTGCTTTGACTTCATCCCAAAAGTTTTGGCATGCTGTCTCATTATCACTTTTTGATGAAATTGTTGATTGTTTCTATGATTTGTTGTTTGATCCACTCATTCTTCAGGATTACATTTAATTTCCAATTACTTTTTGGCCTATCTTTTCCACAGCTCTTTATTATTACATGTAATTTTTATTGCATCGTGATCTGAAAAGGATACATTTAATATTTGTCTTCCTGTATTTGATTGTGATGTTTTTTGCTCTAATATATGATAAATTTTGTTTTGGTACTATGTACTGCTGTAAAAAAGGTTTATTTCTTTCTATCCCCATTCAGTTTTCTCCAGAAGGCTATCATATCTAACTGATTGAGGTCCCCTATTATAGTTTTGCTGTTTCTTCCTATAACTACTCACTTAAATTCTCCTCTAAGAATATGTATATTCAGTGCATATATATTTAGAATTTGTTGTCCTGCTTTCTAGAGTCCCCAAGTTGGGGGTGTTAAAATATCCCTTCCTAGTGGAGAAGTGATGATGTGGGACTCCTGAGGATGGTGAAAATATAGAGTCCGTTTATTCCAAGAACTTTCCCCTTTTTATATCCTCATACCCTTATGTAATAAAAACACCTAGCATACACTAAGTTTATACTGAGCACATGGGACCACATAAACAACTTGCTATTGTATGTAGTTTGCCACCTGGTATCACTCTTCCACCTGGTATCACTCTGTTTCCATCACAACACAAGTTGTCCCCGCCCCCTGACTTCTCAGGAAGGCCAAGAGCCCTTAGAGGATATGGGGAGCCTAACCAGACATTGTCAGCAGGTTCCCTCTGGGCTGAAGGGTCTTACACCTCACCCAGAATTTCCCCACTATCTATGACCCTCTAGAAGTATTGATATTACTTCATTATCTGTGATTTTTTTCAATTGGGGTTAAGTGACTTGCCCAGGGTCAAATAGCTAGGAAATATAATTGTCTGAGGCTACATTTGAATTCAGGTCCTCTTCAGTTCAGGGCCAGTGCTCTATCCATTGTGCCATCTAGTTGCCCCATCTATGTTGCCTTTTTTAACAAGATGTAGTTTCCTTCCTTAGGTCTTTAATTAGATTTATTTTTACTTTTGCTTTATCTGAGGTCAGGATTGCTACCCCCTGTATTTTTTTTTTTTTTTCATTTCATCTGAAGCAGTCTTTTATCTTTATTATATGTGTGTGTGTGTGTGTCACTGCTTCATATGTGTTCCTTGTAAACAATAAATTGTAGAATCCTGTTTTTTAATCAATTCTTCTCTCCACTTTCATTTTATGGGGGAGTTTATTCCATTCAAATCCACAGTTACAATTACTGTGTATTTACTTCCTATTTTCCTCCCTGTTTATACATTTTTCTTTCTTTTCACCCTATCCCTCACCAGTGTTTTAGTTCTGACCACTGCTTCCCTCAATCTGCCTCCCTTCAATCACCCTCTTCCTTTTCTTTCCCCTTTCCTCTTCTATCTCTACCTTCTCTTCCATCTACCTTTTTTCCTTTCTTTTTCCTTTTCTCCTTTTACTTTCCTATAATGTAACATAAATTTCTTCATCCAAGTGGAGTGTATATTATCCCCTCTATGAGCCTAAACTGATAAGAATAAGGTTCAAACAATGCTCTTCTACATCCCTTTTTCTCCTCTACTGAAATAGGTATTTATGCTTCTTAATGTAATATTATTTACTCCATTTTGCCTTGCCTTGCCTTTTCTCCCAGTACAAATCTTTTTCACTCCTTAATTTTCTTTTTATGTCATCACATCAACATCAACTTATACTCACACCCTCTTACTATGTATGCCCCCTTCTAAATGCCCTTATAAAAATATAGTTCTTAAGAGTTACAAGTATCATCCTCTTCTGTATAGAGATATAAACAGTTAACCTGTGAAAATTATTATGTTTGCATTAGTATTGATGTGATAAATGTAATGAAAATACTAATAATTTAGAATTCTCAGAGCTACCTTTACTGGCTTGAGAATCAGAAACTCACAATGGAATTTAGAATTATCAATGATTCCAGGGCAGCTAGGTGGCGCAGTGGATAGAGCACCAGCCCTGAATTCAGGAGGACCCGAGTTCAAATCTAGTCTCAGACATTTAATACTTCCTAGCTGTGTGACTTTGGGCAAGTCACTTAACCCCAGCCTCAGGGAAAAAAAAAATCTGTATTAAAAAAAAAAAAAAAAAAGAATTATCAATGATTCCAACTATGGTTACATTCTTGTGCTGTACTGTATCTGCATACAGTGAAATGAATTGAGAACTACAGAAAACTGTTCTGTCACAAAACTCTAGTTCTGTGCTCTGAGTGAGGACACAGTGGTAATGATCTTCAAGATATGAAACAATCCAACAATTGTTTTCTTGTTTTCCATTCTTGGGCTTGACCTGGAAAACTGATCAAATTCCAAGAATGATTGTGTTGTAATCCACCTTCCCCTTCCCTTCTTATTTATGATTTATATATAAAATCACTACCTTTCCTGTAATGGGTGGAAGTTTCCTGCCCAGGAGAACTTCGAGTTTGCAATTCCTCACTCTGGAAATTATTAAACCACTTCTTGATCTGTAAAACTTGTTTCTAAATCTGCTTTGTGCAGCTCCAGTTATTCACAGTTTAGATACCAGCATAGTAAAATTCTATTAACCTTTTGATGCTTCTCTAGAATCTTGTATGTAAAAATCAAATTTTCTGTTCAGTTCTGGGCTTTTCAGAAATGGTTGAAAATCTGCTATTTCCTTCAATATCCATATTTTCCCCTGAAGATTACATTAAATTTTGCTAGGTAATTGATTCTTGGTTATAGTCTCAGCTCCTTTGCCTTCCAGAATATCATATTTCAGATTCCTTGATGATAGAAACTGCTAAGTAATGACCCTAGTTTCTTGATGTTTGAAATGTTTCTTTTTGACTTCTTGCAGTATTTTCTCCTTGACTTAATACTTCTGGAATTTGGCTACAACAATTCTTAGAGTTTTCATTTTGGCATCTCTTCAGAAGATGATAAGTAGATTATTTCAATAACTGTTTTATCCACTGGTTCTGGGGTATCAGGGAGCACTTTTTCTTGATAATTTCTTAAAAGATACTATCTACAGTACCCATCAGTTGAGGAATGGCTGAATAAGTTATGGTATATGTATGTTATGCAATATTATTATTCTATAAGAAATGATCAGGAGGATGATTTCAGAAAGGCCTGGAAAGACTTAGATGAACAGATGTTAAGTGAAATGAGTAGAACCAAAAGAATATTGTACATAATAAGGTTATGTGATGATCAGCTGTAATGGGCATGGCTCTTTTCAACAGTGAGGTGATTCAGGCCAATTCTAATAGACTTGTTATAGAGAGAACCTTCTACATCCAGAAAGAAGATTGTGGGCACTGAATGTAAATCACAATATAATGTTTTTACCTTTTTGGTAGCTGTTTGCCTGCTTTTTTTTCTTTCTCATTTTTTTTTCCTTTTTTTATCTGATTTTTTTCTTGTGCAGCATGATAAATGTGGAAATAAGTATAGAAAAATTACATATGTTTAACATATTACTTGCTGTCCCACTAGGGGATGAGGAAAGAAGGGAGAAAAATTTGGAACATAAGGTTTTGCAAGGGTGAATGCTGAAAACTATTTTTGTATGTATTTTGAAAATAAAAAAAAAATGCTATCTAGATTTTTTTTCTGACCATGGCTTTCAGACTTAAATTATCTCTCCTTGGTCTATTTTCCAGATTAGTTATTTTTCCAATAAGATGTTTTGTATTTTTTCTATGTTTTGGATTCTTTTGATTTTGTTTGGCTGATTCTTGACATCTCATTGAGTCATTCAGTTACATTTGTCCAATTCTAATTTTTAAGGAATAATTTTTTTAAAGTAAGTTTTCCTACCTTCTTTTCCATTTGACTAATTCTATTTTTTAGGGGAACTGTTTTCTTCAGTGGATTTTCCCCCAATCTGGCCAATTGCATTATTTAAGGAATTGTTTTCTTCAGTCAATTTTTGTCCTTCCTTTTTCAAGTTGTTGACTTTCTCTTGCATGCCCCTCATTTCATTTCCCATTTTTTTCTTCTACTTCTCTTATTTGACTTTTAAAATCCTTTTTGAGTTCTTCTAAGAAGGCTTTTAGTTTTTGAGACCAATTCAAAGCCCCCTTTAAGGTTTTGTATTTAGACCTTTTGTCCTCTTCTAAGCTGTTTTCATCTACCCTGTCACCATAGTAGCTTTTTACAGTCAAAGGTTTTTGTTTTGTTTTGTTTTGTTTTTGCTGAGCCAATTGGGGTTAAGTGACTTGCCCAGGATCACACAGCTAGGAAGTGTTAAATGTCTGAGGCCAGATTTGAACTTAGGTCTTCCTGAATTCAGGGCTGGTGCTCTATCCATTATAGTACTTAGCTGCCCCTCAAAGTTTTATTTATTACAAAAAAAATTTTTTTGGCCTATTTCATGGCTAGTGGGAGCACTGTCTGAAGCTTCTTGTGATGTACCAGTGGGGTCACTAGTGGTGAATACTTGGGCCTCTGATGTTGCTGACTAGGTGACTGTGTACTTTTTCACACCTTGTTGTCTAGTTTGGGGGTCTGGTAATTTGCTTTCTGCCTTGGGGACTGGAGGTTCCACCGCTAGCTTGATGATCCACCGGCTTGTTGATTCAAGACTTAGGGATTTTGGTTGCTGATCTGTGCTGTGACTTAGTCTCCCACTCATTTACTGGGCTGCACTCCTCTTCTATCAAGTAAGACAGACCTTTCCTGAAGTTCTTTTAAATTATCTTTAAGCTGGAAAACTGTTTCACTTAATTTTTTGTAGATTTTTTTCTTTCAATCTATTTAGAGGATTGATTTAACATTGCTTCTGAGGGAAAATAAGGAGAACTCAGGCAACTTCTAGGCTTCTCTTTGCCATCTTGGCTTTGCCCCAATTCTGAATATTTTGCCAGTACTCATTTACTGGTAATTGTGTATTAAGTATAGAGCCTAGATGAAATGTAAAATGCCTTATTGGCATTCCTGAAGCTGCTTTATGTTCAGCTTCTCAGTCAATCGCAACTGTAGTTCTAAGTTAGGTTATTGAATTTCATTTTAAGTTTGTTTTCTGTCATGTGAGCTTATAAATATTCTGTGCTTAGCTTTCCCTTTGTTCATAATAAGTAATTACCATCTCATAACTGGTTCATATTGTATATTGAATTACTTCCTACTCTTTCTTTAGGAGAAATTTTAGACATGAACCATCATCTAAATATTAAGTAAATTTCCCCCAGGGTGCTGAGATGAAAATTTCATTAGCCAAAGTATGAAAGAAGGAGCCTACACCTTATCATTAGATGCCATTCTCCCCAGGCCAAATCTTTTCCAAATTACACATGTACTTGCATAGCAAAGGAGCACTCTTAGTAGAGATGAGAATGGCACAGTAGCCCAGCCACTCTGAGTTCACTCTCACAATGTCAAAAGGGGAAATGAGATGAATAAATGTAATATTCCTTGTCTCCAGCAGATATTAGTGTTGTAAACCTTCCTCTAGATTAGAACTATTCATCCTAGCCTCATGGGGCACCCTTTTGCTGACCCTATCCTATCCCCATGAATATTTATTCTAGAATATTCTGTTTTTCCTACAATGGTCAATTGGGCAACTTATTACATTTAAACCCTTGGTAATAATAAAAATTTACAAACTGAATTATTACATTAGTAAGCATGATCTATTTGGTTCTCCAGTGAGCATCTTTTTTGATTGCTAAATGGTTAATAACATTTCTGAAATCTGAGTCACCATATTTGACACACTATTATGATCATTCTGCTTCCTACATGTTAATATGACTTAAAGCAAACTTTAATGAATAACATGTTCTCTACTAAAGAAACGATTACTTATAAGAAAAAGATTATAGAATCTAATTTGATTTTATCCCTATCTGCTCTATGAAAAAAATATTGATTTTATTTTATAATTTTATAATACATCTATCCCAAATAGTTCTAAAGATAAAATAACTTATAGAATATTTGACTAATATTCAAAAAAATAACAATACTATGAAAATGAGATCAAAGTTATTTTGACTACAAGAGATTACTACTATAATCAAATGTTTTGGTTAGATTTATTGAGACAGTAAAATATCCTAGGGATCTATTAAGTGACAATTGGTAGAGTGCAAATCCTGGAGTCAGGAGGACCTGAGTTCAAATCTAAACCCAGACATTTACTAGCTGTCACTTCATCCTATTTGCCTCAGCTTCCTTATCTGTAAAAAATGAGCTCGTGAAGGAAATAACAAATCACTACAGTGATTTTCTTTGCCAAGAAAACACCAAATGGGGTCACAGAAAGTTGGACATCACTGAAAAATGACAACAAAAAAAACCCTCCTTGCATATTTACAATAAAATGAGTTATATTGAAATAGACTTTCTAGATAGTCCAGTATAAACATCAAAGATTTTGATTTGGATTCAGATCAATAAATATTAATTAGTGCCACTGCATGCAATGTACCATGCTAGGGGTTAAGGGTATAAAGAGGAATGAATACCAGTCCTTGCTTTTTAATAGATCATAATTTAGAAGAAAGGTAACAGAAATATACCTGAAAGTCTAAATAGATTTAAAAAGGAACTTGCCTCTTTTCAACAATAAGGTGATTCAAAGCAATTCCAATAGAATTGGAATTGTGGTGGAAGGTGCCATCTTCATCCAGAGAGAGTTATGCAGATTATTTGAATTTTTTGTTTCTTTTCTTGTTTTTTCCCCCATTTCTCACGGTTTTTTCCCCCTTTTGATCTGATTTTTTTGTGCTGCATTATTAAGATAGAAATGTGTTTAGAAGAATTACACATGTTTAACTTATATTGGATTTCTTGCTGTCTTGGGGAGGAGGAGGAAGTAAGAGAGGGAAGGAGAATTTGGAATAGATTTTCCAAAGGTGAATATTGAAAACTATATTTGCCTATATTTGGAAAAATAAAATATTTTTTAAAGGGAGGAATCACGGGAAGTATCAGGGCAGACTTATTTCATGAAGGAGACAATTGCTGAATTGGGCCATAAATAAAGGAGAAGATTCTAGAGGCATGAGGGAAATTTCATTCCAACCATTGGGATGGCATATGCAATGTAACGCAAAAAGTCTAGGACAAGGTGAGAGAATGGTAAACTTTTTTGGTAGACTGCAAGTAGCTTGTATGAAAGAAAGCTAGATAATTCCAGAAAGGGAGTTGGGAGTACAGAGAGTCTGAAAGATTATTTTTTAAGCATGGGAGAAACAAATATTTTTGAGTAGGGGAGTGATATAGTTAGACCTGTGTAATAATATCACTTGGTGGTGGAGTAAATAATGTGCTAGAGAAGGAAAATACCAGAGGCTTGAAGTGATTATTAGAGGCTGTCTTTTTGAGAAGCTTTCTAGGGTTGATTGAAATCACAGAATCCCAGAATGTAAGAGAATTGAGAAGTCATCCTGTTCTATCCATTGCTGAACAGGATTCTCTATAACATACCTGTTAAATGATGATTTTACTTTGTTCTAGTTCTGGGAAATCCACTATCCAAGATCTATCCAAAGTTTTTTCTTGACTTGAACCTTTATCTCCCTCTCTGCAAATTTCACCCATTGTTCTTTATTCTAATTTCTGATGCTAAGCAAATAAATAAATAAAATGCAACATTTATTCTCCTCTCCTAGAGCTTTGGAGACAAACATAATCTAGAAACATGATCATAGTCATGTAAGTGACAGTGAAAGGTAAGACATGGCAATTTAGGACTATAATTGAATACTGAGAGAGAATTGGGGGAACTCTTAAGCATATGGGAGCTCATATGTGCCATGGTGGACCTTGCATTGTATCTCCCTCATCCCTTCTGTCTGCTTTGATGGAATTATGAGAACCTCTTGCAACTTCTTCCTCATGAGGAAACCCTCTTAGATTTGTCCTTATTAAAGAGACAAGTAAATATATATATATATATACACATGGCCCATTAAATATTATTGCAGGCTGAACACTCTTTGGTTTGTGTTCCAGAGATAGCATAAAAGCATCAAACCCATGGATGACTTTTAAAAGCCATTAATATAGCATAAAGAATGTATAGGATGCTCAGAGAGGACTAGTACTTCTAGTCTGAAGGCTTGCTGAGCTCTTTTCAGACTACTTACACCTTCCGTGTCCTAGCTGTCACCTGTCACTCCAAAGCTGTAGCAGGCACAATAGTCCCATCTTGGTAAAACTGTCTTGGCAGATGGTCTAAATTAGGTTGAAAGTAACTGACAGACCTCAAATCTATCAGTGAAACAGGGGGATATCTACCCCAAGCATCTCTTATAACTAAATTGGTAGAATTTGTTCCAAAGACCATGAAGGTGGCTGAAGCAAGCGCTGCAGAGCTTGGTCAGAACTTGGTCAGCCATTGAAGATGATAAGGTTATATCCACTGCATCTCAGACCATGGTCAGTCATATTATTTTACCACTAGAATTGTTTGACTCTGCAAGAGTGGGGCTGACAACTTCGTGCAATTCTGTATCTTTTAGATCCAATTCACTTGCAAATCAAAATATTATCCCATAATGTTATTGGTCCCCTTTAAAAACAAAGAATGAACAATAACAAAATATCCCCATTTGTGACCAATGACCCTGGCAGTCTGTAAACTGAAAAGAATAGTAGAAAGATCTCCAAAGATTCTCTTCATAGCAGTCACTGGTGACACTGATTTATCACTACCCAAACCTGGTAATATATTTTGGACCCGAGGCTTCAAAAGCTAAAAGTACAGTACAATATACTAGATTTTCCCTAGGAACCAATGATTTATAATATCTACTGAGGATAGTATTTCTGTAGGGAATAAAAGCCTGGAAATTTTCAGTTTATTTTGTTGTCAGAAAGACCCAGATTAGTTGGATTATGGATATGAAATCAGACATAGAAAACCACATGGAGTTTTTGAGGAAGAATGATAGAAATAGCATTCATTATTGCTATAGAATATTAATATTAATATAGATTATAGAATAATTCATATTAATATAGAATTGCAGGAATATCTGTAAACTATAAATCTATAAGGTGTTTTTTTTCTGCCTCTCTTCTGTGTCCTGTATTATGAGAACAACAGGATAGTACACAGCAGATCAGAAGATAAATTGTTTTAACTCCTGCCCTGCTGAACCAGAGCAATGCACAGAGGAGTTGAAGAAACATACAGATGGTAATTCTATTCCTCTACTAGGAGAGTATTTTTAATGAAATTTTGTTAACTTTTGTTCTTATATCACCAAAATTTCCCCATATATCCCTTCTTCCTCTAAGAGAATCATTCCATGTAACAATTTTTTTTTAAAGGAAGACAAAAATCAGTTCAGCTGATTGATACATATATTAAAAACCTGAAAATAAACTCAATGTTCCATACACATAAATTCCATTTCCCCTGAAAAAAAGGATTAGAGGGAGGTCACTTCTCAAGTTTCTTCTTTGGGGCTGTGTTTGTCATTTTTTCACATATATTAACTTTTTTGTATCATGGAACCATTTGGCAATCCGATTAAACCTAAGTATTCCTTTGTCAGAATAATGATTTAAATGCATACAATAAAATTGTTGTGTTTTTGCTATTGAATCATTCTGGTAGTTTCTGCTTCTTTGTGACCCCATTTTGGTATTTTTTCTTTGCAAAGATACTGGAGTAGTTCACCATGTTCTTCTCCAGCTCACTTTACAAATGAGGAAACTGAAGCAAACAGGGTTATGTGACTTATCCAGGGTCACACAGCTAGTAAATGTCCGAGGCCATATTTGAATTTATGAAGGTAAGTCTTCCTCATTACAAGCCATTGGGCTCCATCCACTAAGCCCTCTAGAAGCTCTGTATAGTAAACTACATAGGATTAAAGGGTAAACCAATTATTTTTAAATGAAATTACCAAAATATTAGAAAAAGAGGTGCAGATACTCCTATGTCTAACATATTTGAAAACAGCAAGGATTTCATTGGAACAGCTTCATTCCTAATCCAGAAGCAGATTGGCTAGACAGACTATGAATATCCCTTGAGTGACCAGTTACCTGTTTCCCTGACAAACATAATGAATGACACATCCCATTTCCCTTTGTCCACGATGGTAGGGAAAGGATGCCTTCAGCATAGGAGACTGAAAGGAATAGATATGGGCTCTAACCTAGCAAAGATTTTAATTTGGAAATTAGATCTGGGATATGTGTGGAATATATCATGCAAGTCATTGATGCTTTGATTTTACCATTTCTACTAATCTTATTAAAACAATTAGTTTAATCATTACCATAGGACAGGGGTGGAAAACGTGGCCTGTGAACTTTATAAAATCTGCTAAACCATTAGCTAACGGAATGGATGATGAAAACTAGGTACAATAACTTCCCACTATAAGTTCTATAAGTTGATAATTTTTTATGGCCCTTGAATGATGTTATAAATATCCAAATGGTCCTTGGCAGAAAAAAAGTTCTTCACTCCTGCCGTAGGGGTATGAGCTAATGAATAACATTCTGGATATGGAAGGAATGGATGTAGCCTATAGTTGTTGAGGAATGAATTTTGAGGGATGTCATTGACAAGCACTACTAGAGCTGAGGATATGAACCAAGGGTTAAGGTGCTAGATGATTGATCCTGCCACCTCACATGGTTCTCCAAGGCTCAACCTGATAAAGCATTAAAGAGGCAAAGATATAACAGGTGCATAGGGAAATGCTAGGTAATTAGATTTCTTGGCACTGTGTTACTTTGCTCCATCAGATTCTCACTGGGCTCTCTTGCAGTTAACGTTGAAAACCCAAGCATAAAGGAGTTGTAATGTTCACATAATGTAACACAGGTTAAAATTTTCCTGTATATTAAAAAAAAAGACATTTCTGTGCTAAAGATCATTGTCTGACATGGTAATGTAAAAGCCATCCTTCAAGTGTTTTTGTAATGGAATTAGGGATAAATTAATGAGTGAAGTAGAATGTGAATGTGAGAAAAGAGAAAGGGAATGGAACTTTAAATGCATAATGAGTTTGTATATAACCAAAATAGAATATTTTTCAATGAATGGAAGAAAGGAAGGGCATCTTGCATCCTATGAGCTAATTCTGTATTCAGAATCAGTAAGTTTTAAGCTGTAGAAGTGCATTTTCAGATGAGGGATCATCCCTTGCAATTCCTGCAGTTGTTCACTTAATCCATGAATGATTTCTATCAAACACTCAGATTATGGAGGAAGGGGAGAAGAGATTATGTAATCTGTTATGAGAATTACATAGAATGGGAAAGCACTGAGGAGTTGTAATCTCTTATAAAGGAATATACACGGTAATTAGATCATAGATTCAGGTACATTTGTATCTAAGCCCCCCAAAATCTTTAAAATAAAAGCCACATTTTGCAAAGCAAGAAGTAGTGGATGAGCTAGTCTATACTATGTCATCCAAAGTGAATAATTACCATTTTTCACTCATTATATTGACAAAGATAGTTAAAAACAAATTTCAATATTAGTAAAGCAATAGTGAAGCAGGTCCACTATTTTATAGCTGGTGGAGCTATAAATTGGTTAAAGTTTTTGGAAACACAATATGGCAGAATATAATGGTAGCTGCAAAAATAATCACCACTTTTCACTGTATGAGCCTACTCCTAACTATATTTTAAATCTTATTCACAGAAAAAAGATATATCTGTATCAAAACATAACATCATTGTTCATGATGTTCATTGTTCATAGTAGAAAACAGGAAACAATTCATGTGTTCAGTATTTGGTAAATGATTAAAAGAAATTGTGCTATGTGGATATAATATGTTATTATGTCATGAAAGTGACAACTGTGAAAATAATAGAAAGCTGAAAAGATAACTGACATATGGTAAAGAAAGGCGACTCAGAATAATATACACATTAACAACAGTATAAAATAGAGAATTCAGGTCAATTGTTTTTAAAAAATGTTTCAACTCTTCTTGACCCCATTTGGTGCTTCCTTGGCAAAGATACTGGAGGAGTAGTTTGCCATGTCCTTCTTTAGCTCATTTTATAGATGAGGAAACTTAAGTCAAATAGGATTAAGCGACTTGGCCAGGATCATACAGCAAGTGTCTAAAAGCAGATTTTAACTCAGGAAGATGAGTACTCTGTGCAAGCTAACTGCCCCCAGCAAAGGATAATAACAGTAAAATTCAGAAGAATACAACAAAGCATTCAAAAAACCCCAAGAAAACAAATGGAATTTTTTTTTATTACTATATTATGTTACTTAAGCAGTATGACATAGTGCTTCAAGAGTCAATCTTGATGACAGGAAAACCTGAGTTCATGAACTACCTTTGACCATGCTGACCCTGGCTATTTGATCCTGGATAAATCCTAGGCTGTCAGAAGTCTAGGGAAATTTCTATGACTATGCATTTGAAGAAAAGGTGCTGACTTCCACTGATAGAAGAAAGTTTACTATTTAATGAAATCTAAGGCCAATCTCTATCCTTACTATGTTGTTAATATTAATATAAAAGTTTAAAATAACTTTACTGAAATAATTAAATGGTTTTGTGTTAAGTTTTCTTTAACTCTTGTTTGTGTATGTTCCTTTTTATTGATAGTAATAATTGCTTTCAATAAGTGAGTCAAAATATATTCATTCAGTTTGTAGTAAACGTGATTCATTCAAATATCATAACAAAAAGCAAAATACAAATAGTCTGCCCACAGCTTGAATAAATAAGGCCAAAATAGCACTTTTCATATTTTTTACACTCTTTCAAATCATTCACCCTAGTTTGCTTCTGGAAAATCACTGATTGAATTACCAAGACACTAAAAGATATAGTTATCCATTATTAAAAATGTTTTCCAAATTCAGAAACAACAATTTTTAAAAAGTAATTATTTTCTATTCACTAAGTATTTCCTGTGGCTTATTACACTGAATATTTCTCTATCATGCACTGTGTTAGATATTGGATAACTAAGGCAAGGGACAGTGGTATCTTCACCTTCCTGGAGCATTTCTTCATGTAGCCTAAGATCCCATTAGCTTTGTTGACTTCCATGTCACATCACACAATGTGAATTGAATCCATACTTTTCAGATCTTTGACATATGAATTCTTGTTTACCTTAGTCTTATATTTGTGTCCAAATGCAAAATTTCATGTTTATTCACAGTTAATTTCATCAGATTAGAATTGAATTCTTTTCAGCTATAGAGATCTTCTTGATAGGAAAAGATTCTGATCATTTTCATTAGTTATCTCTCATTCTAGAAAGCTTCCTCATTTCTGTCTTCTCACTTCCTTAAAGTCCTGACTAAAATCTCACTTTCTGTAAAAAGCTTTTCCCATTTCTCCTTAATCTTAGTTCCTTCCCTCTGAGACTACTACCAATTTATTCTTTTTCTTTTCTTTTTATCTATCATCTAACTACCTATCATATTACATATATGTATATATGTATGTTTTGTTTGTATATAATTATTTTCATATCTCCACATCAGATTATGAACTCCTCAAGAGCAGAGATTGTTTTGATTTTCATTTTTTATTTGCCTTTCTTTGTACCTGTGGTACTTCACACAGTACCTCGCACTTAACTAGCATTTAATGCTAGTTGATTGACTAATCTTGGAAATCATCTAGTTGGACCATTCATTTAAAAAATCTTAGAAATTATCAATCAAGACCCTTCATTTTCCAAATGATCAATTGAATCTTTGAAAAGCTAAATGATTTGGCTAGGATCACACAGCTAGTATGTATGTAAGATTAAAACCAAGATTTGCACATGTGGGTCCCTTTCCCTCTTTAAGATCTCTTTGGGATACACTGCTGAATCAAAGGCTATACACAGTTTGATAACTTTTTGAGCATAGTTCCAAATTGCTCTCCAGAATGGTTAGATATGTTTACAGTTGCACCAATAATGAATCAGTGTCCCAGTTTTCCCACATCCCCTCCAACATTGGTCATTATTGTTTCCTGTCATCTTAGCCAAGCTGACAGATGTGTAGTGGTATCTCAGAGTTTTTTTAAATTTGCATTTCTCTGATCAGTAGTGATTTTCTTCAGCTCATGTTTACAGATAAGGAAACTGAAGCAAATGGGATTAAGTCATACAGCTAATAAATGTCTGAGGCCATATTTGAACTCAAGTCTTTCTGACTCCTGGTCCACTGTACCACCTAATTTAATTTAAGTCCTGTAGAAATGTGTGGTTATTATTGTTACATATATTATTATTAAGCTGTTTCACGAATCAGTACTATGCATTTACAAATACTTATTTGAGGTATGCAAATACTTTATCATCCTCACAGGACACTGCACTATTTTCATCATCTCAACCTTGACTTCTCAAGCATGTTTTCCTAACCTATCTCTTCTGCTGCTTCCTAAAGACCTTGAATCTACTCTGTACCTAATCTGAGATCTCTAGTTAGTCAGTCACTCCCACTTTACCTACTCATTGTAAAATTGGTGTTGTGAAAGAGATAACAGTATAATAAACTCTCTACCCAGCTTGGCCCTCTTTTTTATCCCATTTAATGCTGCTTTTATAATCTTTGGTGACTTCTGTCATACCTGGATCTAACCCCCAACTTGAATCATACTCAATTTTTGCTTTCTCCATGGTGTATGAAGCTCGAGGGCATCTTATTTCATCTTTGTATCCTCGACATCTACTAGAATAACTTAGCAATTATAGTAGTAGTAATAATATAACAAATAATGTTTGTTGAATTGAATTTTTGCTCTTAGATTTCAAAGCACAGCTGGAAAAATATGTCAATCATCATAAATTCATTGTTTTCCAACAATTTTTCGAGTCACTTCCTTACTGACAACAAATGTCATCACTTTCTGCTTCAATGAAAACATTTAGGTCTTCAGGGCTAGAAACTATTTTTAGTCCATTCTCTACTTCATCATATTTGATTTATGAATATGTCTTATCCTTTCCTCCAGTCTAAAATTAATTCTAGCATAGGTCCTTTTGATCCCATTTCTTTTTCAACTTTGAGGCATTTTTTCTCCTTCTATTTAACAACTCTCTCAGTATCTTCCTCCTTTCCCTTTTTACAGTTATCTTCTATTCTGAATTTTCATATAATTGCATCTCCCTTCTTCAATTCTCAGTACCTAATCCCTCCTAACACATGAAATTCAATCTACCAAAAAACTTCAGTAAACATTCTCCTATTTTTTCCCTTCCCTCTTTTGACAAACTTCTTGAATTGTGGTTGAAGGTGGATGGTATCTTATTTTCTGTCTCAATTTCCTCTCCTCTATAATTTATCTCTGCAATACTAATAAAGCTTACTTCTTGGAATTCACCAATGACTTATTTTCCAATCCAATATTTTTTTTCTCCATCATTCTCTGGGTTGCATATGTCTTATAGATATGTCTTATTTGATTAGCATCCCCCTTTTTATCATGTTATGACC
Source organism: Sminthopsis crassicaudata (assembly GCF_048593235.1). Lineage (NCBI taxonomy): Eukaryota > Metazoa > Chordata > Mammalia > Dasyuromorphia > Dasyuridae > Sminthopsis > Sminthopsis crassicaudata. The sequence goes on along the minus strand of NC_133617.1, from coordinate 490,005,718 downwards.
ATCACTGCAAAAGCAGATGAAGACCATAGAGGATTGAAGTACATAGGTTGTATAGGTAGAATGCTGGTCTTAGAGTCAGTAAGACCTCAGTTCAAATCATCCCTCCAACACTGATTGGTTGTATCACTGGGCAAGTCACAATTTCTTACTCTCTAATTCCTTATTTGTAAAATGGGGACAATAATAGCACCTACAACAGAGTTGTGAGAATTAAATGAGGTAATATTTTAAAAATGCTATAAACCTTAAAATGCTATACAAATACTTGCTATTTTTATTTATTTATTTATTTTTTTAGCAGATTTCAGTTCCTTAAGAATTCACTACCAAATATCCATACTTTCTATGCTTACCTAGACTGGTCTTAAGCAAACATAGCTTATCAGTAGAGACTACCAGAGATTGTGCTAAATTGACAATATTTGAGTACATAGGGTCACATTTGTGTTTCAATGAAATAATGGTTTTGGACTTTTTAATCAGTACAGAATTACAAAATGTAGCAATAGGAAAGTGTGCATCTTCATACCTATTCCAGAATGAATGCAACTTTATCCTGATTCTTATGTCTCTGCAATTCACTCCCTTGAAATGTGGAAAGCATGGCAGAGTCCCTACAGTGGCCAGACCAAAGGTTAACCATCCTCATTGTGTCACATCTAAATATGTAACTGATAAATCTTTGAAACTCTTTTACAGCTTGTAGTTGACTTCTTGCTTCTATCCATGAAACTTCAAGAACTCTCCAAGATGCCTGGGTTCCTGAATATGACAGCAAAGCTTCAAAAGCCTTCCCATCTGAATCCCTTGAAACAGACATTTTCACATGGTCCCAATACCTTATTGGGGGTCTTTTAAACCTCTATCTAAATGTTTCTCTCACTTTCATGAAACAATCACTTTGAGGAACACAATTCCATGGAAAGTGAAGTCCCATGAACTTAAATCAGGCCAATTATTGAAGCTAAGAGCTTCAAAGGAAATATAGTCTTCTTTCTTCCACTTGTGACTCTGAAATAAAAGTATATGAGATTCTTATGTAGAATATTGACTAAATTTATTCTTCTTGGCTCCAGGAGACAGAAGTAGGCCTCATGAGTAGAAGTTTCAGTTTGAAATGTTGAGAGTATAAAATATTTGGGAATCCATCTACCAAAGAAAAGTCAGGGATTATATGAGCAAAATTATGAAACACTTGCCACAAAAATAAAGTCAGATTTAAATAATTGGAAAGACATTCAGTGCTCTTGGATAGGCCGAGCAAATATAATAAAGATGACAATACTCCTCAAACTAATCTATTTATTTAGTGCTATACCAATTAGACTCCCAAGAAACTATTTTAATGACCTAGAAAAAATAACAAAATTCATATGGAAGAATAAAAGGTTGAGAATTGCAAGGGAACTAATGAAAAAAAAGTCAGATGAAGGTGGTCTAGGTGTACCTGATCTAAAGATATATTATATAGAAGCAGTCACCAAAACCATTTGGTATTGGCTAAGAAATAGACCAGTGGATCAGTGGAACAGATTAGGTACAAAGGACAAAAAAGGGTACATCTATAGCAATCTAGTCTTTGACAAACCCAAAGATTCCAACATTAGGGATAAAAATTATTTGAAAAAAACTGTTGGGAAAACTGGAAATTAGTATGGCAGAAATTAGATATGGATCCATACTTAACACCATATACCAAGATAAGATCAAAATGGGTCCATGATTTAGGCATAAAGAACGAGATCATAAATAGATTAGAGAAACAGAAAATAGTCTACCTCTCAGACCTGTGGAGGAGGAAGGAATTTATGACCAGAGGAGAACTAGAGATCATTATTGATCACAAAATAGAAGATTTTGATTACATCAAACTAAAAAGTTTCTGTACAAACAATACTAATGAAAACAAGATTAGAAGGGAAGTAACAAATTGGGAAAATATTTTTACAGTTAAAGGTTCTGATAAAGGTCTCATTTCCAAATATATAGAGAACTGACCCTAATTTATAAGAAATCAAACCATTCTCCAATTGATAAATCGTCAAAGGATATGAACAGACAATTCTCAGATGATGAAATTGAAACTATATCCACTCATATGAAAGAATGTTCTAAATCACTACTGATCAGAGAAATGCAAATTAAGACAACTCTGAGATACCACTACACACCTGTCAGATTGGCTAAGATGACAGGAACAAATAATGATGAATGTTGGAGGGGATGTGGGGAAACTGGGACACTAATACATTGTTGGTGGAGTTGTGAAAGAATCCAACCATTCTGGAGAGCAATCTGGAATTATGCCCTAAAAGTTATCAAACTGTGCATACCTTTTGATCCAGCATTGCTGCTATTGGGCTTATATCCCAAAGAAATACTAAAGAGGGGAAAGGAACCTACCTGTGTGTACCAAAATGTTTGTAGCCGCTCTTTTCGTAGTGGCTAGAAACTGGAAGATGAATGGATGTCCATCAATTGGAGAATGGTTGGGTCAATTATGGTATATTAAGGTTATGGAATATTATTGTTCTGTAAGAAATGACCAACAGGACGAATACAGAGAGGTTTGGAAAGACTTACATCAACTGATGCTGAGTGAAATGAATAGAACCAGAAGATTGCTGTACACTTCAATGTTGTATGAAGATGTATTCTGATTGAAGTGGATCTCTTCAACATAAAGAAGATCCAACTCACTTCCAGTTGATCAATGATGGACAGAAACAACTACACCCAGAGAAGGAACACTGGGAAGTGAATGTAAATTGTTAGCACTACTGTCTATCTACCCAGGTTACTTATACCTTTGGAATCTAATACTTAACGTGCAACAAGAAAATTGGATTTATACACATATATTGTATCGAGGTTATACTGTAACACATGTAAAATGTATGGGATTGCCTGTCATCTAGGGGAGGGAGTAGAGGGAGGGAAGGGATAATTTGGAAAAATGATTACAAGGGATAATGTTATAAAAAAAATTACTCATGCATATATACTGTCAAAAAATTTTATAATTATAAAATAAAAAAAAATTTAAAAAAAGAAGTTTCAGTTTGATATAAGTCAAAAGTTAATGACCTCTTAAGTCCCACCCCCAAAATTCACTAATTCTGTAAAAACAGATGTGGGAAGATATGTGATTTTTTTTTTTTTGCCTAATAATCTGAGCAAGTTTTAGTGGGGAAACTCATAGGATTCTAGAATTGGAATTTTTTTGAGTGCCATTTCTCACTGGGAATTCTTTGCTACTAGAAAACATCATAACTTTGGTGATTCAAAGTCTTAGGGGTGTTGTGATAGCTATCTTTTTAGAATTTGAAAGAGCTATTTGATGTTGATGTTGCCCCCTCCTAGCCTACTCTTGCCAAGTGCCAGAAAGTCAAGCAGAACTATTGCCTCAGACCTCATGCCAATGTCACTTTTTCCCTTCTCCCTCCAATCTAAATGTTTATCTTACCATGTACTTCTTCATGAAAAGCTTAGTGCTCAGTTACGTGTTTAGGCCTATATAATATAAATGGAGAGGGTATATTGATAAGGTTTGGGGAATCAATATTCCCTCTCCATTTATATTGAACAAGGAGCAAACATGACCACTTACATTGCTTGAATGAGCAAGTTGCCAACTTTCAGTAAGATGGGGGACCATTGAGACTTACCATCTCACTTGATGCTGTGCCCTCCAGATCCCCAGGAATTTCTATTCTCCTTTCCAACATTGTTTGCTTCTTTTATATGCTCTCCCTAGTCACCACAAATAAAGGTGTGGACAGCATCTCTAGAAGACTAAGAAGTCTTATTCCCAGAACTGACTTGTTTACCGACAGCAGTATGGTGGACTAGTATGGGAAACTCGAATTCAACTAATTCCTATAATCAATAGCCACTCAAATCACATGACAGGCAGAGAGACTCAGTTGACTGCTGCAACTCTCCAGTCTCCTGCCTTTCAATTCTGACACAAAATCTTCAAGGGTAAAGAAAAAGGAAATAGAGAAACTCTTAAAAAAAACTTTATGGCTGAGTCCAGGTTCTGTAAATCTACCAGTGTCTCACCAATTTATTTTCCCTTGTGAGAGAGAAGGGAAGAACAATCTTTAGGATCTATTACCCTTTCATTCTTTTTTAACAATAGTTATCATCACCCCTGGGTTGAGGGGGGAAATAATTCAACCAGATAATATGACATTGTATGAGCATTGATTACATTTGGTTTCTACCAAATTCATTACTTTCCTCTACTCACAGACTAGTGTATGTTACCAAAAAATATGACACTGAGTCTCTGCTTCTGCCTTTTTTATACTCCCTCTTCAAATTATTTTATTAGCCATTTTTAGTGTGTTTTCTGAATCATTCTCTGATTCTTGGGTTTTTCCAACAGTTTTCAGTTTTTTTCATTAGCTTAGATAATTGCCATCTAATGAATATTGCTTGCTTGTTTGTTTGTTTTTTTAAATTACTTTTCTTTTTTCTCTGATTTATTTCCTTAAGATTTTACTCTCCAAAATACAATGTCTAAGCCAAAGGATATGGACAATTTTATAGGGGGAAAGAAAAAGGAAAGGAATAAATATTTATGTACTGCTCACTACTAGCCAAGAACCATTACAAAAATTCCCTCATTTGGTCTTCAAAACAACCCTGTGAAGAAGCTGCTCTTATTGTCCTCATTTTATATTGTGTCACCCAACTGCCTCATAAATAAAAGCCCTTATTAGAAGTTGTCCAGCTATGTTTCATCAGGATTGAACGAAAGTACAATGCTACTTGAATGTGCAAATGTACCTATATTTTGACACAGAACTACCAACAGTATATCCTATCACTTATTTAAAAATAAATGCAAACTTAATATGCATAAAATAGCACTTTACCATATTAATTTGCATTATAAAATTGCTAGTAAGTTTGTATTTTTTCATGAAATACTTTTGTATCTTTGTTTATAAAATGAATGCTTATCTCTTTTTTTGGCTACTTAGTATAAATTGGGTATTGACCTTATATGTTTAATATCAGTTTTTTAGTTTAAATATTATACTTTTATCACTTATGATTGTTGCAGTTTTTTTCCTGTTCTTGTGCTTCCCTTGTGATTTTTAAAATTATGTTTTGAGGCACAAAAGTTTTTCTTTTATGTATTTGAACATAGCCATCTTGCTTCTGTTGATATCCTCTATTTCTTCAATAGTCAGAAGTTTATCTCTGCTTCACAGCTGGTATGAAAACATTTAAGTATAGGCATATACTGAAAACTTTGAAACAAATTTTACCAAGGTTTTTTCTTTGAACTTAGATTAGAAAAGGCCTGGACAGATTTAAAGCAAAAACCACATATTGAACACTATAAGACTGGATGCCTACTTCAAAATAAATGACTTAAAAGATTTTACTTTGAGATTCATAAGATGTTATTTTGTATGTTACCTATACAACCAGATGACATAAATATGACATTTTTTTTTTTTCTTTTGCAAGTAAAGAAAAAGGTTGAGATCGGGATTATAGTCTACAGTAATTTCTACTGGTATAGCCACCAGTGGCTTTGGTGTTTCATGACTTCTGGTTTGAATTCAATTGCTCAAATAAAACTTGTTATCTTGAAGTTAGGAATCATACTTTCCACTGGATAGATGAACATCCTATTTGGAACTTTTGTACCTTAGCTACCATTGCACACGCACACATACACACACACATATATACATACATAACACATCCATAATACATGTGGATATATGTATGCACATAGGTAGATTTTCTATATTATCTACATATTTACCTACCTACCTATATAGCTAGCTATCTAACTAGCTGTCTCAAAATGATGCAGTAGAAAAGGAGCTGGATTTGGTGTTATGGGACCTAAATTCAAATCCTGCCTCTGACACATCCTGCCATTCTAAATCAGAGATGATTATGTCATATAGTTCCTTTCAAGAAGATTTCATCTTCATGAGTTTAGAGCTAGCCTCAAACACTTACTAGTTGGCTAAGTTATTTAATTCTATTTGCCCAAGTTTCTATATTTGTAAAATAAGCTAGAGAAAGAAATGACAAACCACTCCAGCATTTCTGCCAAGAAAATCCCAAATGGATTTACAAAGAATTGGGCATGACTCAATCAATAATAACAAAAATGTGTGTGTGTGTGTATGTGTGTTAAAGCAAGAGAATTCTACCTCTAGCATATATTTCCCATTTACCCTCCAATAACTTTCTATAGGTTTCCTCTTTATTATCTTCACATTAAAAACTCTCTTCATTTCTTAAATGTTCAACTCTAGTGCCACCTAGTTTTCAAAACCTTTCCTGAACCTTTTAAACGAAAAGTTCTCTTGCCCTCTTCACTTTTTTTTTTGTGCCACTTTGTATCTCTGCATTTGCTTATGTCATTAACTTTTACTATCATTAGTCTTATACACATCTTTGATTATAACCTTCCCCCTTTTATCTTGATTCCTATTTCTAGTTGCCTTTGTCAAAAATTTCATCCCACTTATATTCAACTAGGAGCATGTAAGTAAATGTTTAACATTTGTTCATGACACATTTTTAAGTTTAATCTGCATCATTTTCATTTTCTCCATCACTTTCTTAAGAATAGACAATCAACAAAACAATAAACCAAACCCTGATCTGTAGTGTTTGCTGATTTACAGCATTAATGTTCACACTGAACACTTAACAACTGACTTTCCTAAACTTGTAGAAGTTGGTTTCAAGGTACCTCTGCCTTCTCTATCTTATTGCTATTCCATCCTAGGCCTTTCACAATGGCCTGGAGAAATTTTCTTACATTGTGGGCAAGCTCCCAAATCCTATTCATCATTGACTAAGCAAGTCTCCTCTCCCCTAATAGTATTATCCTAATATCTTAATATTCATAGGAAAAAAATTTGTTAATCCTCATTAATCCCAAATTTCATATCAGGATCATATCTTGGGGAAAGAAAAGTATGGGAATGGAACAAGAGAAAGGAAGACCCAGAGAGAAGAAAGAGAAACCTTCTTGAAACTTGCATTTGGATTTGTTGTTGCTCATCACAATAAAAATACACTCATCATGTATTGGAACTGAAGATCTCATTGTCCCTATTTTCATATTTGTTCAAATAATTGGACCACTGGTTCACAACAGTGCTTGTAAATTTTCTAAAAACACTGTTCTGATCACATCACATTACTATCAGTGGCTCCTGATTGCTGGCAGAATAAATGTAAAAATCTCAGCCTGATGCTCAAAGTCTACCACAATCTAGCTCTGATCTGTTATTAACATTCCAGTTATAACATTCTGGTGAAACCGGGTTATTACACATCTGTTCATGTTCTGCCTTCTATTTCTGTATCTTTGTTTATACTGCCTTCCCTTGTATGGAACAGATCTTTTCCCCACCCTCTGTAGTCCTCACATTTTAAAACTCTAATTTTCCTAAATGTTCGATTCTAGTGCCTCTCCCTCTATAAAGCCTCTCCAGAGAGACTCAGCTGAAAGTTCTCTGGCCCTCTTTAAATTCTTCATAGCATTTTGTTTCTTTGACCTATATCATCATTTGCTTTGAATTATAGTTATGCTTATTTACTTTTTATACCCTCAATATTTAATTGAAATTTTTTTGAGGGCAGAGACTGCCTTATTTTATTGTTGTTACTTAGTAAACTGTTCTTCGGTCAGCTAATCAAGTCAATAAACATTTATCAAACAATTACTATATGCCACACACTGTGCTAAGGGTAGGGATGAGGTTGTTTAGTTATTTTTCAGTCTTGTTTGATTCTTTGTGACCCAATCAATGTGGGGTTTTCTTAGCAAAGATACTGGAATAGTTTGCCATTCCTTCTATAGTTCATTTAATAGATGAGGAAACTGAGGAAAAAAAGTTAAGTGCTATGTCCAGGGTCACAGAGCTAGTAAGCATATCTGAGGCAGGATTTGAATTTAGGAAGATGAGTATTCTTGACTACAGACATGGTACTTCATCCACTGTCTTATCTAGCTGTCCCTAGTGGAAATACAAAGAGAGGCAAAAGATAGTCTCTATTTTCAAGAAGCTCACAGGCTAATCCAGATTTATTTAATTGAATTTTAATATTTGAATCTCAATGTGCTTTAGGTCTTCTGGTCCAGTTTATGGTCCTCCAAATCATGCCTCAAATCTATACTAGTCATGTTATATTGGGCAAATGACTTATCCTCCATCAAACTCAGTCTCCTTATCTATAAAGTGAGGATAAATAAGAGTTGTTATGAAAATCAAATGAAATAACATATGCAAATGTTTGTAAAGCTCAAAATGATGTAATAATATTGATATTATAATTATGTAATTGCTATATAAACAAATATATTTCTATAATGTACAAATTTATATTAATATTAACATTATCACAATGATTTTTATTAACAGAAACAATACAGAATTCAATCTGTTAGCTAAGCAGTTCTTTGTTGTTCCTACTTAGTACAGAAAGAACTCACTATCTTCACATAACAATACATTTGACACTCCTACTCTTCTTTAGAGATGCTCTTGTTTCAGGCCACCTGACAAAGGTATTTGGCACATTGTTTTTTTTTGTTCATTATATGCTGGGTGACTTACTTGTCTCCCCCCCCCCACACACACACACATAGACCAATCTTCTAATGTATAGAACACTGTAGGCAGCATTTTGGATTCTAACCTTATCAGTCAATATTGTACCTGTGTAGGTAAAACTAATTGGGACAGTTTTACAACACCTAATTTACTCTTAATTCCATACTATCAGCTGTTGATTTCAATACCCAAGACACATATACTCTATCACCTTTGTGATATCAACCTAAGCATACTATATCTTTTTGGCACAATTCATTTTCTTTAAAGTTTTTTTTTTTTCATTTTTCCAAATACATGCAAAGATAATTTTCAACATTCACCTTTACAAAACTTTGTGTTCCAAATTTTTCTCCCTCTCCCTATACATAGGTTAAACATGTGCAGTACTTCTAAACATATTTCTACATTCATCATACCATTCTTTTTGTGGCTATTTTTCCCCTTTTTTAATCAATTACCTTGAAATTAAGCTATGTCAGTACTTCCTATAGTTGCTGCAGTTTTTCTCCAAATCCTGGAAATTTGCAAACTGGTCTGATTTGTAATCATCAGAAAATAAATTCAAGAGGTGCTCTAGAGAAAAATGAGACATTTAACTATGTTAAAACCACACTATTTGAATGAAACTATTCAATGACTAAAGAAATAGACAGAATATGAGAAAGATATTAATTCACACACAAAGGGAGAAAATCAGATATGGGCTTATCCTACATGTCCTTGTAATTTATATTAATTTTTAAAAATAGACTCTCCAATATCTTCCATGGAGGGAACTCCCATTGAGGAAATTGCCTCCAAAGTTGTAGATCAGCATCTAGTCTGGAAATTAGAGATCATATCCTAATAAATTGAATAGCTGAGGACAAGGATTATGTCACATGCATCTCTGAATCCGCCATAGTGCCTTTTACATAGCAGGAAACTGAATAAATACTTAGTAAATAAATAAGTGATTATTTGCCTGTTATGTGGGAGCCAAAAACAGGGATGAGAAAACCCATAAGAGAAGTGAAAATAACAGCAAATATTGCTAAAAAGTTTGAGAGTTTGGGGTTTCTGCATTATTCTTTAATTTAAAAGGTTCTTGTTTTATATTCTTAGTAAATATCAATCAGTTAAGTACTATAGGGGATAGAACAATGGGCCCTGAGCTGGGAAGATCTGAATTGAAATCCAGCTTTAGACTGGATGTGTCACCTTGGACAAGTCATTTAACCTCTTTTTCCTATTTTCCTTTTAATAATAATCTTCCTTTTGTGACTCCTTGGAGAACCATTTTGTTTATTTTTATTATTTGGAGAACTATTTTGAAACAAAAAAGCCACACAATTAATAAAAACCAAGCATTGGCGCAGAAGAAAATAATATCAAAACACATTCAAACAAATAAGATCCCTGGTCTCATCTCCCTTTGGATCCTATTAATTTCAATTAGAAACTTCTTGTTACCTTACTTTCCCTGGATGCTAGCTGTTTCATTCCTATGACTTAATATATATATATATATATATTTTTTTTTTCTTTTTAACATGATTGTACCCCTGTCTCAACACAGAGACAATTTATTTGCAATAAATAAATTCAATCCAATTTATTAAGCACCTACTATGTGCCAGGCATTATGCTAAGAGCTAGGAATACAAATAAGAAAAAGACAGTGCCTGTCCTCAAAGAGTTTACAATCTAATGGGGGGGAAGCAATATACAAAAGGTAACTAAAAAGGGGTATGTGTGAGGGAAGTGCACAAAGGAGTAATTGTATAAGAGTAATGATGTTCTATGGAGTCAAACGAGGTAGAACCATGGATGGAAAAAGAATAAAATGAAAAGTTTTGAGCCTTGTATTAAAGAAAAAGACTTTGGGAGAACTTTATTGCTTTACCCTTTAGCTCTGGCAAGTGGGAAAGGTGTTGACTACAAAAACTAAATCAATCTGCACTGGGTTTGTTTATTTTTTTTAATCATCTCAACATCTCCTATATCTTAGGGTATCTTTGGGGGAGGTTGGTATTTTTGTTTGTTTTAATTTTTGTATATGTAGGGATCAAGTGAAGAATAAGGAAAGAAGAAAGTGTTGTGCCACAATCTCCTTGAGCTGTTCTACTTCAGTTTCCCTGCACTAATTTCTCCCATTGTCCTGACTGAGTTTCCCTGAATTGTTCTATCTCAGTTTCCTTAACTGTTCTGCCTCAGTCCCTAAGTCGTAAAACCCACCTGGTTCATTAAGACTGAGGACCATTTGCTCTAAGGTTATAAATTGTCAATGGGAGAAGAGGAGCAGATCAAACTTCCTGGCTCCTAGCTCCTTCTGCCCCCAAGAATTTATGACACTGCCCCTCTAAAATATTCCAAAAGACAAGACTATCTCAGATACTTCACTGACATCTTTACTTTTGTTATTCAAACATTCTGACTCTGGCTTTTAGTAAAAATTTACAACTCCCCCCTCCCCCCCATCCTGACAAGGCTTCTAATTTTCCCCCTTTTTCCTTTCCTTTGTCTGAAGAGATATAAAAGTGTTTATCATTCCCCCATTCATTACTGGATACTTTGAGACTAGAGTCCTGTCTAGTCAATTAAACTCTCCAATTAATAAAATATTAAAAAACTCTCTAATCTCTATCTTGTCTCAGTTTCTCCGGCATTACAAAAGTTGGAGGGTAAATGGGGAAAATATGTTGGGGGCAGGATTTTCTCATCTCAGAAGGACAAAAAGAATTCATAGAATTAACAACTATTATTATAAGTCATATGATCAGATCTGGAAAGCTCTTAACTTATCATTCAGTTCAACTTCCCCATTTGACATATGAAGAACATTTAGGACATAGAAGATTTAAACCTAGGTTTGCTGCTTTAAAACTGTAGGATTCTTGGGAGTTAAATAGCAGCAACAGGATCAGTGAGTCTGAACTGAGAGTCTCAGAAAAATTGGTCAGAAAATCTTCTGGCTCATAGAAAAGGAGCATATTTAGGTCATCAGAAAATATCTGGCTAATAAGTTGGGAATATAGTACAGGTCAGGTTCATCTTTCTTCTTGCCATCACATCAGATTCTAATTTTTTGGTACATAACGAAAAATCGGGACTCTCCACCAAACTCTTGTGTGCTTGGCTTATTTACAAAAGCACTGAGAGAAAGTGAATGATAGGGATCATGTGTGAAGTGAAGTGATTAATCACAATTTAATTTGATTTAGTACAGATGTCTAGTGAGTAAGTAATGACTTCAAATATGTTGTTTTTTTTTTTCCTTTCTAGTGACAGGCAACTTTAAATGTTCATATACATGATTTTCAAGGTTATTTAAAAACAAGTATCTTCTATATTCTGATGGAAGTGGATATCTTCAACATAAAGAAGATCCAGCTCACTTCCAGTTGATCAATGATGGACAGAAACAACTACACCCAGAGAAGGAACACTGGGAATTGAATATAAATTGTTAGCACTACTGTCTATCTACCCAGGTTACTTACACCTTCGGAATTCAATTCTTACCATGCAACAAGAAAATTGGATTTAAACACATATATTGTATCTAGGTTGTACTGTAACACATGTAATATGTATGGGATTGCCTGTTAACTAGGGGAGGGAGTAGAGGGAGGGAGGGGAAAATTTGGAAAAATGAATACAAGGGATAATGTTATAAAAAAAAAATTACTCATGCATATGTACTGTCAAAAAAAATTTATAATTATAAAATTAATTTAAAAAAAAGTATCTTCTTACTTAGGCAATGAAGTTACTTTAATCAGCAATGACTAGCTTTGAAAGGTCTTTGTGCTCAACTTAAGAATGTCTACCTGGTGTAGTCACTTCATTTTGTGTGAGGGTAAAAGGAGAAGGGGGGATGTTAACATTTGTCTTCACTTTTCCCTGGATAGTTTCTTAGTGCTATACAGCCAGGCAAGAAAAGTGAATTTGTAAATAGCTGATCACAAATGAGTTTACCCCATTTCCCTAACTTAGTCTTGTTCCCGTCTTCATTTCTTCCTGTCTCCTTCCCTAAGTAGAAGTAGTCAAAACTTATATTAGTACTTCTTATTCTTTATTCAAAGTGCATCTCTCTCAACTGCTCCCAGTTTGTTACTTTTCACCCACCAAACCCTGGGTCCATCTCCCATCTGATATCATACAACCACTTCTCCTCAATCTACCCACTCTACCTAATTTAAAATGGGGGGGGGGGTGCTACTGAAAGAACACCCTTGAAACACTCATTAAAATTACAACACTCAAAGCAAACAAGGTTTACTAATAATTTATTGGTCAAGGTTCAGCTGGAATCTCAAAACCATGCATATCTGAGTTGGATTAAGTCAATTTAGATCCAGCTGGATGGTTAGATTTCAAGATTTCTGCAGAGATACTCTGTACCAGGTTTTATGTAAAGGACACTCCCCACCAAGAGGTTTCCCTAAAATGAACTATTTTTGAATAAGAACCAGCACCAGTAAATTTTATCCCTGGGAGAAAAATAAACAACTTTCCCATGGAATACTGACAAGCTTTAGCATGGGAGCCTTATCAAGCTCAAACTCTTTCTTTAGATGTTAGATGTTCCTGATATTTTTGTTTATAAATCAACTGTTTACAAAATTAAAAAAAAAAAAAAAAAAAAAAAACTAAGGTTCTGTCCTGGACCATCTAATATTTTCCTTCTGTCTTCAATTGGTGGTCTCATCAGCCCACATAAATTTAATTAATATCTTCATGCTGATGATTCTCAAAACTTACTGCCCCAGTTTTCCTATAGACCTCAAGTCTCACATCTCAAACTGACTTTCAGGCATCTCCTTAGGCACATTAAACTTACTTTGTCTAAAAAGAGAACCCATTATCTTTTCCCCTAAGTCCTCATTCCTTCATATCTCCTCTATTACTACAAAGAACAATTCCATCCTTCCAGTTCCATAGACTTGCAAATTAAAGATTGTTCTCAATTCCTTACTTCCAATTCTTCCCCTACACATGTCCAATCTATAATAAAGATCTGAAGCCTTTGCAACATCTCTTGAATAGGCCCCCTAGTCTCTTTTTGATACCATCACCATTCTGATGCAAGTCCATCTTGCCTGGACTATTGCAGTTGCCTTCTGGTGGGTTTGTCCTCCTCAAGTCTCTTCCCCATTCCAATCTATTCTCCACTCAGCCATCAAAATTATCTTTCCAAAGCACAGGAAGTTTTATTCTGTTGGCAATGAGAAGCCAGCTTGCCACTTCCTCAGTGGCAAGATCCTGGCAAGAGAAATAACAAGAGGTTTTCATTGAGAAGGTCTCTTCACAGCAGGCAGGAGTCCTGGTAGGCAGCTGTGCCAAGGGGAGAGGTTCCTTGGCATGGCATAATTCCTACTCTGGACTTCTGCAAAGATATGAGTTTAAAATTGCCATTTTTTTTTTTTTAAAGAGATCAATTGAATGAGATTCCTTCAATGTTGTCACTGCCGCCAGGCCTAGATTTCCATTTTAATGAGACTACTTAAGCTAGAGCTAAGTAGGAGTGGCCCTGGACTAATTTTCAACTCAATAGAGGGTGTAGGTAGTCCCATCAAGATAAGAGAATGAAGCCACTTTATCTTGATTCCCTGAGGTGTGTCTCTGCCAGAGGAGAATTTCTAAGAGTTTACCCCCAAGACTCCTCCTCCCCCACCCCATAGTCAGGGAGGACAGTTTCAGAGTTCCTCCTCTTCACTCTGAGGAAGGAGGGAGAGAGAGTAACCTCATAGTGAAGAAATGAAAATCCTTAAAGGAGAAAACTTAAAGGAAAAAGGCTTCATCTTTGTTATCTGGACGGGGCCAGCTCAGTCCTAAAACCCATTGAATTCAATTCAAATTCTAACCCTAGCTGAAATCCAGCAAGAAGCCAACTTGGGACTCCACCCACGAATCCCCTTCAGCTTGTAGCCAAAGCCCCCTATTATAAAAGAGCCAGACTGGAGTCCTCTCTTTGCAGAGTCTAAACATGCCAGCACCGTGCCTGGCACCCCAAGGACTCTCTACCTACTGGAATAGTTTCCAGTGCCCCTTCTCTTTACTCTCACTTATTTCCTTAACTAGACTAGACTTGAACCTTACTTCCAATCCCCATAATAAACCTCTTTTATTAATCTAGGTTTTCGAGTCTGTAAATTCCTTTAAATATGTGTGGTACGGAAATGGTGAGGGGTCACCATTTAATAAAAAAGCTGGAGAGAGCTCTAGAGAAAATCAAAGTTTATTTTACATTCTCAAGAGAAGGGCGTCCCACTCCTCGAGCAGACAATCGAAGAGAGGAAGCGCCTCCTGTGGGCAGGACAGCACTTTTAATCCCTAACGCAAAACACCCCCTCCCACCACTGACCCTCATCCTCATTGGCTGAGTCTTACATTCTAAACTCGAGATCTACCCACGAAATTGAACTTGACCAATAAGTACATAGTTGCCCATATTTGGCTGAAATAGGGAGGAGATATCATGAGAGGGGAACGCAATTATGCCCTTGACTCAGTGTTCTCAGTCCTTCAGGCCTACTCAAACACTGAAGTAGATGAAGCTTTACTTGATTTTCAAAACTGTCTTGAAAGATCTCACCTCACCTCATTCACTGAAAACTTCTTGCCCTGCCACTAGACCTCATTTTCATTTGGGTACTCCAAATCTAAACCTCATCAATAGTGGGCTTAGTCCTGAAAAGTACTTAGCAAAGACCTTCATCATAACCTGATCTTTTATAAGGGAAATACAATCTTCGGGTTTCTTGTAGAAGTAAAGGCCCAAACTTAGAAGGAGGATCAAAGAGCCTGATGAAATGCATCTGGCAGAACAAGTCCCAGACTTGTCTAAAAGTATGCTAATCAATATCTCAAAAGGTTGTTTAAAAATGCATAGAGGTTTGAGAACCAAACACAATCATTCTATACTACCAGGATAATCTAGGAATTTGCGATAATAGCTGGTTGGACTTCTTCCTGACAAAGGAAAAGATTAAATCACATCATACTTGCTCTCTGTGGCCCCACTCAAATTCTTCTTTTTCTTCCCCAAGAAGCACTTTTTGAAAAATTGCTTTCTCCCCCCCACCCCTCTTTCATCTATAGTGAATCCTTCAGGTATCTGGAGTAAAAGCAAATAATTATATATATATATATATATATAATTATATATATAATAAATAATTATATATAATAATTATATATTTATTTAAATAATTATATTATTAATAACTAATTAAATAATTATTAATTATTAATTTAATAATTATATATATTTATTTATTAAAACAATGATATTCCCTATTATTCTTTTACTGACATTTTTTATGATTCCTTGAACCACTTGTTGCATTCATTCAAATAAACATTTATTAGATTCCCACTATATGCAACACATTTTGCTAGTACTGGGTAGGGGGGAAAGGGATAGAAAGATAAATTAGTCATGCTCCTTGCCCTCATGGAACATAAGTCTATGAAGGATAAGAACATAGAAAACTTTAAATGCAATGTGATAAAACTTGAAAGGTATAAATAATATACTATATTACTGTAAGAATGATCTAGTCCATCTGGTGGAATAGGGCAAGGCTCTGCAGAGAAGGCAACATTTGAGCTAGGTAAGATGGGTGGGAAATAAATAGGTGGAGAAGTTCCAGGTAGAACAGAAGAAAGGCAGTAGAAAAACACAGGATGTATCTTTTGATTTTGAATGAAGAAGCAAAGATTTTTAGAGTGACCTGCTTGAATTTCTAATGCCACAAGCATTCATCTGTCATCAAATCAGTAATAAAAACTCCCTTTACATTTGCAAAGAAACTCATTTATTGATGGAGAAATACTTATAATTGAAATGACTTGTAGAGCAAGAACTCTACAAAACTCTACCAGAACAGCAGAGCTAGATCTCGTTAGGTCCAAATTCCAATAGTAATAGTAATTCATATTTCAGTAAGCTTTATAAAGTTCTTATCTCATAATAAGAAGTAGCCCTTCTTCAATGTCAACCCCTCTATATTTTGCCCTTTATTCAATATCTTTGTGATTCTTCCAATAGCTTTGTCCTTTTGTTCATCTCTTCTCTCTTATTTTTAGTTTCTCACTATTCCCTGACTTTTTCCCCAATGCCTAAAACATGACCATCTTTTCTTCATTTTATGAAATCAGCTCTTTTTCAGTTTATGAAATGTTCACTTAACCTTATCATTCTTTCCACTTATTGTCTTTTCTCTCCTACCTTTCACAACCAAATTCCTAAAATAAATAAATAAAAAATCTGTTTCTCCTATTTCTTTCCTCTTTCTGTTTTCTTGTACACTCCTTAACATCTTGTTATCTGGTTTTCAATATCATTAATTAACTAAAACTACTCTTCCAAAGTTTTTGGACATTTCATGGCTTTTTTTTTTTTTTTTTTTTTTTTTCATTCTTCATTCTTCTTGATCATCCTGAAGCAGAAAAGACACTGTTAACTTTCTCCTTTTGGATCCACTTTCTTCTCAGTATTTTCATGATACTAATTTCTCTTGGTTCCTCTTCCCCTTATCTAAGCCTCCTTTGATGGAATGTTATTCTTGTCTTCCTCCTTATATTCTAGGATTTTTCAGTGCTATCCTGGACATCATTTCCTCAAACTTTCTCAGTGATCTCATCAGCTCTCAGGAGCTCAATGCTCTTGTTTAAGAAGATGACTCCCAGATCTATTTCACTATTTTTCACTTGAGTTCCAATTCTAGATCAACTACCAGTATTAGGCATTTCCAACTGCCATGTCTTAGAGATGACTAAAACTAAAAATGCCCAAAGTACAATTCATACATCCTAAATCTTCATCCTTGCTGAAGGTACTGTTGCGGACGTAGCCCCTTTAAGATTCCTTGTCTGATCTACCTTTGGGACAAGATATTCCTAAGGGAAAAGATCTGTATCTGATCCAATTTGGGCTGTACCCAGCCCCCAATTGGTTTGGGTTTTCAGCCCCCTTTCATACAAGATCTGGTTAAAACTAGTTTGGGCTGTACCCAGCCCCCCCACCGGATCTGAGCTGGCTTGGATAAAGCCCAACAAAAATCTGGCCTTCAAGGAATTAACCAGAGCTCCGCCCATTACTTCTTCAAGCGGATAAAAAGAGCAAAGCTAGAATCATCTTTGGTTCAGAGATTTGAAAGATGCCAGCTAAGATGCTTGCATCAGAGATTCTCTATCCCTGCCACTTTCTGTGTATATCTTCCTCTATCTAATGCCTTTTACTAACCAGACCTTAACCTTGCTTCCAAACCTAGCAATAAACATCTTTTTACCCATCTAGGTTTTCGGCCTCTAAATTCATTTACAGGGGACTCTCGCAGCCACTAGACCTCATTTAACTTTGTATCCTTGCGCCGAATCCTAAGGGGGTTGCAGGGGAGCTCCATGTGACTCCCCGTACCCCAAATCCTGCCACTAACCTCAATTAATTGGGTTCATGTTACCTCATCATTTTGAGGTTCCCTATTACCTCATCAGTACCACCTTCAATCTTTTCAGTCACCGAGGTTCATAACATTAGCAGAATCCATGACTCTTTGGCTTTCTCTCATTACCCACCAATCATTACCCATCTCCAATTCACACCTACTTCTACCTCACTGCCCACATCCAATCATTTGCCAGGGCTTGTTGGTTGTACTTTCACTAGATCTTTCACATTTTTCTTCTTTTATCTACCAACAGTCATCTCTCTGATACAGTTCACTCTTCCTCTTCCATTTAGATTGTTGCAATTATTTCTTAATTGGTCTCTCTCCTCTAGTTTCTCCCCTTATGTCAAAAATATTTCTAAAGAACATGTTTCAACTATGTCCCTCTTACTTAGAAATATCTAGTAGTTTCCTATTTCCTACACAAAACATAACCATTTCTATTTGACACTTAAAGCCTTTCACAATCTGACTTAAGCCTACCCTTCCAGTTTTGCATGAGATCACTACACAGAATGAAGCCTTCTAGAGCCGGTATATGAATTAAACATTATCATACAAATTCCTTATACATGTGCCTCACTTCTATTATGCTCGAAAGTCTAAGTCTACTCCTCTTATGGATGCTGTGTGTATTTGTGGAAAGGAGTGAACCAGATTCTTAAGATTTTGTATTATCTATCTTCATCATGTTATTTGAAAGTGGTAATAGTAGTAGCTGCCTCCTGGAGATCCAACAAGCAAGTCAAGACATCATGCTCATGGTGTCATTGATCCTCTAAGAACACAGAATGAACAACTACACTTCTAAGCTTAACTTTCCAGTACACCTTTGATAGCGTTAAGGTTTCAGATCAAACACAGGCTCCTACCTTGATTTCTCATTTGCTAGAGGCCATTCTCAAGAAATTACTTTGCATATAATCAATCAATCAATCAATAGTCAATAAACATTTTTTTTTTTTTTTTTTTTTTTGAGGCTGGGGTTAAGTGACTTGCCCAGGGTCACACAGCTAGGAAGTATTAAGTGTCTGAGTCCAGATTTGAACTCGGGTTCTCCTGAATTCAAGGCTGGTGCTCTATCCACTGCGCCACCTAGCTGCCCCCGTCAATAAACATTTATTAAGTGCCTACTGTGTGTCAGACAATGAGCTAAGGGATGGGAATACAAAATGAGGGAAAAGCTCTCAAGAAACTTAGACTAATAAAGGAGACATCAGGTCAACAAATATATACATAGTGAGTTATTAATAGGATAAAAAGGAAATAATTTAAAAGGAAAGGCAGAAATAGTAAGAAGAATTGGGGAAGGCTTCTTATACAACATGGGATTTTAGTTGGCATCTAAAGGAAGCCAGTGAGGCAGTTGTCAGAGATGGATCGAGAACATATCAAGCATGAGAGAGCCAAAAAAAATGCCAGAAGCTGAGAGAGAGAGTGTCTTATTTGGAGAACAGTCAGGAAGTCAGTGTCACTGCATCAAAGAGTATATGTTGAAGTATAAGGTGATAGATGATTAAAAATATCAGAGGGGACTAGGTTACAAAGGGCTTTAGATGCCAAATATAAAATTTTGTCTTTGATCCTGGAGGCAATAGGAAGCCACTGGAGTTTACTGAGGAGGGGGTCATAAGGTTGGATTTGTGCTTTAGGAAAATAACATTGGTGACCAAACAGATAATGAATTGCAGTGATGAGAGACATGAGTTGCATCAGCTTTTGCAATAATCTAGGCATGAGTGATAGGGGCCTGCCCTAGATTGCTATTAGCGAAGGAAGAGAAAAGAGGACTTACTGGAGAGATGCTGAGAAGGTCAAATTGACAAACCTTGGTAACAGCTCAGATATGAGGGGTGAGAAATAATAAAGAATCCAGGATGACTCCTAGATTGTGAATCTGAGAGAGTGGGAAGATAATGTTGCCCTCTATATAACTGAGAATGATTAGAAAGGGGAGAGGATTGAGGGGAAGAGATAGTGAATTCTCTTTTGGACATGTCTAGTTCAAGATGTCTGAAAGGCAGTTGGAGATAAAGACTGGAGGCTACCTGAGAGTTTGGAGTAGATTTGAGTATCAGAGTTGATGAGATCCCAAAATGGAATAGTACAGAGCAAGAAGAGAAGAGGGTGTAGGGCTGAAGACACCCACAGTAAAAGGGCATGATCTGGATAAGGATCCAACTAAGGAGGCTGAAAAAGGGTGATGAGATAAGTAAGAAGAACACCAGAAGATAGTAGTATTCCAAAAACCTAGAGGGAAGAGAGTGTCAAGGAAGAGAGAAGGATCAAGTAGAAAAGGCTGAAGAGAAGTCCAGGAGACAGGAATGAGAAAAGGCCATTGAATTTGGCAACTAAGGGATCTTTAGTGATTTTGGAGGGAGAATTTTGATGAAATGATAAGGTAGGGAATCAGATTGTAAGGAGTTAAGAGGATGGAGGAGAGAGAGTGGAGACACTGTTTTTTTCTGATGGTTTTTTTGAAGAGTTTAGCTCAATAAGATAGAATAGATAGAGAATGATAGTTAACAAGAATGGAAGGTTCAAGGAAGGGTTTTTTCAAGATAGATGAGATATGGGCAGGTTTATAGGCAGTAGGAAATGAGTCAGTAGACAGGGAGAGATTGAAAATAAATGAAAAAGTGGGGATCAAAAAGGTAGAGAAATGGGGGAGGGGGATCTGTTGGAAAAAGAAGGGATGGAATAGGATCCTTTGTACAAGTAGAGAGATTAGCCTAAGTAAGGAGAAAGGCCACTTCAACTAATGAAACAGGATATTAAAGAGGAAATAGTGTCAGGTAGTCCCTGAATCAGAGTAGATGAGGAAGAGGGGGAAAGAGAGAACTCTCAGTGAATGGCCTAATTTTTTTCCCATAAAATAAGAGACAAATATTTATTTGTTTGTGTTTATATCTTTTCTGACAAAAAAAAAACTCCCTTAGGAAAAGACTATTTTCTATTAGTTTTTCTATCCCTAGAGTTGCATGTTGTAGGTTTTTAATTGATGTTCATCAATTGAATGAGCAATCATCTAAGTTAGCCAACACAAATAGTATTTACCTTAATTTACAGATGTGAATATCTAGGTTGAGGAAAATATATTGACTGGGAGCAAAACTGGTACTTCAACCTCAGAATCTGTGATGTCAAATCCATTGTTTCAACTGCAATACCATTTATAGGCTAATGCATATTTTCCTCTTGTACTGCCTATTCCCACTGGGAGTCACAGAATCAGAAGTATCCCATCATCAGTTTCTTCTCTGAGATTCTAAAATAATCTGGCTTTCTCCACTTCCCTTTTCAACCTGACAGTTTCTTCTGTGAGATGATTAATAATAATAAATGATACTTGTGCAGTATTGTAAGGTTTGGAAAGTATTTTACAGATATTCTATTTTATCCTCACAAAAACCCTTGGAAGCAAGGGATATTTTTATCCCCATATATAGATGGGGAAATGACTTGAGAGAGGCTAAATGATTTGTTGAGGGTCACAGAACAATCT
Organism: Sminthopsis crassicaudata; assembly: GCF_048593235.1. NCBI lineage: Eukaryota > Metazoa > Chordata > Mammalia > Dasyuromorphia > Dasyuridae > Sminthopsis > Sminthopsis crassicaudata. Next base: position 489,984,155 of record NC_133617.1, on the reverse strand, counting down.
GAAGTAGGATTAGAATTTAGGTTTTTCTGACTCTAGCAGTCTGTCCACTGATATACCTAGTTGTGTTCCTGTTTTTATATACTAATTTAGAGATCAAAGCATGCCTCCACTGTTGATTACCATGCTCCTAAAGGGAAATCTGATAAATGACTCTGAAGATTAAATTTTTTTTTACCAAAAAAATCAAACACATATTTTTATGTAGAAATTACATATGGTATGCACAAAATGAACCATTTAGCTTTTATAAACAAAAACGATTTCTTCACAAGGTACACATGATCTATTCTTTACATTTTCTGAATCTTCATAGTGGTATTAGGTCTTGAAGAGTACAATGGAGGCTGGTCAGTTGGAGCAAGTGTGTATATACCATTTATGGGAAACAGCTCATTGGAACCTCTCATTGTCTATCACCATGGAAACGAGTGCTAGAAACAGATAAGGCAGGAAACGCCATCTGGTTTTAGAAACAAACACACACACAAACTCACCCCACCCTCCTTCCCTTATTGAACTTTTATAAGCGACAGAATTAATATCATCTATTCTCAGAGTACCAGTCCAACTCAGTCTGTTGAGATTTTATTTGATTTTTCTTAGTCACTTCAGGCGTCATTTCAGTTATGACTACCAACAGGCAAGAAAAAAAAAAAAAAAGTTTTATCTACATTAATAAACTGAAATCTTTTCATCATAAAAACAATTTTCAAACAAAAAAATACATTCCATTTTGCTCATACTGGACAGATACACATAGGGCTGTGCTGGAGCCAGTTCAGACTCTTATGAACTAATCATTTAATTTTCACGTGAGAAATCAGCAAATACTACAAATCAGGCTTTGATTTATTATTTTGTTTTCTATTGTTTTTTAAATAGTATTTTATTTTTCCCAATTAAGATTAAGACAATTTTTAGTATTCACTTTAACAAGATTTTAAATTTCAACTTTTTCTTCTTTTCTCCTTCCTCTCCCCTTTTCTCAAAGTGGTAGGCAATTTAATATGTTATACATGTGCTATTACATAAAACATAATTACATATTAGTTACAGTTGTGAAAGAAGGAACAAATCAAAATGAAAACCAAAAAGTATAAAGTGAATAAATGCTTTGATTTATATTCAGAGTACATCAGTTATTTATCTGGATATGGATATTTTCTTTCATGAATTCTTTGTTCCTGGATTATCGTGTTACTGAGAATTAAGTCATTCATAGTTGATCATCACATAATATTGCTGATACTATGTACAATGTTACTATGTACAATGTTTTCCTGGTTCTGCTCAATTCACTTTATGTCAGCTAATGTGTCTTTCCAGGTTTTTTTTTTTTTCTGAAATCTGCCTGTTCAGCATTTCTTAATTGTATAATAATATTCCATTACATTCATATATGACTAGTTGTTAAGTCATTCTCTAATTGATGGGCATTTCTTTAGTTTCCCATATTTTGCCACCATGAAAAGAGCTTTCCACTTTTCATGATCTCTACAGACCTAGTAGTGCTATACTTGGATCAAAGGATACACACAGCTTGACTGCCCTTTTGAGGAGTTTCAAATTGCTCCCCAGAATAGTTGAATCACTTCACAACTCCATCAATTTTCTCACATCCTCTCCAACATTTATCATTTTTTTGGGCATATTAGTTAATTTGATAGGTGTAAGATGATATCTCAGAATTGTATAAATTTGTATTTCTCTAATCAAAAGTAATTTAGAACACTTCTATATATATAGTTTTGAATTTTTTTCATCTGAAAACCGCCTATTGACCATTTATCAGTTAGGGAATGGTTTGTATTCTTATAAAATTGACTGAGTTTTCTATATCTTTAAGATATGAGGCCTTTATCAGAGATACTCGCTATAAAGATTATTCTCAGATTTCTACTTAGAAGGACTAATCTGGATTACATTGGTTTTGTTTGCACAAAAGCTTTTGGTTTTAATATAATTAAAATTATTTTACATTTTGTAATACTTTCTATTTCTTGTTTGGTCATGAATTTCCCATGGATTGTTCAAATAGATTATTCCTTGTTCTTCTAATTGCTTATGGTATCACCCTTTATGTCCAAACCATGCACCCATTTTGAACTTATTTTTGTATATGGTATAAGCTATTAGTCTAGTTTGTGTCCTATTGTTTTCTACTTTTCCAAGCAGTTTTTGTCAACTAGTGAGTTTTTATCACAAAGCCTGGGATTTTTGAGTTACTATGGTCATTGAGCAATGTCTTTTTTTTTTTTTTTAATATTTTTTTATTTTATAATTATAACCTTTTTTTGACAGTACATATGCATGGGTAATTTTTTTTTTTTTTTTTTACATTATCCCTTGCACTCACTTCTGTTCCGATTTTTCCCTTCCTTCCCTCCACCTTCCCTTAGATGGCAGGCAGTCTTATACATGTTAGATATGTTATAGTATATCCTTGATATAATATATGTGTGCAGAACTGAATTTCTTGTTACACAGGAAGAATTGGATTCAGAAGGTAAAAATAACCTGGAAAGGAAAACAAAAGTACAAACAGTTTATATTGATTTCCCATTGTTCCTTCTCTGGGTGTAGCTGATTCTGTCCATCATTGATTAATTGGAAATGAATTAGATCTTCTCTTTGTCAAAGATATCCACTTCCATCAGAATACATCCTCCATATAGTATTGTTGTTGAAGTGAATAATGATCTTCTGGTTCTGCTCATTTCACTCAGCATCGGTTCATGTAATTCTCTCCAAGCCTCTCTGTATTCGTCCTGCTGGTCATTTCTTATAGAACAATAATATTCCATAACATTCATATACCACAATTTACCCAACCATTCTCCAACTGATGGACATCCATTCATTTTCCAGTTTCTAGCCACTACAAAAATGGTTGCCACAAACATTTTGGCACATACAGGTCCCTTTCCCTTCTTTAGTATTTTTTTGGGGGATATAAGCCCAGTTGTAGCATTGCTGGATCAAAGGGTATATACAGTTTGATAACTTTTTGGACATAATTCCAAATTGCTCTCAAGAATGGTTGGATTTGTTTGCAACTCCACCAACAATGTATCAGTGTCCCAGTTTTCCCACATCCCCTCCAACATTCATTATTATTTGTTCCTGTCATCTTAGCCAATCTGACAGGTGTGTAGTGGTATCTCAGAGTTGTCTTAATTTGCATTTCTCTGATCAATAGTGATTTGGAACATTCTTTCATATGTGTGGAAATAGTTTCAATTTCATCATCTAAAAATTGTCTGTTCATATCCTTTGACCATTTATCAATTGGAGAATGGCTTGATTTCTTATAAATTAGAATCAGTTCTCTATATATTTTGGAAATGAGGCCTTTATCAGAACCTTTAACTGTAAAAATGTTTTCCCAGTTTGTTACTTCTATTCTAATCTTGTTTGCATTAGTTTTGTTTGTACAAAGGCTTTTTAATTTGATGTAATCAAAATTTTCTATTTTGTGATCAATAATGATTTCTAGTTCTGCTTTGGTCATAAATTCCTTCCTTTTCCACAAGTCTGAGAGGTAAACTATCCTATGCTCCTCTAATTTACTTATGATCTTATTTTTTATGCCTAAATCATGGACCCATTTTGATCTTATCTTGATATGTGGTGTTAAGTGTGGGTCCATGCCTAATTTCTACCATACTAATTTCCAGTTTTCCCAGCAGTTTTTGCCAAATAATGAATTCTTATCCCAAAAGTTGACATCTTTGGGTTTGTCAAACACTAGATTGCTATAGTTATTGATTACTTTGTCTTGTGAACTTAACCTATTCCACTGACCAACTAATCTATTTCTTAGCCAATACCAAATGGTTTTGGTGACTGCTGCTTTATAATATAGTTCTAGATCAGGTACAGGTAGGCCACCTTCATTTGATTTTTTTTTTCATTAATTCACTTGAAATTCTGGACCTTTTGTTCTTCTATATGAATTTTGTTGTTGTTTTTTCTAGGTCATTAAAATAGTTTCTTGGGTGTCTGATTGATATAGCACTAAATAAATAGGTTAGTTTAGGGAGTATTATCATCTTTATTACATTAGCTCGGCCTATCCAAGAGCATTTAATGTTTTTCCAATTATTTAAATCTGACTTTATTTTTGTGGCAAGTGTTTTGTAATTTTGCTCATATAATTCCTGACTACTTTGGTAGATAGATCCCCAAATATTTTACACTATCGGCAGTTATTTTGAATGGAATTTCTCTTTGTATCTCTTGCTGTTGGATTTTGTTGGTGATGTATAAAAATGCTGAGGATTTTGTATCCTGCAACTTTGCTAAAGTTGTGAATTATTTCTAATAGCTTTTTAGTAGAATCTCTGGGGCTCTCTAAGTATACCATCATATCATCTGCAAAGAGTGATAGTTTGGTTTCCTCATTACCTACTCTAATTCCTTTAATCTCTTTCTTGACTCTTATTGCTGAGGCTAGCATTTCTAATACAATATTGAATAGTAATGGTGATAGTGGGCAACCTTGTTTCACTCCTGATCTTACTGGAAAAAGTTCCAGTTTATCCCCATTACATATGATGCTTATTGACGTTTTAAAATATATGCTCCTGACTATTTTAAGGAATAGTCAGTCCATTTATTCCTATATTCTCAAGTGTTTTTATTAGGAATGGATGTTGGATTTTGTCAAAGAGCACTGTGTCTTAAATACCTAATCTGTTCCACTGATCCACCACTCTAGTTCTTAGCCAATACCAGATAATTTTGATGATTACTGCTTTATAATATAGTTTTGAGAACTTGTGTTGCTAGGCTACCTTCCTTTGTATTTTTTCATTAATTCCCTTTATATTCTTGACCTTTTGTTCTTAATTTTGTTCTCATTTTTTCTAGCTCTAATCAAATAATTATATATATAGTTTGGTATATATAGTTTTGGTTAGTATGACACAAAGTAAATTAGTTTAGGTAGAATTGCCATTTTTATTGGCTCAGCCAATTTTTATTTTTTTATTGTTTTATTGTTTTTTTATTTATATTATATATATATATATAATATAAATAAAAATATTTTTTAATTGTTTATATATGACTTTATTTGTGTGAAAAACATTTTTAATTGTGTTTATATAGTTCCTGTGTTTATCTTGACAGATAGGCTCTCATCCATTTTAAATGGCTTACAGTTATGGGGCAGCTAGGTGGTGCAGTGGATAGAGCACCAGCTTTGAATTCAGGAGGACTCGAGTTCAAATCTTATCTCAGACACTTAACACTTCCTAGCTGTGTGACCCTGGGAAAGTCACTTAACCCCAGCCTCAAGAAAAAAAAAAATAATAAATGGCTTACAGTTATTTTAAATGGAATTCCTCTATCTCTTTCTGCTGGGCTTTGTTGGTTATAATTGACTGTCTATTCTTTAAAAAGTCTTTGAAGAAAATGCTAATAATGTAGGCTAAACTTTTTTTTTTTTTTTTTTGAGGCAATCAGGGCTAAATGAGTTGTCCAGGGTCACACAGCTAGGAAGTTTCTAGGGTTGGATTTGAACTCGGTTCCTTCTGACTTAAAGTTAGTGCTCTATCCACTGTGCCACCTAGCTGCCTCTAATATAGATTAAATTTAAAAGGATGTACATTTTTCCCCCAGGGAGATGATTATTAAACCTTTAACAGCCTACTTCTGGATTCATACACACATGTGGATGTAGACAGAGGTTTTAAATATTGATACAAAGAATGAAGATACTTTGTAATAAAAAGTTCAGTCTTTCAGAGACATCATAGGACTGAAGGTGATATTATCATAAGACTAGGGTTTCTATAGTTATTTACTCATTGAGCCAATAAACATTTCATTTCCTGCCAAAGGAGTGTACAGTGTGTGGGCAATGTGTTCTGACATTTCTGGCCCAGTCTCTATGTGAACTCATAGTGCTTACTACATGTGGAATGCTATGTCTGACATGATGGAGATTATAAAATTCTCCCCCCCCCCCACACCTATCTATAGGAGGTTACATAATATGAAAGTGATATATGTTAGTATCATATAAGGAGTAATATTTTTATAATTTACATATATATATACTTATAAATTTATACTAATATATTATAACCATTTATAATAACGGATATATGATAATATGTAATAAATAATAATCCCTTATAGTAAAGAATAAAAAACTGTTGAAAACAGATCAGTGTCTAGTATTATAGTATTATAGATGAGACTCAGATCAGTACAGCATTTTAAGTTCAGAATTAGAAGGAAATAAGATATTCATATCACCTAATTTTTTTTTTTTTTTTTTGAGGCTGGGGTTAAGTGACTTGCCCAGAGTCACACAGCTAGGAAGTGTTAAGTGTTTGAGACCATATTTGAACTCGGGTCTTCCTGAATTCAGGGCTGGTTCTCTATTCACTGCACCACTTATCTGCTCCACACCTAATATTTTCCAAGAAAAGGTTACATCCCCACAAGAAGGAAATGATATTCAGCAAAAATACAACATTGATCCATTTTGACCTAGCTTTATGACTCTTGTTGCCCATCCTGTTCTTCCAGTGAGAAGCTTAAAGGATGAGTTCCTGATTCCCCATGGAATAATTTTATACCAAGACTAAAAGGAAACTACATCAAGGTTCAAGCCTTGGTTCTATTGGCAATTCACTGATAATTCAAGGATCATCAAGCTTCAATATCTTTATTTTTATTTATTTATTTTTAATTTTAATTTTTAAAATTTTTTTATTAATTTTATAATTATAACATTTTTTGACAGTACATATGCATAAGTAATTTTTTACTTCATTATCCCTTGTACTCCCTTCTGTTCCGAATTTTTCCCCTCCTTCCCTCTATCCCCTCCCCTAGATGGCAGGCATTCCCATACATATTAAATGTTATAGTATATCCTAAGTACAATATATATGTGCAGAACCGAATTTTGTTGTTGTTGTTGCAAAGGAAGAGTTGGATTCAGAAGGTAAAAATAATCTGGGGAGAAAAACAAAAAAAATGGTAGCAGTTTACACTCATTTCCCAGTGTTCCTTTTCTTGATGTAGCTGATTCTGTCCATCATTGATCAATTGGAATTGGATTAAGCTTCAATATTTTTAAAGAAAAAAAAAAAGCCTACATAGTGCTCCTGCACAAAGAATTTTTCTTGGACTTCCATGGGACTTTGTTTTTTTGTTTGTTTTTTTTTTTATTATATATATATATATATATTTTATAATATTATCCCTTGTATTCATTTTTTCCAAATTACCCCCCCTCCCTCTATTCCCTCCCCCCGACGACAGGCAATACCATACATTTTACATGTGTTACAATATAATCTAGGTACAATACATGTGTGCGAATATCATTTTCTTGTTGCACAATAAACATTAGAATCCGAAGGTATATGCAACCTGGGTAGATAGACAGTAGTGCTAACAATTTACATTCACTTCCCAGTGTTTCTTCTCTGGGTGTAGCTACCTCTGTCCATCATTGATCAACTGGAAGTGAGTTGGATCTTCTTTATGTTGAAGATTTCCACTTCTATCAGAATACATCCTCATACAGTATTGTTGTTGAAGTGTACAGTGATCTTCTGGTTCTGCTCATTTCACTCAGCATCAGTTGATTTAAGTCTCTCCAGGCCTCTCTATATTCCTCCTGCTGGTCATTTCTTACAGAGCAATAATATTCCATAACCTTCATATACCACAATTTACCCAACCATTCTCCAACTGATGGACATCCATTCATCTTCCAGTTTCTAGCTACAACAAAAAGAGCTGCCACAAACATTTTGGCACATATATGTCTCTTTCCGCTCTTTAGTATTTCTTTGGGATATAATCCCAGTAGTAGCGCTGCTGGGTCAAAGGGTATGCACAGTTTGATAACTTTTTGGGCATAATTCCAGATTGCTCTCCAGAATGGCTGGATTCTTTCACAACTCCATCAGCAATGTATTAGTGTCCCAATTTCCCCACATCCATGGGACTTTGTTTTTGTCTCTTTTCTGATTGATGTTTTTATCAATAACTTGGATGAAGGCTTGGAGGATATGTTTGTGTAATTTGTGGATGATAGAAAGCTGGGAGGAATAGCTAACACATTGAATGACAAAAATCATAATTCAAAAAAATCTCAAGCTGAAATGATGGCTTAAATCCAAGAAGATGAAATTTAATAAGGATAAACAGAAAACCGTACATTTGTTTTTTGTTTTTTTTTTTTTAATCAGCTGCACAGTTATGTGATGGAAAAGAGGAGAGTTGACAAATGTTGCATGAAAAAGATCTGAAAGTTTTAGTGAGATGCAAATTCAGTGAGAGTCAATACTAACATAGCAGCCAAAACAGCTAATGTAATCCCAAGCCACATTAAGAAAGGCATACAATATACAGAATGAGATAGATGATATTCTCTCTGTGCTCTGCTTTGGCCATCCCTGATTTGAAATATGTTCACTTCCAGACACTTTATTTTTAGAAAGACATGGAAAAATCATAAAGAAGGAAATCCAATTGGTGACCAAAATCAAACCACTCAAGTGTCAGGGGAAAGAAATGAAGAATGCTTAGAAAAGCAAAAACTTTTGGGGTGGCCTAATGAACTCTTTTCACTTTTTTTTTTAAAGTCATGTAGATAAAATATTAATGCTACTTGGTTTAAAAATGCCTTGGAGAAATTGGTAGTAGTTGAAGATAGATCAATTGTAGCCTGTTAGGAGAAAAAAGAAAACTTCCAAAGCAATGGAACTTTCTTTTATTAGTAGTAGTATTAAAGTTTTTTATTTTAAAAATATATGCATAGATAATTTTCAGCATCCATCCTTGTAAAACCTTGTGTTCCAAATTTTTTCTTCCCCCAATTCCTCCTCTAGACAGCAATTAATCTAATATATGTTAAACATATGCAATTTCTCCAAACATATTTCCATAAATATCAGGCTGCACAAGAAAAATCATATCAAAAAAGGGAAAAAATGAGAAAGAAAACAAAATGCAAGCAAACAACAACAAAAAGAGTGAAAATATTATGTTGTGATTTATATTCAGTTTTCCCAGGTCTCTCTCTGGGTGCAGATGGCTCTCTTCATCATGAGACCATTGGAACTGTCTTGAATCATATCATTGTTGAAAAGAGCCTCATCTTTTGGAATTGATCATCATATTGCTATGTACAATAATCTCCTGATCGATTTATTTATTTATCCTTTATTTATCATTAGTTCATGGCCTCTCTGAAATCATCCTACTGATTGTTTCTTATAGAACAATATTATTGCATAACAATTAGGTACCATAACTTATTCAGCCATTCTCCAACTAATGGGCATTCATTTAGTTTCCAGTTTCTTACCACTACAAAAATGGCTGCCCTTTTCCCTCCTTTATGATCTCTTTGGGATAGAGGCTTAGTAGAGACACTGCTTAATCAAATGGCATGCATAGTTTGATAACCCTTTGGGCATAATTCCAAATTGTTCTCCAGAATGGTTGAATCTTTTTTATAATTCTACCAACAATGTATTAGTGTCCCAATTTTTCCATATTCCCTCCAACATTTGATATTATCTTTTCCTGTAATCTTAGCCAATCTGAAAGGTGTGTAGTGGTACCTCAGAGTTGTCTTAATTTGTATTAATTGCATAAATTGTAATTTCCCTTATCACTGAATGTAGTGAGCTGTCGTCTCTAGAAGCTGCTGGATCGCTCTCTGGGAAGAGATCTGCTGTGTCTACTCAAATCTCTCAGACAGATTCTTCTTCCTGTAACGAACCGTTGTCTCCAGGCAGTTGCTGTTAACTCTTGTCCAAAGAAGTGACTTCCCTTCCTGCAGAGAGCCCCGTCAAGCCTGATGCAATTCAGAGTCTTCCTTCTTGAATCCTGGCTCTGAATCTCCTCCAGCTCTTATCCTTCTCCAGGCCGATCTGCTGTCTGCGCCCATTGCTGTCTCTTTTTATCCTCCCAGAGAATGGGCGTGGGATAATGCAAGGGCTTCTGGGAAGAACCACCCCAGCCAATGAGCTTGCCCCCTCTATCAAGTCAACCTGAGTTCTCACCTTGTAATTGTCCAGAAAACCTGAATTCTCACCTTGTCACCATCCAGACAACCTCAGTTCTCACCTAGTAATCCCAACATCTCCCCCTTTCTTTTGATTTAGAACATAGGACAGTCATGACCTTGAAACATAAATCCATCAATATGGGAAGTATTACAGATAATTACATAAATTACATAAGCACATAGTAACATAGTAACATAACACATGCTAGAAGTATATAACATAATCATAATCATAAATTGAAAATTTATAAATGTCCATAAGTCCATTGTCCATTATTCTCATCTTGTGTGAGGAAGTCCAATGATTCCTGCTGGTTTTTAAGTTCTTTAACAGTCTTCTTATTATCCATGCTCTTTCAGTGTCAGATGTTTCTTAGATCTTCTCCTTTATTTTGAGGTCTTTCTCTTTTTCTGTCTCTCTCTGATGGACAAGGCGAATATGACTTGTTGGCACCCATCTGATTCCTTCTCCTGCTGAAGAAATACAAGCAAACCCTCTCCCCCAGGCAGTTAACCTATCTGGTCCCTTCCATTCACCACTTTCTGGATCTCTCCACATCACCTGGCGATTATCTAAGGACAGTGGAGATGCTCTCACTGGACACTGCCCTTCTGGTGGGTTATAAAACCTGTCTGCTGGAGCCAGTGCATCTTTGTCAAAAATTAGAAAATTAATGGTATAGAGAACTAAATTTAGAAGTTCCCTAGGGCTACCTGTGGCTCCCCCTTTCTTTTGTTTTTGGAGGAGTGTCTTAATATCTCTGTTTCTTCTCTCTACTATTGCCTGCCCTTGAGGATTAAAGGGTATGCCCGTGGTATGTAAAATCTTATACTGTGCACAAAAGTGTGTAAAATGTTTGGACGTATATGCAGGTCCATTGTCTGTTTTTATTGCTTGTGGCACACCCATAATTGCAAAAGCTTGTATAAGGAATTCAGTGACCACTCGGGCTGTCTCTTTTGCTGCTGGCATTGCAAAAATGGATTACACTTGGGGAGAATACAGGCCTTTTAAACCAACAGGGCTGTGTCCAGTGCAAACAATTCCAATGTAATTGCCAGATGATGAGAAGAGATTTAGAAAGTGGTAAACAGAAGGTAATTAGATAGGTTAACTGCCTGGGAGAGAGGGACTGAGATCTAGATCGGAAGCTTTTCCACTGGAATCAGGACTGTGTCTGTCCCTGTTCGGGCGCCAAATTGCAAAGGTCTGGTCTAGCTCCTCTTGTCAGGATAAGCAAAAGTCCTTGCCCCACGTTGGGCGCCAAATGTAGTGAGCTGTCGTCTCTAGAAGCTGCTGGATCGCTCTCTGGGAAGAGATCTGCTGTGTCTACTCAAATCTCTCAGACAGATTCTTCTTCCTGTAACGAACCGTTGTCTCCAGGCAGTTGCTGTTAACTCTTGTCCAAAGAAGTGACTTCCCTTCCTGCAGAGAGCCCCGTCAAGCCTGATGCAATTCAGAGTCTTCCTTCTTGAATCCTGGCTCTGAATCTCCTCCAGCTCTTATCCTTCTCCAGGCCGATCTGCTGTCTGCGCCCATTGCTGTCTCTTTTTATCCTCCCAGAGAATGGGCGTGGGATAATGCAAGGGCTTCTGGGAAGAACCACCCCAGCCAATGAGCTTGCCCCCTCTATCAAGTCAACCTGAGTTCTCACCTTGTAATTGTCCAGAAAACCTGAATTCTCACCTTGTCACCATCCAGACAACCTCAGTTCTCACCTAGTAATCCCAACAACTGAACATTTTAAAAAAGAGGCTGGATAAACACTTTCTTCTGAAATGCTATGAAAATACAAGTTGGACTAGAATCCTGTCAGATTCCTTTTAATTCTGAGATTTTATAATTCAATGTGATATTTATTGAATTGCTTTTAAATTCCTATTTTTGTTTATCTTTTCAGTGCAACCATAATATCTCTACTGATGACTCATCGATATTTAATTCCATTATCAAATTTTCTTCTAAGGTCCATCATTTCCAACTCTTTTCTTGAAATCGCTCTGCAGATGTCCAGTTGATGTCTCAAACTTAGTGTATTAAAACTGAACTCATTATTTCTCCAAAGCTCTTCTTCCCAATTTCCTTCTTAAATGTTGCTGCCAATCTCCTGATTACCTAAGATTGAAACCTCAAAATAACCTTTGATTTCCCCTTTCTTTCTTGTTTTTTTACAATCTGTTCCTAAATTGTATCATTTCTACCTCTGCAGTCTTTTTATGACTTTTCCCTTCTCTCCACTTCTATTTCCTTCTTTTTGATTTAGGTCCTATTGTCTTTAAGAAAAAAAGTTTTATTTATGTGTTTTGATGAACATTTACATATCATTCCCAATCCATGAGAGATTGCTTATCTAATGATACAGTGACCTCACATGATACCTCCCAACTAGTCTCCCTGAGTCCATTCCCTCTCCTCTCTTACATATTACTATATTGTTCTAAAATAATCAATATCAGAGACCTAAATGTATACATCTACATCCAAGTCAAGTCAGGAACTATTTACTAAGATCCTATTATATGCCAGGAACTGTGCTAAGCATTGAGAATACAGGGAAAAGCAAAAAGAAGTTCCTGCTCTGAAGCTTCTCTCTCTTTTTCTGGACAGAAATTATAGAGATTTAGAATTGTACCAATTAGATATTGTTTTTCTGCCATGACTTTGTAGCCACAGTGCTCCCAGAATGCTGATATATCTCTCTATGGATTAATATAGGACTTAGTGCTCACAGCTTCACTAATTAGCTCCATAGATGGAAATCATTTGCCTTGGCCTGGTCAAGACCTTAGTTTCCATAACCTAATACAGAACTTAACTCTAAAGACATATATTTAGAGACTCTTCCTTTTTTGCACTCACTTTCAAGTAGTAATTGCTCATCTAGCAGTTACTGAATTTTTTTTTTACTGAAATTTTACTGAATTTACTGAATCTAATTACTTTAGTAATTTAATGATAGTTTGTCAGAAAGAGGAAGTTTTCACCACCTATATAACTAATGAACAGAATATCTTTGTACTCTCTTAGAGCCTGAAAGTGGCAACAAAATAATGACTCTGCCTATACAGCTGTTTTGTCTTCCCCTGAAATTCTTAAGCTTAAACCACACAGATCTCACAGATTCTTAGGGTTTTGAGTTAGATAGGATATTTGAGTTTAAGTAGTATAATGATAACATTTTATAGATGAGTCAATACCTAGCTCTGCTCAGGCCCACATATCCATATTGTCCACAAGAATAGCATGGAAGACTTTATCAAATGCTTTCTTCAAATAGATGTTGTATCCATGGCATTTGCCTGATCTACTTATCAAAAAACCAAATGAGGTTAGTATGTCATGACCTGTTTTTTGATAAAACAAAGCTGGATTTTAATGATCATGGCTTCTCTTTAAAAAAAAATATCCTTATGTGCAAAAATGTTTGTAGCAGCCCTTTTTGTAGTGGCAAGGAATTAGAAACTGAGTGCATGCCCATCAGTTGGGGAATGGCTGAATAAGTTACATACCTAAATGTTATAGAATATTATTGTTCTATAAGAAATGATCAGCAGAATGATTACAGAAAGGCCTGGAGAGACTTATGTAAACTGATGCTAAGTGAAGTGAGAAGAGAACATTAGACACAGAAACAAGAAGATTGTACTATGATCAATTCTGACAGATATGGCTCTTTTCAACAGCCAGGTGATTCAGGCTAGTTCCAATAGTTTTGTGATGGAGAGAGCCATCTGTATCCAGAGAGATTGTGGGGACTGAGCGTGGATCACAGCATAATATTTTCACTTTTTTGTTTTTTGCTTGCATTTTGTTTTATTTCTCATTTTTTGATCTGATTTTTGTGTGTGTGTGTGTGTGTGTGCAGCATGACAATTGTGGAAATATATATAGAAGAAATACACATGTTTAACATATATTGAATTACTTGTTGCCTAGGGGAGAAGATGAGGGGAAGGAAGGGAGAAAAAATTTTGGAACACAAGATTTTGGAAGAGTGAATGTTGAAAACTATCTATGCATATGTTTTGAAAATAAAAAGCTTTAAAAGAAATAAAAGAAAAATCATTTATTTATTTTAATATTGTTATTTTTCCAAATATATGTAAAGATAGTTAATAACATTCATTTGTGTAAGACTTTTGTGTTCCAAATTTTTCTCCCTCTCTCCCTTACACCCCCCCTCCCCAAAGCAATCTGATACAGGTTAGATATTTGCACATATTGCAATAAGCATAAAGTCCTTTTAAACATATTTCCACATTTATCATGTTGTGCTAGAAAAATCAGACCAAAAGGAAAGAAAATGAACAGGAAAGAAAAAACAATAACAATAAAAATGTGAAATACTATGCTTCAATCTACATACAGTTTCCATAGTTCTCTCTCTGGATGTAATTGGCATTTTTCATCCCAAATCTACTGGAATTGCCTTTAATCAGTCCATTTTTTGAAAAGAGCCAAGTTCGTCACAGTTGATCATTACTTAATCTTTTAAATTTTATTAGCTCTAATGGACATATGTATAAATTTTATGAAATTTGGTCCAACGTTATTTAGATATTAGCTATATTGTGAGTCTTAAAGTTTAAAAAAAGAGGTGATTTTAAAAACAAGGGACAAAAAGATTGATTTGCAAAAGCAATTGATTATAATATCTAGTTATAATATCACAAGGCAAAGCATTGATTTTTTAAAATAACTTTTTACTTGATGTGTACATTAAAACTGGAAATGACTGCAAAATTACATGAGATTCCTATCCATTTTTGTGAAAGACTATGTTATATTTATTTGGCTATCACTTAAGAAAATTGTGAAATTGCTAATTAAATTATTTGGGATTATTGTAGTAATATTGGAATCTAAAAATTGTTAGGTATTATTTGGATTATGTAGATACTAGATGATGATAGGCAGCAGAGTTAGGGTTCAATCACGTGGGGAATTTGTGTTGGCCATTATTTTTAGTAAGAGATAGATTTATTATGGAAAAGGGCTAGCTCCTAGTGTAACTTACCATTTGCCTAGGGAAGGCTAAATTTGGAGGGGGATTTGGCATCCTAAAAGAGTTAGCTATAAGGAGAAGTGGGGTTGGGAAGCAAGGTGGAGTTGGGAGAGACAATACATGGAGTGGGGAAAGGGGAACGGGAAAGCTCTATGGGCTTGGAAAAGTGAAGATTTAATTCACTCTCTGCCACTAAGTGTGGCTACTTCTTAGAAGTGAGAAAACAAACTCCAGTCACTGAAGCTCACCCTTACTCTCTCCCTCCCCCCCAGATCCCCATCCCCAGTTAAATGAAATTACTTTAACATTAATTGCTTTTATTGTTTAAAGGAATAGAGCTTATGTTTACATGGTATTAATAACTGAATGTTTGTCTTTATTTTTCAAATCCATGGCTGCTTTAAGGCAAAGTTATGTTTGATGCTTTCTCAAAGATTTAACTGCGCAAGGAACTTTTAAGAGGCTTGTTAGAACTGCAAGATCTCTGAAAATGATTATTTCTGCCAAGGTCTCCATCCGCCTTCAGCAAATTATTTAATATTTATTAAAATGCAAAATATTTAGATATTTCCTTGTTCTGCCAGTTTTTTTCTTACTCAATGATCTCTTAAGAAAGAGAGAAAGGGGCCGGGCTCTCAGGTCATAAAGAGTTCAGAGCTTTCTTTTTTTCTTTAACCCAATTATTTCTGGCACATCGTAGATATTTAATAAATGATGTGACTGATTGTGGGGAGGTTTTTTCCTCCTATGCCTTTTATTTTCTGTTTAAAAGCCTTTAGATCAGATTTACAAGATTCAAATAACTATATCCCTGGTCTAGAGCCTAGCACTCTTTTATCTTAAGCTATGACCCAGAAATCCATATTACATTCTCAAATACCATCTTTTTAAACAGCTGCTCATTTCCACAAACTTTATTTCTTTTATAGAATACCTTTGGCGTTAGTGATGAAAATACCACCTGTGTCTCTAAGCTCTCTGTTTTCTTAAGTAGGACATCATAACCCCTAGCAATGATTTTTAGGTTTATTTTTGGCTATAAATATTATTTCTCTCTACATGAATCATCAGAAGTAAATAGTATGTTTTAAATTTGACCAGTCTTAGAAAAGTTCACATGCATTTATCTCAATCCTTCTAAGCAACCAAATGCTATTTAAATCCTCTTCCTGTGACAACTACTAAATAATCTCTATCATGAAGATACCACATCTCTATCATGAAAAATCCACATCACTTAAATAAACACATTTTCTTTTCATTCTAAAATTCCCACAGATTGCTAAAGTGCAATTATCATATAAATTGCCCCATTTAATGATAATTGCACCTTAAAAAACATTCTAGACAAACTAGGGTTTCTAAAGAATACAGAACAAATATTTTAAAAGTAAAGAGTTTAATGAAGGAAAAATTGATAAGCAAAAAAAAAAAAAAAAAAAAAGAAAACAATTTCATACACCTTTCTTAACAATTATAATCTAATCACCCAAATTCTAGTGAATAGAATCAAGATAAAAGAATCTGTGAATGCTGTCCTTAGAAGATTTCATCTATGTGAGTAAATCATTTTGAGTGGCCAGATAGGGGGTAAATCATTCTATATCTCCTTTTGGTATAGTCTTGGTATCTAACCAGAAAGTTGCAACATGGCAGAACTTACTCTTGTTTTGGGAGTTGCTTGGTCCTCCCATGAAGAGTCAAGCTTCTTGGTTCCCTTTCTCTTTCCATTATGAAATTATAACATAGTAATAATAGAAAGTTACAGAAGATTGTCTTGTTAGAAAGTGCCCTGAGCCTGAGAATTTGGTCAATCCTGATTGACATCTCATATTTGACAATCCTGACAACATCTCATATTTGTCAAAAAAGAATGTAAAAATTGGAGAAATACAATTTCTTTCTGCATTATATGAATTGATTTTTATTTTTAAATATGAAAAACCAGACACTAGCCAAATCTACTTTTTTAAAAAGAAAAAAAGTCTGAGTGGACTTGTTTACTATTTGCTCTTAGTGAAGCCAAAGGTTAGAAAAATGAAATTTTTATAAATACTATAATAGTTATACCTGAACAAAACAATTTACCCTCAAGGACTTTGTGAAAATAAGTGATATCCCTTATACATCACAGGATTAGTAGCACTGGCAAGTCCACATAAAATTTTTTGACTCTCCCTTTGTATTAGAAAAGACTGGATTTTTTTCATTTTCTTTTATGGAGTATTTTACAGTACTTTACTTTAAAATTTGGGTTGATATCATACAATTAATATACATATATTTTATGCATTTCTGAGTTTCTAAACTTTTTCTGTGTAATTTGTTGGCTTTCATGTGTCACTTGTGGTTTCTACAAAGCTCCCTAGAAAGTTTCCATTTATATATGCTGACATGATATATCTAAACTATGATAGGGAAAGGACAGTGATCTATAGTGAATATTTATTGACAGGACAACCTGTAATGCGTGTAAAATGCTTAGATTTCAGAGATCTGCTCCTTCCTATATACCTGCCTCTCCATTGCCCTATGAGTAAGACATTTTAAATTTTTACAGAGATTGTTATAGACTGAGTCAAAGAACAAAGCACTAATAAGTTACTTTATTTTATTTTGGTGAGGCAATTGGGGTGACTTGCCCAAGGGTCAAGTGACTGTGTCTGGATTTGATCTCAGATCCTCCTGACTTCAAGGCCAGTGCTCTATCCATTGAGCCACCTAGCTGTTGCTACCAATATGTTTTGGTATTAAAAAGATGAGTTTGTTTCAGGAAGAAGTTTCAGGTCAGTAAAGGATCTTTGCAATTTCTCAAGGACTACTCTTTTTAATTCTGAGGTGAATTTATTAAACATTTATCATGTTGAAATAAGAAATCTACCTATCTGTCTCTCTATATATGTTTCTATTTATATATCTATCATTCATCTATAAATATCTATGGAGAAACATGTATATACATGTGTATACTGTCCCAAAAGTCTTCATGCAGTTTTAAACTTTAAAAACTGCAGAAATGTAAATACCATAAACTTAAGAAAACATCATTTGAAAGTTTTAATGATTCAAATTTCTTTTACACTTTTTTCAACAAGATGGAACACTTTTTCATTAATCATTGTACATGGAACAGTTTCTGAACACTTTCTCATACTTATGGATTGGAAAATGTAGGTCTTTTTGCTTGGTCACCTCAGACCATCTATCTCCATTAGATTTTTTTTTTTTGTGAGATCACATCAAAATTGTCATGTATGCATTAAAATGTTGTTCTTTGGATGACCTTAAGACTGGAATTACAAATGCAATCCTTTCAGTCACTAGCAGCAGCTGATGAAAGTTTTTATAAAGGTCAGGAATCAACTAGAGCAAAATAAAGTGCAAGACGGAGTTTATGTTGAATTTTAATTAGAAACATGCCAGTATTTTAAAATTTTAAGTAGTCTGACTTCTCAAATATTTTTCTTATAAGTTATTTAATATTCATACTTCCAAAGTTATTTTAAACATATTTTCTATTCAATTTTATTTTTTCAGTTATAAATTCTCTTCTTTCCCCTATCCCTTCTCCTACCCATGTTGAAGGTAAGAGATACATTACATATACTAAGTCATATAAAACATGTTTCCATAATAGCCATTTTTGGAGCAGGGTGGGAGGGGTGAAAGAAAGGAAAAGAAAGAACATTTGTTTTAACTTATACTCTAAGTTCATCAGTTTTCTTTCTGGAAGTAGACAATATTTTTCATTATGAATCCTTTGGAACTGAAATGGGTCATTTTGTTAATCAGATTTGCTAAGTCTTTTGGAGTTACCTTTACAATGTTTATGTTGCTTTATAATTTTTTCTCCTGATTCTGCTCATTTTACTTTGCATCAATTCATATATTTCCCCAGATTTTTCTGAACCCATCCCTTTCATCATTTCTTATAGCATAATTCACATTCTTATGCCATTACTTATTCATCTAAAATTATTAAGCCTTGAAACTAAATTAAGATTTTTGGGATGCTATATATGTATAGATATACACATTGATATGTATATGAATATCTGTATATTTATACACTATACCAGTGTATGAACATTTTACATCGTCCATCTATAATTGCATATTCTAATCTGGACAGTGGGTAATCTTCTTTCTTTTGCTTTTTCCTCTGGGGATGGTTAAGTCAAACTTTTTTTTTTTTGAGGAGTTCTAGGTTTCATCCAGATGCTCTGTAGTATTCTGATATTTGATATTATCCATTTAATGTCAATTATAAACATGAATAATTGAAAGATGTCACAATCTTTGAAGAAGACCTCTTCAATTCGAACTTGGACACTGCACTGAATATCTTTGGCAGACATATGTCTCCGTGTTTTATTCTTTACCTGGTATTATTGATCAAAGGGTTGTTGGACACAGTTCAGTTATCTCTATTGTTATCTTGTAAGGGATCTTGCCCTTGATCCTACCTATACAGATTGATTACTATTTTAATATATGCATGTATATTTTTTTGAAAAATTATAAGAGTAGGCTACAATACAAGCTCAGTGCTCAATAGTCCATGATCAGTTATATCAGACTGCTTTGTTTTAGCTCCTCACATCTAACAATTCTATTTGGTCTTTGTGGGAGGAAGTGGAGAGAGGGAGGAAGTCTTAGGACATTAGGACTGCTGAGTTCTTGAACAGCACCATTATAGTAACCTTGCTCCATGATGCTTTGTTTTGTTTTTTATTTTAGCTCCCCTCATTCTTTCCCATCACCAATCATCATGGCAAAATCCTCAGGACTCAGGTATATCTCTCAGTGGCTTTCAGTTGTAGGAATCTCAAGTCAACATCATGGAAAATGTGGTTGGAGGGGAGAAACTACAGAGTGGTATTATCCCCAATTAAAATGTCATAGTGGCAGTGTGATACAACTGGAAAGAATATTGCTTCAAAGGACCTCAAACAATTCCTTTCTCCTATGCTTATCTTTTTGATCATATGTTTTCTCATCTGTAAAATGAAGGAGTTAGTTAGTGATGGTCTTTGAGGTTCCTTTCAGTTCCAGGTCTGTGATCCTGAGAATAAATATTCACTATAGATCACTGTAAAATTGTAAAATTGTCTTTGCCTGCCATACTTGCTAGAATTAAGATCCTTGACTCTCCATTGTTCATTTTTTCCGCCTTTTTTCTTTTTTTTTTTTTTTATTATAGCTTTTTATTTACAAAACATATGCATGGGTAATTTTTCAACATTAACCCTTGCAAAACCTTCTGTTCCAAGTTTTCCCCTCTTTCCCCCTACCCCCTCCCTTAGATAGCAGGTAGTCCAATACATATTAAATATGTTAAGTTATATGTTAAATCCAATATATGTATACATATTTATACAGTTATCATGCTGCACAAGAAAAGTCGGATCTAAAAAGAAAGAAAAAAAACCTGAGAAAAAAAACAAAAATACAAGCAAACAATAACAAAAAGAGTGAAAATGCTATGTTGTGGCCCACACTCATTTCCCATAGTTCTCTTTCCGAGTATAGATGACTCTCTTCATCTCTGAACAATTGGAACTGGTTTGAATCATCTCTTTGTTGAAGAGAGCCACGTCCATCAGAATTGATCTTCGTATAGTTTTGTTGTTTGGATGTACAATGATCTCCTGGTTCTGCTCATTTCATTCAGCATCAGTTCATGTAAGTCTCTCCAGGCCTTTCTGAAATCATCCTGTTGGTCATTTCTTACAGAACAATAATATTCCATAATATTCATATACCACAATTTATTCAGCCTTTCTCCAATTGATGAATATCCACTCAGTTTCCAGGTTCTGGCCACTATGAAAAAGGTTGCCACAAATATTCTTGCACATACAGGTCTCTTTCCATTCTTTAAGATCTGTTTGGGATATAAGTTCAGCTGGTATGTGTGTGAATATATGTGTATATGTGTAAGTGTGTGTGTGTATGAGTATGTGTGTGAGTGTGGGTGAGTGTGAGTGTGTGTATGTGTGTGGCTGAGTGTGAGTGTGTGTGTGAGAAAGTGTGTGAGTGTGAGTATGTATGTGTGGGTGTGAGTATGTGTGTGTGTATGAGTGTGAGTGTCAGTGTGTGTATGTGAGTGTGTGTGAGTATTGTGAGAGTGTGTGAGAGTGTGTGGGTGAGTGTGAGTATGTGTTTGAGTGTGTGTGATTATCCTTTGGGATCTTATTGTTCCATATGTCCATATGTATCTTTAGGAAGCTGGAGGGAATCTGAGACTGATTTAAAGGTGGTCTTGACATAGAAGATTCTTGTCAATGATGAGAATTGGCAAAAGGCTTTTCTTCAGTTCAGTTTGTTCATAGAAATTATAATTCTGAGGTCCCAGTTCAATGAACTTCATTTTCTCTGGTGTCTCCAATTTCCCAAGAGCCAAATCTGTACTTTTTCTATATAACAGTAAAATACACAATGCATTTTAGTTGCATTTTGGTCCTGCTTGCTCCACTAGAGGGAGTATGTAGTTTGCTGGAGCTGCCCTGCAGTTTAAATTGGTTGAAATGACTGCATGTATTTTTAATTATTTCTGTAAACTTGAGTTGTCTTCAAAAAGCAATGCTTATAAAAAGCATTACGATATTATAAAGTTTTACATTCATAAGCATGAATTAAATGGTGGGCTCATATTTTAAACTTTTAAAATTTTATAAACTGGAATTGAAAATTATATCCCATTAAATCTTTCCATAGCATGAATTCTTTTGTTACGCATTTTGGGGACATAGACTTGAGTGGCAGAGATCCAACAGGTCTTGATGCCCTTAATTTTCTGGGCAAAATGTCTAATAGATAAATTGTGAGAGTTTAGAAAGCAATTTGATGGTATAAAATGCTCCAAAACACATGCTTAATAGCATCCTCCATCCTCAATAATAATTAGCACTTTCAACAGTGTTTTACAGAAATTATTTAATTTTATCCTTACAGTAATCCAGAATAAATATATTATTATTATCCTTATTTTACAGATCAAAAAATCGAAGCTGGCAGAGATCAAGTAACTTGTCCAGACTCACACAAGCTAGTATATAAGGCAGAATTTGAATCCCCAAGTCTTCTTGACATCATATACATCACTCTATTCATTGTACTACCTAGTTTGCCTTCCTAAAAGCACACTTGTGAAGTAATAGGTGTTACATGCCACAGATGAGAAAACTGAGGCCAGTAGAGATGAATATTTGCAAGCACATAGCTAGTGAGAGAAGCTAATTTCAAATCTAGGTTTCTCCAGACTCAGTGCCTAGAATTCTCTTTCTCCACTATAATAAGCTTCTAGGAATGATATTGGATACAAGTTGACCAATACACACCTACAGGCTATAGTCACCAGAGAGCATCAAAGGCTCTGCCTTCCTTCTCCTCCTCCAAACAGAGGTTTCAACCTTGCTCCTTGCTGAGTTCACTAGTGTTCTATCTATAACATACATTTCCTTTATCTCCTTTTTTCTTTCATTCTTTCCCATATATAGAACAAAGTATGAAAAAGAAGTTTCCGCATCTACTCTTGAAAAGATAAAATAGGTTTTCTTGTTGCTTCTGCCCCCAACAAGCCCTGCAGCTGGGTGCTGGCACAGTGAAGGGACAATTATCTTCTGCATAAACCAGAGAGTCCATATCCCTAGAGATCTTCCAGCTCTTTACTTGGGCAGAAATGAAGTTCCAGAAGTAAACAGCCAGCTTTGCTGATGACAAGACATTTGATTTCCTAGCACCCATTAAGGCTCAGCATTTTATGAACCGAGGACTGGGGAAAAGGAGCAACTGTTACTAGATTTACCAAATGACTTTGCAGATGACATTCTGCAAATGTGTCCCCCTTCTTTGAAGCCATTAGTTTATTCCCTCATTAGTTACACTATATGAAGAAATGCATCTTTGCCTATCCTCACTTCCTACTCTTAGATTATTTCAAATGTTCTTCATTCATTCATGTTCTACAATTTGTGATCCCAATTGGGTTTTCTTGAAAAAGATACTGGAGTAGTTTGCTGTTTCCTTCTTCAGCTTATTTTACAGATGAGAAGACTGAGGCAAATAGGGTTGTGACTTGCTCAGGGTAACACTGGCAGTTAAGTATCAGAGGGTGTATTTAAACTCAATAAAACATTACCACAAAATTACAGGTAAAAATGGTCCACGTCCACACCCATCAGAGAATGTCAGGATGTCAGAGTTGGAAGGGACTCTCAAACGATGAAGCTTCTTGTATGCAGTATCTGTCAACAAAGATCTGAGTTTGAAACTTGTTTTTGTTTCATTTTATTTTTTGTAAATTGATTTTTTTTCACTGACAATCATTTATTTTTTTCTCCCTTCTCCCTCCCCTGCCTCTTAAAAAGAGAAAAACAAAATAATTTACAATAAATATGCACAGTTAACAAAATTAATTCCCATATTGGCCATGTCTAAAAATGTGTACCAAGGTACATATTTAATTGATCAATTCTGTCAGGAAGTATGTAGCATTCATTATCACTGGTCCTGTGGAATCATGATCACTGGTCATCATTCATAAGTCTTTCAAAGTAGCTTGTTTTCACAATGTTTTTTAAAGTATAAAGTATTCTTTTGCTTTTGCTTATCTTGTGAGTCGCTTCAGTTTTTTTCTGAAATTGTCATGTTGATCATTTCTTATAGTTTATTTCAATTCAATAAACATTTGTTTAAGCTTAATAATTAAGCATCATTAAGTTTTTTTTTTTTTTTTTTTTTTTTAAGCTACGTGCTAGGCACTGTGCTAAGCACTGTCAGACTATCTAAAATACTACCAGACAAACTATGAGTAAAATGGCCACCCTCATCAGAAAAGCAGAGGATGTCAGAGCTCAGGGAGACTCAGCATAATAATATTCCATTTCATTTGTTTATTATATTTTATTTAGTCATTCCCCAAATATTGAGCTCTCTCTTCATTTTCTGTATTTTGCCACTATACAAAAAAGATAATTTAAATATTTTTGTACATCCATATTATTACTGCTAAAAGGATATGCATAGCTTGAAAAATTGGGAGTTTTTATTTCCAAAACTTTTGGAATAGGCCTACCATAGTTCAGTTCATAATATATCAATGTGCCTAGTTTCCCATAATCCCTCCAGTATTTATCATTTTTTTTTTTAACATTTCCAGTCTGAATAGAAGGTAAACTTCAGAGTTGCTTAAATTTGCATTTTTCTCATTATTAGTGATATCTGGCATTTTTCTTATGACTATAGAAAGAATGGGTTTCTTCCTCTGGTAATTGTCTCTTTTTATCCTTGAGCCATTTATCACCTGGGAAATGGTTCTTATTCTTATGAATTTGAATTAATTTTTTATGCCTTGAAAATGAGACCTTTATCAGAGAAACTTGCTGCAAAGAATTTTCTCTCAGTTAACTGTTTTCTCTTCTAATTTTAGCTGCATTGGATTTATTTATGCAAAAAACTTCTACATCTTATTTGTCCATCTTATCTTTTTTATGATCCTGTCTATCTTTTGTTTGTGAAGTCTTCCTCTATCTATATATCTGAAAGCTAATTTCTTTCTTACTGCTTTAATTTCTTTATGATATAAGCTTTTAAAATCTAGATCATGTCTCCATTTGTAGCTTAAACTGGTATATAGTTGAGAGGTATTATTTTAAATCTAATTTCTGCCAAATTACTTCTGACACTTACTTGCTTTGTAACTATAAGCAAATACCTTAACAACTTTGAGTTTCAGTTCCCTCATCTGTAAAATGGGATAACAC
Source organism: Sminthopsis crassicaudata (assembly GCF_048593235.1). Classification (NCBI taxonomy): domain Eukaryota; kingdom Metazoa; phylum Chordata; class Mammalia; order Dasyuromorphia; family Dasyuridae; genus Sminthopsis; species Sminthopsis crassicaudata. The sequence continues at coordinate 489,959,331 of NC_133617.1, read as the reverse complement.
CTGAAATGCTTACCTCCTAAGACTGTTTTGAGGATGGAATGAGATAATGTGTGTAAAGCATTTTGTAACCCTCAATTCAGAAATGTCAGATACACTTGGGTTCTATGTGATTCACAGTACTCCTAAATTCGACAAATCAGATTAAAATGTAATTGGGAAATATGTAACAAAATAAATAAAAATGTAATAAAATGTAGACAACATTTTAAAACAAATTCTATATGTGGCTCACAGGATTCTCATGTATAAATTTTTGGCCCCATTTCTATTTGAATATAAACACCAACTATTAAATGTTTGGCACCATTTTGCCTACTTAGCCTTAATCACTGAATAGGTGTGGCCTTAGTAAAACTGAGAACTGTTGAAGACTTTAAAAAGGCCAAGTTCTCCCATTGCATCCAGTGCCATCTCCAGTCATCCTGATCTATATCTTGCCACTGAGTGGCTCTAGAAGTGAGGAGGTGACCTTGCATAGCCCTCCTTCATTTAAATCTAATTCACTTGCATGTCATGTCATCACCTCCTTGATGTTATGGTGCTCTTTGAAAAAGCAGGACAAACAACAAGAAAATCAGGAAAATCATTGATCTTTCCATTATCCGAATAGTTTGGTGCTTATGGAAAGATGCTAGTTTAACACTTTCCTAATTTATATAGGATCATTTTAAAAGGTTAAAATATAATTCTATTGCTTAGCTCATTTTGGTAAAACATTTTTAAAAATGAACTTACAATGTCTTTGTCTTCTTAGCACTAGCACAGTACCTAGTACATCATAGGTGTTTAATGTTTATTGATAAACTGATTGACTTTAGCAGCATCTAGCCCATCCTAAAAAAGAATCCCTCTAAAATATCATGTGGTTGTCCAGTTTCCACTTAGAGGCTTTCAATGGTGCAGGGTGGGGGAGAAGGGAGGGAAACCACTATCTTCTGCAGCAGTCTATGCCTTTTTTTGGACAATTTTCTAATCCTCCAGTTGAAAAAAGCCAATAAGTCTTCAGCTGAAGAGAATGCAATAACCTCTCAGTCATGTATGTATTCTCCTAAAATGGTTCTAAATCTTCCTCTCTGCAACTTTAACCCATTGTTCCCAGTTCTGCCCTTCAGAATCAAAAAATGAATGAACCAACTAAGAAGTATTTATTAAGCATCCACTATGTGCCAGGTGCCATGCTACATGGAGATATAAAAGATGTTAAAAAAATTAAACAGTTCTTTGTATCAAGGAACTTATATCCTAGAGTGATAGTGCAGTTAAAGTAAACCTTTGCTTAAAAAGAGCTATTATATTTTTTTCTAAATCTTCTCTTCATATCAAACATTCCTAGTTCCTTCAATGGTTTAGCAAATATCTATTGGCTCCTTTTTGCTTTCTGAAAACATGAACAACTATTTCCTATATTTAAGAAAACTCTCACTTGAACCTACTTGCATCCCAACTAGCTCTCATCCTACATCTCTCTTCCCATTCTCCGCTATGTTCCTTGACAAAGGTGTCTGATACTAGGGGTATTCCTTTTATTCTCTCCTCTTCTATAATTCTGGTATCATCCAATTGAAACCAGTCTCTCTAAAGTCATCAATGATCTCATAATTGCTAAACTTAATGGATTTCCCCCCTTCAGGCAGCATGTTTCCTGATCTCTATAAAGCACTTGATATTGTTGACTGCCTTCTCCTCCTGGATTTTCTCTCCTCTGTGGATTTCATGACACCATGAGTTTCATGACACTGTGAGTTTCATGACACTGTGAGTTTCATGACACTCTGTGGGTTTTAATGACTCTTGATTCTCTTAAATGCCCAACTACTCCTTCTCAGTCTCCTTTATCTAATAATTACCTGAAAATTTGACTTAGAATGTGACAACATGGGGGAAGGGGAAAAGGGAGATGAAAAGGGGAATAAATGTAATATTTACTTTTCCTTTATATAGGAAAAATGCTCAACTTTGTTTCCCTATTTCTCAGGATTAATGAAGAATCCATGAAATTTGGATTTAGCACAGTCCCAACAAAGGCTTAAATAAAAAATAAAGACCAAATATACCAACTCTATAATTGAGCACCACCATTTTAGATGACCATTATTCTATAACAATAATTATGATAGTCTTTTTTTTTTTTTTACAAATTAAATTTTAGGTATATAACTATGCAGAACTTCTCTTTTTTACCTTTACTCCTGAATTTGGAGAAGCAGGTTTAGCAGGTAAAAAGAGTTACAAGGTCTTCTCTAGGTTTATAGAGGGGAGTAAACATAAAAGGAAATGGGTAAGTGACTTTGGGGACAGAATGTAGGACCTGGAGTCAGGAAGACTCATCTTCTTAAATTCAAATTTGGCTCAGGCACTTATTAGCTGTGTGACACTCTATTTGCCTCAGTTTCCCCATTTGTAAAATGAGCTGGAGAAGAAAATGGCAAACCACTCCAGTATCATTGCTAAAAACCCCAAATGGAATAACATAGAATCAAACATTACTAAAATGACTGAACAACAGATATATAAAAAGAGCTTGACATTAAAAATGACCAAATAGGAGAAATACAAACTACTATCAGATAACTCTAGCCAGACATAGTGGCTCAATTCAATAATTAGATCAATTTTTTTCAGAGGGAAACTGGAAAGATATGCTTTTTTGCATATATACATTATATATACACACATATATACTATATATATGCATATACACACATATATCTATGTGTGTATTATATATGTATATATGTAGTTTTCAGCATTCACTTTTATAAGATTTTGAATTCCGAATTTTTCTCCTTCCCTTCCTTGTTAAGACAACAAATAATTTGCTATAGGTTATACATATACAATCATGTTAATCATATTTCCACGTTAATTGTGTTGTGAAAGAAGAATTAGAACAAAAGGGAAAACTAGAAAAGCAACAACAAAAGTGCAAATAATGTGCTTTGATCTGAATTCAAGACTCCTCAGTTCTTTGTCTGGATGTGGATAGCCATTTGAAATTGACTTAGAACACTATAGTGCTAAGAAGAGCTAAATCTATCAAAATTGATCATTGTGCAATGTTACTGTTACTATGTACAATGTTCCCTTGGTTCTGCTCACTTCACTCAGCATCAGATGTAAATCTGATTTGTTCAGCATTCACAATTGATGAGCATCTCAATTTCCAATTCTTTGTCACCACAAGGAGAGCTGCTATAAATTTTTGGGTACATTTGGGTCCTCCCTTTTTCATGATCTCTTTGGGATATAGACCTAGTAGTGGTTTTGCTGAATCAAAGGATATGCAGTTTTATAGCCAGAAAAGATGTTTTACACCAAAAAGACCTCCTTTGTTGTGAAGGTGGGTCGTAGCTTTCAAACTAATTTAGATAACCAACCCCTAGAGGGCCAATTGGTAAGGTAAGAGCTCAGTAGCAGGCAATATTCACCTTACATTATACAGGGTAGGATAGCAATTAGACATTATAGAAAGGAAATATAGCAATAGCTTAATGGTGAATTATGACAAACCCTTGGTACATCATGGATAGGGACAAACAGTCACAAACTTTTTAGGTAAATGGCTTCCTGGTCCAGTTACTGGAATATGGGTCTCTCTTTCAACTTATTCTGTTATTTTTTCAGAAATTCCTCTAAGGAAAGGCACTTAATAACCATAATACTAAATATAAAAGGATTGACATATCCAATGAAGAAGGGTTGTGGAATTCTTTTTTTTATTTATTTATAAATTTTTTTTGACAGTATATATGCATGAGTAATTTTTTTATAACATTATCTCTTGTATTCATTTTTCCAAATTATCCCCTCCCTCCCTTTACTCCCTCCCCTAGAAGACAGGCAATCCCATACATTTTACATGTGTTACAATATAACTTAGACACAATATATGTGTTTAAATCCAATTTTCTTGTTGCATGGTAAGAATTGAATTCCGAAGGTATAAGTAACCTGGGTAGATAGACAGTAGTGCTAACAATTTACATTCACTTCCCAGTGTTCCTTCTCTGGGTGTAGTTGTTTCTGTCCATCATTGATCAACAGGAAGTGAGTTGGATCTTCTTTATGTTGAAGATAGGTTGTGGAATTCTTTAAGAACAAAAATTCAACACAATGCTGATTAGAAGAAACTTTTAATTCAGAAATATTTATATACATTTAAATGGAAAAGTTAGGATTAAATTTATCATACTACTGTTAACCTGCAAAAACAGGTGCTTAAAAATAAGTAAATATAAAGGCTGCAAGTAATTTCAAGGAGAGAGTGCTAACACCTGGGACATAAGAGGGATCAAGAAATGCCTTATGCAGGAAGTGTTATTTGAGATGTTCTTTAAAAGAAGATTGTGGAGCAGCTACGAGGACTGGCCCTGGAGTCAGGAGAACCTGAGTTCAAATGTTGCCTTAAACTTTTACCAGTTGTGTGACTCTGGACAAGGGGGGAAGGGGAGGAGGAGCCCAAGGAGGAAAGAGAGGAGGGGTAGCGGAAGGAAAGGAGGGAAAGGAGGAAGGAGAGGAGGGGAAGGGAAAAAAGGAGGAGGATAATGGAATTTAAGAGGCAAAAGGGAAGACCAAATAGGCCAGAGAGGGGCAGTGGAGGGTGGATAATATGGTCAGGTTGGATAATATGGTCAGGTTGGACAATGTGGAGGATGGACTGGAAGAGGGATAATCAACTTGGAATCTATTATAATAGACCAGATGAGAATTTATATTACTTAAAATTATTCAGAAAATTTGCTTTAGGCTGTGTGAGTAGAGAAGGATAGATATAATTAACCAGACTTGGTAACTGATTAATTATGGAGAATGAAGGAAAGACAGGAGTCAAGAATGACTCCAAAGTTGCAAAGCTAAGTAACTGGAAGGATGGTATTGATTTCAACAGAAATAGTGAAGTTTGGGAGAGATGTGCTTGATTTGGAAATGGGCATTATTGATTATAAATCTAGAGCTTAAAATGGATCTTATATATGTCAGCTAGTCCAGAAGTATCAAATTCTCCACAGGTAAGCAGTCCACAACACTACCCAGAAAAGTCCAAGCCAGATTAAAATGTAACTGAGAAATGAATAGCAAAATAAATAAAAATACAATGCAGACAGATAATGTTAATTTGAGGTTTTCTAAGTCAAATTTGGCCGGCAGTATTTGTTTCTATTTGAGTTTGACACCACTGAAGCCCAAATCTATTATTTTATAAATGAAAAAACTCAGGCCTGGGGAAGTCAAGTGATTTGTTCAGGATCACAGGAGTAGTTGATTTCAGAGGTGACATTTGAACTCAGGCCCTCTAATCCTAGAACTGTTTTTTTCCACTGTACCACATTGTTTCTACTACATGATGACATAATGTGTTTGAGATGCCAGTGCAATACCCCACTGGATATGTTGAAAGGAGCTGATGATGTTAAAACTGCAGTTAATGAAACAGATTAGAGTGATCTCTAGTTCTGGGATTTATCTATACAATGGTGATAATAAAGTCCAGTGGTGATAATTGAGTCTGAAGAATATGTTGATACCACAGGAAGTAAATGTAAAGGCAGCAAAAGCATCCCTGTTTAGCCCTGGATTAGGCTTTTTGTTCTTCCTGAAGTTTTTATCAGATCCAGCAGATGGAAACCCAACATTGCTCATGGAAAATCTGCTGACAAGGTAAGTGCTTTGTAAACCATACAGCCTCATATACTGTAAATGTAAATGATCACATTTATCCTCATTATCATCATTATTCAGAGATCACCCAGAATATGAGATCAATTGCCCTAATACCTAAACATGAACCCTGGGTCTTTAGACCTGCTGTAAGCCTGGAGGAAGCAGCAGCAGTTCTGTTTGGCCCAGAATGAGTAAGCAATGTCTTACTACTTTCATCATTACTGAGAGATGACATGGTAACAGTTGCCCCTTTGGGGTCAGGAGGTATTGATCACCCTGGTTTTCAGAAGAGGTAAGTGTATCTCTCTCAACTTGACTGGTGACTCAGTGAGAGGAAATTTAAATTCTAATTAAAGGGCTCTCAAGAAGTCACAGAACTATAGAATTTAAGACCAAGAAATGATCATCCCTCTAGCTTTTTGTTGTACAGTGGCACAAAGGGGAAAAGTAATTTGCCCAAGTCATATACACAGTAGCAAACTATCTAATAACTCTTATTAACTGTAATATTATTTATCCCCTCCTTCCCTTTTTTTCAGGCAGTCAAGGTTAAGTGACTATTCCAGATTTCACAGCTAGCAAGTAAGTGTCTAAGACTAGATCTAAACTCAGCTCCTCCTGACTTCAGGACCAGTGGTCAATACACTTAACTGTCCCTTATTTATCTCTTGAAATGACAAGCAACAGCAACAGCAATATTTCTCTGTCTTTGTCTCTCTAAATATATATATATATATTCTATAGGGAAGATATAACATGTATACAGATACATAAATAAAAAGTAATTTCAGAAAGAAGAGATAACTAATACATGTGATTTACACAAGAGGTCTATACTAGAGAGGTAGAGAATAGAAAGAGAACCAATATGAAACACATAATGGACATATTCCAGAACCAATATGTAGTGTCCCTGACATACCAAATAGAAAGAAAAATATAGTTGGCAGATACCTTAGAGGTCATCTAGTACAAACTGGATTTGGAGAAGAATTCCTACCATTATTTACCTTTTAAGAAAACATCCAGCTTTTGCTTAAAGACCCCAATTAGGGGAGAACCAACTACCACCCAAAGTGATCCATTCCTCTTTTGGATAGTTTGTTATGAGGAAGCTTTTTCTTTACAAGTCTAAATTTTTCTCTTTTTAGCTTGTACCTATTGCTCTTAGCTGTGTGCCTTTTGGGAATAAACAAAACAAATTGAATCTCTTACACATCACAGCCACTGAAATACTTGAAGATAGCAAGAGACTCAATTCAATCAGATCATACTTAAGGCACTTAAAAACGAAACTGAAAGGAGAAAAATAAATAGAGGAAAAATAGAAAAGATGTGTCAAAATTTCTAAGACAAATTCTTTTCTCTGTTGGGAAGTAGTGCCCATGCATTTGTTCTTTGGTCTTAGAGGTTCCATCAGGACTAAAGAAACCAGAAACGAACAATAGTTGGATCATACCAAGCATACCAAGAGGGAATTCATGTTAGAGGTGGTACTGGTATTTCAAATACTCAAAGTTAAGTGCCCATCTCAAATGCCCTTAAGGGATCTCCCATTCTAAAATATCTGAGAGAATGCCAAAGGCTTGAGAGCATTATAATTACTGAAAAAGACAATCAACAAAATGTAACCAATGACACATATACTTATTCATCTCTAGAAAAATTTGTTGGACATCCTTAATGAAGAAAAGAGAAAAGGCAAACTTAAAACATTCTATATCAGTACAATGGCATAATTGGCTGAAAAGAATAAAGAATATAAGACGTAGTTCTTTGCAACCAGTAAAGGCTGTAAATATTTTCTTCAATTAATATCTTTAGCATATACATTATATCTTTATTTCTGTCCTTGACCTCCTTAGGGTATGTGCCCAGCAATAGGGCCTACTGATAAAAAATATAAGCATTTTAGTTTCTTTCCCCACATAATTTGTGGATGACATTTCAATCTTGGGAATACTCCAAAGTCTCCTAACTGAGAGCCATAATCACTCAAGAGAGATTAGTCTAATTATCTGCACAGGGGGAAAACAAACAAACAAACAAATAGATTGAAAATGTCTATTGCCCATATTATGATATGCAATTACCAGGACATCATGTGGAGGTGGTTCATCAGTATATATATTGTGGGCAACCACTTGCAGATGGACAATTGATAGAATCAGAGAAAGAAAACAGTTTGCATTGCATTTAATGACCCCACGGTTCTCCTTGAAGCAGAGGACCATCTTCTAAATACTGAAAATCTTCTAATGATGTTATTTGGTTACAGATGATAGAATACCACAAAACACAAAGAATTAGATTTGTGGATGACCTTAAAGCTCAAGGGAAAGCTATGTGGCAAATGTAAATGGGTTATGAAGACCCGCAAGCCCAAAATGACAGAAAACTAATATACTAGAAAAGGAGGTAGGTAATATAAAGAACATGAAATATACACAATATCAAGGAATAACCTAGAAGCAGGATCATGCTCAGAAGAAAATTTTACTGAGATCCCAAAGAAACAAAATTAATGAATGAGGAAACCCTCATTCCCAAAGACCTTCTTATGGTTGGTCCCTCCATGGGTCTTCTCTATGTTTATCACTATTTTCTAAATTACTGGATATCTATTTTATAGTCACGAGGATCTTTCTCATTGTGGTAGGAGCACTACTACTACCATCATCATCATCTACTAAGTTATATTAGCTAGAATAAGTTTTTTCTCTAAAAAAGCAATGAATTTGTATTTGAGACTTATTTTATCTAGGAGAATAAGACTTGAACCATCGACAAAATTTTCCAGTCACCTGGAATCGGGTGAGGAATCAAGGCTCTTTAAATTGAGTGTTTCTGTGCAAATCAAAATACTCTTCCAACCTATCATGACAAATACAGCATTAAGAAAAGCTGTGTTCACCCCAACCATTCTTTCACTGATATTGTTAAGTAACTTCATTTCTTTTAAGCATTAGATACTCTTTGAATATCTTACTTCATTTCAATACTGACTGACAGTCAGGACTGGCTGAAAACACCCATGTTCTTTAGTCTCACACTCCACTCCACTATTTTTAACATGCCTTCATTCCCATAAATGTCTTCTAACAATTCAAGCTCCAGTAAATTTGTTTAATTTTGCATCAGTTATGGTTGACATCCTATGCTCTCAATAATGGTTTTACACATAAAATAAACAGACACTTGTATTCAGCAAAACTGCTAGTAATAGACTGACAGTCAACCTTGGAAATAACTATTGCTGCAAATTGAAATGTGTTGCAACATGTCCCAGCTATGAATTCTTCTCCTCTCTTTCCTGAAGAAAGTTAGTCTCATGCTTGGATGTTTATGGAACTGATATAATATATGACCTATACAAATGTGATAATAACAAATGCTACATAGTATTTGTACTTGCAAAATGATGAGGCCATAGGTATAAATTGTGATATTTCCTGAGTTTACCCAACAGTTTCTTAATATAATATAGTGGTAGGGTTGGGCAATGTCTTGTGATTTGATTAGTTACCTAAAAGCGAGAATAATATGAAGGTAATAAAGTACAGAATACATTGGAAGAAGGAACATAATTTCCAATGTGTGACAAATGAATGTTTCTCCAATCTCTTAGGATGATTAAAAAAAACAAAAAAACCAAATACATTTACATAGCACTTGAAGGTCTGTTATTCAGTTGTTTTCAGTTGTGTCCAACTCTTTGTGACCTCATTTGGGTTGATTGGAAAATTTTTTTGAGTGATTTTCTGTTTCCTTCTCCAGCTCATTTTGTTGATTAGGAAACTGAAGTAAACAGAGTTAAGTAACTGCCCAGGTATCCATGCTAGTAAGTATCTGAGACTGGATTTAAATTTGGGAAGCTGCATCTTCTTGACTTCAAAATTGGCACTCTTACACTATACCAATGTTAACGTTGCTCTTTTTATTATCCCCCAAAATCCTAAGAGACAGATGATTCAAGTATTATCATTCTCATTTACACATGAGGAAACTGAGGTCCAGTGATTTGCCTAAGAATATGCAGCTAGCAGATGATAAACTTAGAACTTTAGCTCAAGTCATTTGACAAGTCAAAAGCACTGACTCCAGTAAATGAGACATTATTATTACCTAATTCTAAAAACTACTTAGTCTGAATAAACATATACTCATCCTGAGAACCCAAGATTGTCCCAAAGGTATCTGTGTGACTAAAATAGGATTTTGTAAAGAATCTCTTTTCCAAAATCAGAACTGTCATTCAGCCATTGGCACTATATGGAAATCCACAAGATGGCACTATACCCCCTTTTTTAAAGGTTGCTTTAAAGTCAACCTTCCCTCATTGTCCTACATCCTCTATCCCTACTGGCTTTCCTTTCATTATTAAGACATCTGTAATATCCTCTTATGCTGAAAAAAGAAAAGTAATCAATGAGAAGTGAAATATATATATATACACATGCAAAATATACATTATACTGAGGATATACACATATGTGAGCATATAATTTTGAACTGAAATAGTAAATTTCATGAAGATAGCTATGTTTACAAACTTCACTGCTTCCTCCCATTTAGGATCAATCCAGGTCATAGTTTGGGGAAATATGTGGCTATGTGGACTTTAAAATGTATTGTCAATCTAACTGCTCAAGGATTTAATTTAGTCCACGTGGTCATGAGCTTGTTTTTTGTTTTTTGTTTTTTGTTTTTTAAAGTTAATTTTATAATTATAACTTTTTTTTTTTTGACAGTACACATGCACGGGTAATTTTTTTTTACAACATTATCTCTTTCACTCCCTTCTGTTCCGAATTCTCCCCTCCTTCCCTACACCCCCTCCCCTAGATGGCAGGCAGTCCCATACATGTTGAATGTGTTATAGTATATCCTAGATACAATATATGTGTGCAGAACCGAACAGTTCTCTTGTTGCACAGGAAGAATTGGATTCAGAAGGTAAAAATAACCTGGGAAGAAAAACAAAAATGCAAACAGTTTACACTTATTTCCTCATGAGCTCATTTAGTTTAGATCTGGATTGCACCCTAGATAGGAACTTAGAAATCATCTAATATACAATGAGTCATCTAGTTATAGATGAAGAAACTGAGGCTGAGAGAAATCCAATGACTTACCAAGGTAATAATGATGATAAGCAGCAGAGTCAAAATTTGAAACCTAAGTCTTCTGATTTCAAATTCTGTTCATTCTCCCCTGCATACATACAACCTGTCTTCAAATCAATGAATAGTTATTTAACTCCTACTGTGTGCAAAGCACAGCTAGATATGAGGAAGAAATGAAATTTAGCTAAAAGGTAGCAATATTTTTCAGTATCCTCTTGTGGACAGATATCATTAGATTTTATAGATTCAAAATAGCTTTTAAAGGCATTCTGTGACAATACAGGATTTAAGAAGCAGGAATTTTTTTTTTAAATGCAGAAATAAGCATAAACCCCAAAGGAAAATTCACTGTACAATCCCTCCTGATTCTAGAGGCTCAATTTTGTTTAATTTTTCATGAAATCTCATGTACCTTTAACTCACTTCTAATATAAACTAATAAAATCTCATATCTTTCCTCTAATCAGACTTTTGATATATGATCAAGTCCAATGATGAAATCTGATATGGAAATGTTATCAGATATGGGCATATCCCACTTTTATTGAGTTAGAGTGGAGAAATTCCACTTCTACCCAGTTTGTCCCATCACATAGCCAGTGGATACCTTGGTTTGATAGTTAGTTTTAGTATTAACTGCATTTTTCCAGTTTCTAGTACATGGGTACTTTCCAAGCCTTTTCTCATTTACTTAGTTTTGATGACTCTATGATCTTGACATCACAATGCTTTCTTCTTTTTCTTCTATGCCAAGACATTCTCCAATTTGCAATTCACAGTGGCTCTCTCCAGTGACATCCTCACCTCTCTGTTCCCCAAAAACGATGCATTCTTATTTCTGTTCTCTAGGGTCAGATAGTAGAATGTAAACTCCTTCAGGGCAGAAAGTTTTTTTTTTTTTCTCTTTTGCCTTTATATTCTCTTATGTCTTTATATATATATGGCTATATGTGTATGTATATATATGTGTGTATATATATATAGTGTTATTTATATTATATTTATATGTATGCTATATTATATGTAGCAAAGAGCTTTATACATACTATGTGCTTATTCAGTTATCAAGTAGGTGAACAAAAATTTTTTTAGTACTTACTATCCATCAGGCCTTGTGCAAAGAACTGGGGATAAAACGGAGCAATTTTTTATTTGGTTTTTAGCCCTATCATCTAGCACAAATCTGGGATATAATTCTGTTGTTTAGTTGTATCAGTTTATACAATATTTTGTGACCCTGTTTGGGTTTTTTTTTTTTTTAGCAAAGATACAGATTGCTATTTTCTTTTCCTGTTCTTTTTACAGATGAAGAAACTGAGGCAAACAGGGTTAAATGACTTGCCCAACTGGTAAGTATCTGAGGCCAAATTTGAATTCAGGAAGATGAGTCTTTCTGAGTTCAGGCCCAGCAAGCTATCCACTTCATCACCTAGCTACCCAGAGTATAATTGGCATTTAATAAATGTTGAATTAAATTGATTCAGTTGCATATTTCACTGTCCTCTTATGGATAATATCATTAGCCTTTGTAAATTCAAAACAACTCATATATGTTCTGTTATAATAAAGTATTTAAGATACAGGCTCTCTTTTTTGCCCTTAACATTAAAATAAACATAATCTCCAAGAGGAAAATTCAGTTACTACTATTTCCAAACAATTTTGTTTTGCTGAATTTTTTCATGAAACTTCATATATTTTCACTTTACTGCTAATGTAAACTCTAGGTGTGCCCAATTAACAGGTAGAGGGATACTATCTTGCTTGATAATAGAAATCCTGTAGGATTAATGTATTTGGGTATTTGGCAAAATCTCTAGTTGAACTTTGAAGGTAAAAAACCCTGCAAAAACACAAACCACAAATTTCTCTTCCTCTTTCCAAAGAAAGAGCATTGACGAAAGTCCCTGGTTTAGAATACTGCAGTCTTCTTCATTATAACTTGGGTACAAGTTTCTAAGACCCTGTGTGTTGGTAAAAAGGTGGTTCTTATAGACAAATAGAAAGAATGAAGCACTGTGTAGGATATGTCTGTAGACACAGTTCCATTCCTATCTCTGTCTTCATTATTCTTATCCTGACTCATAAAGCTTTGAGAAACATAACAAGAGACCTGTCCTCTTCATCTCATTTCATAATACCTCTTTCCCTCAGCATGTATGGGATGCAACAGATTTATTCTTAAGACATAGTTACATTCATCTGCCTTCAATTCACCCCCAAGTGAGCAAAGGTCAAAAGATACAATATATGCTTTTCTGTCCCCTTCACAGGAGATGTCAGTGAATAACAATTTGACCTTCTGCTTTCTCATAACTGGGACATATATGTTCTTGATTCTCATATTTCTCTGCCTTCCTGGGGCTCCTGACTCTCTATACATTTGTCTCTGGTTTTATCCTTGCCTTGTTACAAGATATTTCTATTTCTGTCACTTACAAAGTCTATCATACAGTTTTCTTGACTGTTCATTTGACTTTATGGTATCTGTAGGTTCTCAGTTTTGTTTCTTTTCCACATGAGCAAATAAATTATTTGCATGAAGGATAAGGAGTCTTGCCCCTCTTACGCTGGCTCTGAGCAGAGAATGTTTGGAGGAGAACATAATCGACTATTCATTTCATGGATTAACCTCAGGATGTATAAAGAAAGGTTAGAGGTGAATTAGGAAACTGGTGGGAATAATCTGTTGATTATACCAGAGGGGTGGAAACAAGCTTATCTGGACACAAAGACAAAATCAAGAAATAACCAGAGATAAACCAAAATCCTTAGATTAGAAAGAGAGATTCATAAATTTGACAATCAAGGCAACTGTTTACATGACTGAAAATAAAACATAAAGAAGAGTTTAGGATAAATCCAGATCTTAATGTGAAAAAAAATATAGGCAGAATAAGATCAAAGAGTCTTTAAAGAATATTGCATTCATCAGTTTTTATTATTATGTTTTTCTTAACTTTTTAGTTCTCTAATATGCCCTTAAGCTTTCTAGTATGAATTATTATATATCAGTTGATTATCTGTTCAAGGACCATGATTAGTTCAAAGAAAAAGAGAAATGATAACTCAGTGGGCTGCTTTGATTAGGTCTTAGGTTATAATTCAATTCAGTTTAATTTAGTTCAATTCACTTCAATGACAGAATCAAGCTTGAAATAATGTCCAGAATCTATATAGTTGGGCCAATATCAACAAGTAGAAATTTAGTGGTGGTAGCCATAAAAGCCTGAATTTAGGCTCAAAAAGTCATCTGTACAAAAAAGGAAGGGAAAAACATGTCTTCCTAACTTGCATATGAAAATAATTGGGAGCTTTAAGTGACTACAATGATCTATCAGTTATGAAAAAAGTAATGCTATCTTAGACAATATTGATGAAAGTATGATAGCCAGATCCCAGAAAGTAATTTTAACATACTGTGTTCTAATCTGAACACAACTACAGTATTGTATATATTCCATTGTGTATACTTTAGCTGTTTTACTACTTTCAGAGACCTAATATTACCTATATGGGCCTTTCCTCCAACAATGTAGATCACACCCATCCATGCCTGCCTGTCTTGTGACCATTTTCCACATTCATTCCTTAAATTTTCCCATATGAATTCCATCTGGCATAATTGGAGTCCTATTCTTTTGGTACCAACAGTATCTCCATGGAGCATGTAAATTGCCCTTCCTCCTGCCATATGATAAGTACATCTTTTTTTTAATCATTATTATTATTATTTTGGATAGCAAGCTTTAAGTTTATAATATCTATGGGCTCTCAGTTTTGTTTCTTTTCCTTTTTTTTTTTTTTTCTGAGGCAATTGGGGTTAAGTAACTTGCCCAAGCTCACACAGCTATGAAGTGTTAAGTGGCTGAGGTCAGATTTGAACTCAGTATCCTTCTGACTTTAGGGCTGATGCTCTATCCAATATGCCACCTAGCTGCCCCTGTTTCTTTGCTGGAAAAAGACTTGCCTCTCCTGGAATCTGGGGGAGAGGAAAATCTAGTCAATCATTCATGTCATGGATCAACTTCAAGATGTATAAGGAAAGAATAAGGGTGAGTTAGGGACAGGTTAGGAATCTTTTGATAATACCAGAGGGAAGGAAACAAGAGGCTTTTCAGGACACAGAACCAAGATCAAGAAATTCCTTATTTGCAATGCACTCCATGCTGCTCATGTGTATCTTTCCAGTTCTCTTTCAATGATACTCAATGTTCTGTGTTGCTCCCAAGGGCTGAACTAACCCAATGGATGAGAGTTAGTCTGCTTTGAGTTCTGGAAAGAATTTTAGGTTTAGAATCAGAAGATGAGACTTTGAGTCTTAATTAACTCTAATTCTCCTGTTTTGCTTTTGGAAGTCTTTTACCCTCTCCTACTTTTAGTTTCTACAGATATAGAATGGGAAAAATAATACCTAGGTTAAACTACTTCAAATGGCAAATGTGAGAAGTGATTTTGTAAGTTGCAAAATGCTATAGAAATGTGAGCTTTTAATATAAGGAAGAACTTGTTACCAAAAATGGAATGAATTGAATTAAAAAGAAGTGGTTTCCCTGGTCATTGGAAGTTATGAAGGTGATGATCAAGTACTTTGGTAAAATGGAATTTGAATTTAGGAAGGTTTAGTTTAAATTTTGCCACTGTTACTAACTATGTGACTTGGGGCATTTCATTTAATCTCCCTCAGTCTCAGTTTCTTTCTTTGTAAAGAGGGGGTAATAGTACTTAAAGAGTTGTTGAGGGGAGCAAATTAGATTTCATAGATAAAACACTTTGCAAACCTAAAATGCTACATAAATGTTGATTATTATTGTCATATATATATGTCCCACAAAAATCAATAACAAAAAGAATGAAAAACTGGAAACAAAGTAGATAACCAATGATTGGAGAATGATGGAACAAACATGAATATAATGGGATATTATTGAAAATGAAATAAATTTTAAAAGAGAAAAAGAAAAAATAAATATGACACATTCAGAGAAACAAATATTCTTGAAATGAGGTTGCATTTAGCAAACAGAATCAGAAGAATGGCCTATGAAATAACCATAATATTAAGTAAAAATAGTAGTAAAAGGCATCCAAACTCAGACTTATTGCAATGACTAAACTTGACCCTTGAGAACAGATGATGAATCACACTTCTCTTTATTCAGTCAAGAAGTAGGGGGACTACATTAGCAGTATCATATTGTCAAGCATAGTTGTTCTATCAGTCAATTCTGCTTAGCTGGCTTTCTTTGTTGCAATAAAGGGTAGAATGGAAAGTGAATTGGCATAAAAAATAAGACAACAATAAAACTTTTTAAAAGGAGGGTATGGGTAATAATTTGTCAAAGGTGTCACAAAAGGATTCCTATATTGAATGGAAGGTTAAACTAGAACATGTCTAATGTCTCTTTCAGCTCTAAGATTCTTTTTCTTTGATAATTTTCCTCAGACTTCAGGGCCTGCACTTTTATTTCCATGGCTATTCTAATCAATTGACTAAACACATTTAGATACTTATTTCTAATATTTCTAATATTCAATAAGCATTCATCCATGTTAAGTAAATATTTTTGTCTTCTAAATGATTACATGCAAGGCACTGGGCTAAGTGTAAACTTTATAATTTCACTATGGATGACTCTTCAAGCATTCCCTGTAGCAGGGTTGTTATCACACAACTAGAGTTTGCCTTTTTGGTCATCTGTTGGAGGTGTTTTTAGGACATGAATCATTATGGCTACTTTAGAACTATTACCCATGGGTCTTGACACCTATTACTGACCACATGTTGTCTAGCCATAGTAATGGCTCTCCAAATAGATGTCAAATGCATTTAACCCAAATAGGAAACAAAATGCATAAAATAATCTGTGTTGTTCCAGAGAGGAGAATTGGGATCAATGGGTGAAAGTTACAGTGAGGCAGATGTCAATTCAACAAAAATAATTTATTCACAATTAAATCAATCTTGAAACAAAGCTGCTTTGTAACATTGCAAATTCTTTATCAATGGGCATGTTCATTCAACCAGAGCTATAATGACTATTGGGTATAGAAATAATTTATCGATTTGGGAAGTAAGTTAAATGAAGACAATCCTTAAACTGTATATTATTTTAGAATAGGTAGTATGTGAGAAGATCCCAGAGAGAAGCATAGAAGCATATGACAGATGATGAGTTCTAAAGCACATACCTCAAATACAACTCTAAATCATGCAAATTTGAATCTTCCATAGTCTGGGTCAAAAGTACTATTTCATGCCTGGCTCCGAGTAGGTACACAGGAATATTTGCTGATCCTGTGATCTTGCCAGTTTGGAGAAGAAATATGGCATATCAGAACACTGGACTTGGATCCAAAAGATGTAGGTTTTGAGTCCTGAGTCTACTGTGTAATAGCTGCTTTACTATAAGCCATCCCTCTGAACCTGTTTCTTAATCTGGATTTAACCACCAGGTGGCGTTATTAGCCACTATCCCCACCCTGTTTGACGAAAAGTATCATGTAATTAGGTGATGTATCTGGAGTGGAGAAAACCGGTCAGATTTAGCCTCAGACATTTAGCATGTGACTTGGGCAATTCACTTAACCTGTCAGTTTCCTCAACTGTAAGATATGTATCATAACGGCACCCACCCACTCATAGGGTTGTTTTGTGAACCAAATGAGATAATATTTATTAAGTGCTCAGCATAATGCTTCCTACACAATAGGTACTATAAAAATCATTCCTTCCCTTCCTCCCTCCCTTTCTTCCTTCCTTCCTTCCTCCTCCCTATAAGAAAAATGAATACATATAGTCACCTCTTTGAAAGCCACATCTAGACAGAATACCAGTGCCACTCTTAGATTTATAAATTATTTTTCAGTAATAAGATAAACACGTGAGGTATAATCTAGTAAACAATATATGTGTGTTCATAAACAACTGATTAGTTTATGTAGATGCTCTGATAGGCTAGAGCCCCAGTGAAAAAAATTTATTAGAAACTTTAAAGAATTATCAACAAAATATAACAGTAGACAGATTAGGAACTAGGAATACCCATGGATAGAACTATATGAAACAAATTGGAGACCCTAACCATCAGCCTACTCCTAAGTCAAGAATTGGACAGACTCTTGCATTCTTTATCTGTTTTGTTTCAAGCTTTCTGTGTTTGCTTGAGGTTAGAACTGATGGGTGGAAAGTTGCCAGATGACCACTTTCCCCGCTTAATCCACTAGAAAGAGTGTTTGCTTAGGACCAGGATAGACAATAGTAGACAATGGCCTGATTGGATTATAGGCAGGGACAATAGACTTCAAAGATTTGGGGAGAGAGTAAAAGGTAAGAAAGAAGTACAGGATCTCTGGAGACATAGTGGACAAAGTGGTGGTCTTGGGATAAGAGAAATCCTGCATTTGAATCTTGATTTAGATACTGTATTATCCTAAACAAATCATTTAACTTCTGACTGAGAGCAACAATTTCCTCAAATCAAATCAACAAGGAATTGCTAAGCATCATACTCAGTTTTGGAGATACAAAGAAAGGGAAAAATTCTCATTGTCATCAAAGAGGAGAGGAGAAAGGGAGAGGGAAAGAAAAGCACCCTTATAGGATGGTAGTGATTAAATGGGATAATTGACACATAGAACTCTATGAATGTCATCTATGATGATTATCTTCTTTGAGAAACTTGAATGTGAAAAGTAGTGGGATTTGCCTTACTAAAGAGCTAGGAAATTTTATCTTCTATGGCCAGAGGGAAGGAGGAGAGTGTGGGTGATAAAGCTGAGAATTTTGGAGGTTTGGAGGAAGGAGCTCCCTTTGGACAGCGTTAATCTTCTTAGGGAAGTAGGAGGCTAAGCCATCTGCTTTATGTGTGGAGGAGTGGGGTGTGGCTGGGTGTTGAATGAGAGAGAAAAAGGTCCAGAACAGTTGCTGTGGGGACAGACAGGGAACTGATAAAAGCAGGAATAGAAGGATTGCTTAGCAGCAGAGAGGACAGAACTGAAGTTGGGTACCATAAGTTATAATAACTCATTTCCATGATTTTGTTCAACAATACCAAAAGCAAGATGCCAGGTCTTTTTTTGAGTTGAAATGTAAGAGTTACTCAAGGATGAGATGAACAGGTCAGAAATAGTAGACAGAGAAACAAGAAATTATTCAACATTAGAGTGTCAGATACTTGGGTTTGGGATAGTTTGTTTTAATGGAAATGAAGACAAGGAGGAGAAGATGGATTGGGAGAATGAGGGAGGACAAGGACCAGGAATGATGATGAAAATAAAGAGCAAAACACCAAAAAGTGTTCTGGATAGAGAGAAAGTGGTGGGAAAATAAATACCAGTGGTATGACTAGGCATGGATTTTTGAGATTTAAGAACTTGGAAATTATAAACCTCTTCTACAATGTGACCATGTTGGTGTATAGTTGTAACAGAGTAGAGAAGTCTTTGGAGGTGATGAGACTGAGGAATAATGTAGCCAGGCGG
Organism: Sminthopsis crassicaudata; assembly: GCF_048593235.1. NCBI lineage: Eukaryota > Metazoa > Chordata > Mammalia > Dasyuromorphia > Dasyuridae > Sminthopsis > Sminthopsis crassicaudata. The sequence goes on along the minus strand of NC_133617.1, from coordinate 489,940,060 downwards.
TCAGAAGAGAATTGAAATCCACTGTGATATCAGAAGGATGTAGCAGCTAGAAGGTGCAGATGACAGACTGCTGGATCTGGAGTCAGAACAACATTGATGAGGGTGAAACCAGACAGCCCAGTTTGTAAATGACCAACAAAACCTTTACTGGAGAAAAACTCCTTTCTTAAAAAGACTTACAGTCTCTGGAGAAACTCCTTTATACAAACTTCTCCATATCCTCTGGAAGCAGAAAGTCTTTTTAGATACAAATCCTGTTTTTTTATTATTCTGTCTTGTATAAAATAACATTTTCAAGTTATGTTTTTTTGCAATATTGCTTCTCTCTTGAAGCTAATATTGCCCGCCAAGACATCTTGGTGTCTTTTCCTAACCAATAAAGCCTTCCTTATCACAGCTTTGAGTAGGCGAATTCTTTTGCCACGGACCTGTCCTTAGAACTTTGGAGAGAGAGAGAAACCTAGATGTAACATGCTGTTGTCTCCAGAAGCTGCGGATCGCTCTCTGGGAGGAGATCTGCTGTGTCAACTCAAATCTCTCGGACAGATTCTTCTTCCTGTAGAGAACCGTTGTCTCCAGACAGTTACCGTTAACTCTTGTCCAGAGAAGTGATTTCCCTTCCTGCAGAGAGCTGCCTCAAGTCTGGTCTGGAGCAGAGACTGACTTTTTCCTCCAGAGCTGCCCTCTTTTATCCTCCCAGAGAATGGGCGTGGGATAATGCAAGGGCTTCTGGGAAGAAGTACTTCAACCAATGAACTTGCTCCTCCTAAGCATGCAAGCTCTTCCCCAGGAATTCACAAGTCAAACTCCCAGGAAAGGCCAGAACTAGAAAATTGTTAAGTACTGACTTAGCACTTAGTAAAAATCTAATATCTCATTATCTCATTAGCGCTTAGTAAGAACCTAACACCTACAGACCCATCATTCCTGGCTATCCCACACCCTCATCAACATGAGCTCATTTATAGGAAGACCACAAACATTTATTACCTTTGTGACTTAATTTAATTGTCATTTAATTTCTTTTTACTTCAGTTTCCTCTTCTGTAAAATGCAGAAGCACCTAATACCAAGATTTCCTGTGAGAATAAAATGAGATGATACTTTAATTACTCCTCAAAGTCAATGTCTTAGCTAGATACTTCTTCATGATTCCTAACTATCACACTAATGATCCTCAGATTATTATGAATATCAAAACACTGTCTAAATGCTAACTTTTAAAAATATATGGTAGAAAGAATAAAAAAGAATGAGAAAGTAAGGGTGCTAAAGTCAGTCAAGAAATTTGAGAATATCTTGTTCTTTGGTAGATGATCCTAACAAATATGAAGAAAGTGTGGAAAGTAGAATTCACAGTATTTTCGTATAGTAGCCATTGACCTAGAAACATTTAGGTTTAAGCCATAGTTCTATACATATTGGATATACAACCCTGGGCAAGTCACATTTAATGCTCCAGGAAATGAAGACTGTAAAATGCAGTGAAGGTGTACACCTGCCTTGGTAAAGGGAAATTTCATCTTCTAGGGAATTCTGAAAGTCATGAAATCACAATTACAGGGTCTATCCTTATCCCTATTTTATAGGCTTTCAAATAAAGAAAAATTATGGAGTAAATGATGGAGGAAGGCTCTGAAAATAGGAGGGAAATAAAGGGTTATGCTAGCTGCTCCTCCTGACCTTGTAGATTGAAGGGAGTGGTAGAAGCAGCAGCCTCCAATGGGGAGAGGTGCAAGGGATATGATGTCAAAAGATCCAGTTTTCACTTAAAGCAATGAAATAGGAGAAGCTTTAATTGAAAAAAGCTGAGGATATAGAAGAATTTTTTTCGAGGAAAGCATAGGTTTTACAAAGATCTAAAACTAGACAGGTTGAAATAAATCTGGGAGAAAATAGGAATGATCATAATATGGATGAGTCTTCAAGCAAAATAACATGAGCACGCAGGTAGTTTCCAAAGTCATGAGATGGGATGGCCAGGATTAGGTAATTAGTAGGATGGGCAATAAATCAAATTTGTCTTTGAACAATATAGGAAAAGGGATCATTCAGTTGGCAAATAATAGATGAATTTAAAGAGATTAACATGACTTACAACTTTAAATGAAAATGTAATTGTGGCATTTTGGAATGTTCTGGCACATAATCTCACTCATGACTATATTTCTATATCTGTTGATGGTGGCTATGAGTCATATGATTTATCAATAGATGCAGGAAAGGTTTTTTGAAAAAATACAGCCTCTGTATGTATGTATCAACATTCATATGCTATTTGGGAGCCATGATTTCATTGACATTTGAGAAACTTCAGCCAACAGAGTTCCCCATCTGTTCTGCAGCTGAAAAGTCACCTGGGGCACTGAAAAGTTGTCCTATTGGATCACAGATCCAAATCCCATCAGATGAAGAACTGAAGCCCAGGAAAATTGGGTGACTTGTCCAAAATTAAACAGGTAGCAGTACTAATATTGAGACCTAATAACTCTAATTGGGGCAGTGTCAGAATCTTTTAGGCCAGACATGTGCTTTAGCTGCTATGTCCCCATGGTTTGCTAGTTTTGCTAAGGGAAGGAAAGGATTGCCCTTATCCATATTCTTTCATGACAAATCTAGAAAGATTTAATTGCTACAGAGAAGCTATAGGGAAAAGGGCCCTAGGGGGAAAAGGTAACTCTCTTTTGTAAAAGTCTTCTGTCATTAACTCTTCCTGCTCAGCAACCAATAAAAGCATTATCTCATTATTTCAAGGCACAAAACCCCTTCACTTCTAAGTCATTTACATGGCTCCTGAAAGCAAATAGAAGTTTCATTCTCCCTTAAGTGTCCAAGTTCTGAGATCAAACTTGTGGTTGACAGAATCAGGAAAATCAGTTTTGCTCAGGTCTTTGCTTAATGGTATTTCAAAGCTGATGAAGCCACATACTCAACAATCCCTTGTTAAAATGAACTTCAAAAGAATATGAAAGCAAGGAGAAATAGTTTCCAGGTTTTTCCAGATGATTTCTTTATTGAGACACAGCCCACAACATTTCTCTCTTGGACTTCTGGTGAGATGAGATTTAATCCTTCCACCTGCCCTCTCCTCCTGAGATTATGACAATTTCACTTATTATGACAAAAACATGTGCTTACCTAAACTATAGGATCTCGTGGATTTTTCCTTCATATGTTAAAATATGTATTTAAGATCAAGAAATAGTATTATATTAAATGGAAAAACTTTAGAAATATTTCCTTTTTAAAAAAATATAGTTATTCACTATCAGTATTTTTACAGTTTTAGAAGTATTAGCTACAAATTGGGAAAATAAAATATTGTTTAAAAAGGTAGTTGATTAGATTGAGGGGAAGAAATAGCAATAGCAATACTTGAATACTCAAAGGATCTATAATATTATTGTAGTATATGCAATCTATTCATGTAGTTTGCAATTTCTTTGTAATTTTGGAAAGGGTCTTTGAATATGCATGGTCTAAAATGTTATCATCTTGTAATAAAGTCTCTCCAATTTACCTAGTCCTGAATGACAGACATATAGTCAACAACTGAGTTCATGCAAAAATCTTCCATTCTTTGGATCTCCCAAATACTCCGTTGACATAGCATACAGGAGACAGGGGATCTCATATTCCAAAATGAAATACTAGAAAAGAATGTTAAAGAAGGAACTATAGTAATGTAAAAATAAATTGAAGAGATAAATATTGGCAAATAAGTTAAAATACTTCTATCTGTAGATGAGATGGTCATATACTTATAAAATTCAAGAGACTTATCAAAAATATTAATTAAGATAATGAATGCCTTTACAAAGTTTAGTTACAATTTTATTACTAACAGAAATAAAGAAAAATGAATAAAAAAATTTAGCATCTACATTAAAAACAAAATATATCATATATTTGGACAATCTACCAAACCCCCAATGAGATGTAAATATAATCAACTTTCATATGATTTTGACAGAATAAAGGAAAAACTGAGCAGTTAGAAGAATAATTGACTGAATAATTAATTATAAGAAAGATAATACCTACATGTAACTAGGTCAAAGTAAAAATGTCAACACTCTCCAAATTAATTTATAGATTCAATATAATAGCACCCAAATATCAATGGGTTAATAGAATTAAATAGAATAATGAATTTTAAGTGAAAAAACACAAAAGGCAAGAATATTAATATTTTTATGAAAAAAATAATGATAACAGGAGACTTACTCTGCCAGATTTCAAAATATTCTACAAAGTGGCAATTATTGATACTCTGTATTGAATATAAAAGGGGAAAAAAAGAAGCAATAGAACAGAATAGGACTTAGACATAGAGTCAAATGTTAGAGTTTGATAAACTTTAAATTATAGAACATTGAGAGGAAAAATCAATAAAAATTATTGGGAAAATTGGAAATTATGCTAAAATATATAATTTAAGATTTCTCAAACCATATTCTTTAATAATTTTCATTTGGATCAATGATAAAATATTTTTATTTAAGGTTTTTGGGAAACCATGTCATATATTTTTCAGTGTGGAGAGGAAGAACAACTTTCTCACAAAATACATGAATTTAGGTATAAGTCTTAGACTTGAATTTCATTTGTATTGAAAACTACCACATGAAATAACTCTTTCTATACAAGTCATTACCTTCTCTTTAACTGAAATCTTGTAGAATTGCTGAGAAAACAGAGAGGTCAAGTGTTCAGGGTCATTCATAGCCAAGGTGTAACCAAGGTGGGACTGAAACCTGTCTTCCTACTTTCAGGACTAGTTTTCTATCCATTTTGCCGTGCTTCCTCTTAGTATACAAAAATAAAAAATAGCTTTCAGACCAAACAACAATGTATCCAAACTAAAGAGAAAAGAAACAGACTCGAAGAGGAAAAGGTGTAGCAATTATAGTTGAGAAAAAACTGACATCCAGAATCTTTATAATCCTCAATGAATAAATGGTCAAAAGATATGAACAAACAAATCTCTCTCTCTCTTTTTTTTATTATAGCTTTTTATTTACAAGATACTTGGGTAATTTTTCAGCATTGACCCTTGCAAAATTTTCTGTTCTAACTTTTCCCCTCCTTTTCTCCACCCCTCCCCCAGATGGCAGGTAAACCAATATGTTAAAGTATATGTTAAAAACAATATATGTATACATATCCATACAGTTATTTTGCTGCACAAGAAAAATCAGACTTAGAAATAATGTAAAATTAACCTGAGAAGGAAATCAAAAATGCAACTGGACAAAAATAGAGGGATTGAAAATTCTATGTAGTGGTTCACACTCATTTCCCAGAGTTCTTTTGCTGGGTATAGCAGTGAACAAACAAATCTCAAAGAAGAAAAGTTGAATTGTTAGTAACCATTTAAAAATGTTTTAATTCTCTCATTATTTGAGTAATTTGCATCAAAATAACTTTGAAGTTCCATTTCATGAACCATCAAATTGCTAAAAATTGTTTAAAGTAATGGAATTCATTGTTGGTGGGTCCTACAAGAAAGAGATACACTGTTAATTGTTAATGGAACTGAAAAATGATGAAGGGGGCTACCATAATTTGGAACTATGCCCAAAGGACTATCAAACTGTGCATACTTTCTGATGCAACAGTGTCTCTACTGGATCTGTATCCCAAAGATATAATTAAAAAAGAGAAAAGGACTCACATACGCAAAAATATTTGTAGCAGCCCTTTTTGTAGTGGCAAGGTACTGAAAACTAAGTAGATGCTCATCAGTGGAAGAATGGCTGAATAAGTTATAGTATATAAATGTAATGGAATATTATTGTTCTATAAGAAATGACCAGCAGGATAATTTCAGAAAGGCCTAGAGAGGCTTACATGAACTGCTGCTAAGTGAAGTGAGTAGAACCAAGAGAACATAGTACATAGCAACAAGAAGATTATGTGATGATCAACTGTGATGGATTTGGCTCTTTTCAACAAACAATGAGAAGATTCAAGTAAGTTCCAATGCTCTTGTTATGGAGAGAGCCATCTACATTCAGAAAGAAAACTATGAGGACAGAATGAGGATCACAACATAGTGTTTTCACCTTTTTTTGTTGTTTTTTACTTGCTTTTTTTTTCTTCCTCATTTTTCCTTTTTTGATCTGATTTTTTTTTGTGTAGCACAATACATATGGAAATATGTTTAGAAAAATCATACATGTTTAACATATATTGGATTACTTATTGTCTAGGAGAGGGGGTGAGGAAGTGAGAAAAATTTGGAACACAAGGTTTTGCAAGGGTAAATGTTGAAAACTATTTTTGTGTAGTATTTGAAAATAAAAAGTTAGTGCTATGCCTTTGAGATGGATATTTGAAGGTGAAACAGGAGTTTTTACTCCTTTTGTGGTTGAAAAAATCCCCATCAATCTGTGGGGAAAAGACATTTTACAGCAGAGAGGATTACAAATAAGCACTTAGGCTTTTTAGGCAGGGCTGCTGTTGAAGGCCTACCTGCACTTTCACTGGTTCCTATTCAGTGGAAGACTGATTCACCAGTGTGGGTAGGACAGTGGCCCTTAAGAAGTGATAAAATTCAGGCCTTATTAGTGAACGAACAACTTGACCAAGGACACTTGAGGCCTTCTCTAAGTCCTTGGAATTCCCCAGTATTTGTGGTGAAAGAAATCTGGAAAATGGAGGATGTTAACTGATCTAAGAAGAGTAAATGAACAGATGGAAACTATGGGAACTCTTCAGCCTGGACTTCCATCTCCTACTCAGTTACCAAGAGAATGGCCTCTTTGGGTTATAGACATTAAGGATTGTTTCTATTCTATCCCTCTAGATAAGGAGAATATGAAAAGATTTGCTTTTTCAGTGCCTAGTGTTAATTTGGCTGAGCCTTATAAAATATATGAATGGACAGTTTTGCCACAGGGAATGAAAAACAGCCCTACTATGTGCCAAATGTATGTTGCTGCTGCTCTTGCTCCAGTAAGAAAAGCATTTCCAAAAGTAATATTGTTACATTATATGGATGATATTTTGGGATGTGCACCTGAGGAACAAATGTTAGAAGCATGTCTACAAAAGACCATGGAAACACTAAAGTACTACAAACTGCATATAGCTACAGAAAAAATTCAAAGACATGCTCCTTTTCAATATTTAGGATATGAAGTATATCCTAAGACACTCACACAGACAAAAGCTTTCTTTAAGAACAGAGAAGTTGAACACCTTAAATGATTTCCAAAAATTAATAGGAGATATCCAATGGATGCGTCCAGTGTTAGGCTTAACTACTAATCAACTACAACCTCTATATGACATTTTAAGGGGAGACAGTGCTTTAAATTCAATGACAGCTTACAAAAGAAGCACAAGAGGCTTTGAGAGAAGTTGAACTGGCTTTATCCAATGTGGTTGAAAGAGTCACTCAAAAACCCTTGGAAATATCAGTTTTTGCTACACAACAGGCACCCACAGCAGTCCTTCTTCAAGGAGACAGTGTGATTGAATGGGTGAACCTCTCAGCACAACCAGAACAAAGCCTTATTCCTTACCCAGTGCTTGTGGCTAGAATTTTATTAAAGGCCATTAAGAGAGTAGTACAATTATCTGGGATAAGTCCTGAAAAAATATACACATTCTATACTAACACACAAATTAATGTATGCTGTGAGACCATCCCAGAATGGCAAATTTTATTGGCCACAGCTCCAAATTTTGCACATGGGTCTCCATTAAAGATAACCCGGCTACTACATGATTGGTGATGGATTTTTGAAGAAAAGGTTTCTAAGGTTCCTCTTAAAGGACCAATAATCTTTACAGATGCCTCCAAAGAAAATATTTGTGCTGTATACTCTCATGATTTAACCATAAAGAGAGTAGTCAGAACTCCTTCTCAGTCCGCTCAGTAGAATGAATTATTTGCTATCATGCTAGCTCTTACTTATTACCCAGGAGACATAAATATAATTACTGATTCAGCCTATTCAGTAGGTGTAGTACAAAGAATTGCCACAGCCCAAATAAAATTTGCAGCCTCTAATATTTATCAGCTCTTTAAGGAACTTTAAGAGCAAGTGAGAAAGCATCCAGGGAAAGTTTATATCTTGCATGTCCACTTACATAGTAGACTTCCAGGTCCTATTTTTGATGGAAATTCAAAGGCAGATAGCCTTTTAACTATGTTAGCCAGTACTCCTTTATTTCAGGAAGCACAAGAATCTCATTCTAAATATCATCAGGCTACTGGAGCTTTTACGTTTACAATTTGGAATAACAAGAGAGGAAGCTAGGAGCATAGTAAAAAGCTGTACAGCTTGCCTCCCTTTCCACACTCCTACACTCCTTCCAAGGAAGAATACTCGTGGTTTGACACTTAATGAAATCTGGCAAATGGATGTGACCCACTATAAATCTTTTGGTCATCTGTCTTTTATCCACGTGGTGGTAGATACCTTTTCAGGATTCACTTTTGCAGTGCCAACAGCAAAAAAGACAGCCTGAGTGGTCACTGAATTCCTTATTCAAGCATTTGCAATTATGGGTGTGCCACAAGAAATAAAAACAGATAATGGACCTGCATATTCTTCTAAACATTTTGCACACTTTTGTGCACAGTATAAGATTTTATACACCACTGGCATACCTTTTAATCCACAAGGTCAGGCAATAGTAGAGAGAAGAAACAGAGACATTAAGACACTCCTCCAAAAACAAAAGAAAGGGGGAGCCACAGGTAACCCTAGAGAACTTCTAAATTTAATTCACTATCCATTAATTTTCTAATTTTTGACAAAGATGCACTGGCTCCGGCAGACAGGTTTTATAACCCATTAGAAGGGCAGTGTCCAGTGTGAGCAGCTACACTGTCCTTAGATAATTGCCAGATGATATGGAGAGACCCAGAAAGTGGTGAATGGAAGGGACCAAATAGGTTAACTGCCTAGGAGAGAGGGTTTGCTTGTATTTCTTCAGATGGAGAAGGAATCAGATGGGTGCCAATGAGTCATATTCGCCTTGTCCATCAGAGAGAGACAGAAAAAGAGAAAGACCTCAAAACAAAGGGAAAATCTAAGAAACATCTGACACTGAAAGAGCATGGCTAATAGGAAGACTGTTAAAGAACTTTAAAACCAGCAGGAATCATTGGATTTCCTAACACAACTTGAGACTAATGGACAATGGACTTATGGACATTTATAATTCTCAATTTATGATTATTTGATCATGTTATTTGTCACATACTTCTAGCATGTATTATGTTACTATGTTACTATGTGTTTATGTAATTTATGTAATTATGTGTAATACCTCCCATATTGATGGATTTATGTTTCAAGATCATGACCACCCTATGTTCTAAATCAAAAGAAAGGGGGAGATGTTAGGTTCTTACTAAGTGCTAAGTTGGTACTTAACAGTTCTCTAGTTCACACCTTTGGGTCCAGCCTTTAAGGGGAGTTTACCCCTTTGAACTTCTGAGGAAGAGTTTACATGTGAAAAGGAGTTTACACAACCTTTAAAAGGAGCAAGTTCATTGGTTGAAGTAATTTTCCCACAAGCCCTTGAGTTCTGACATGCCCATTCTCTGGGAGGATAAAAGAAGACAACATTGAGCAAGGAGTGAGTCTACTCTGAGGCAGAGTTGGGATGGCACTCTCGAGGAAGGAGGGTGGAGTCTGGGATTGAGTTGAGACAGCAGATCTCCTCCCAAAGAGTGATCGGCAGTTTCTGGAGACAACAGAACATTACAAAAAAGATATTAATTTTTTTTAAAAAAGGGATAACCAAAAGATATCCCTGACATAGCTCCCACTTTGAACTAATAGCATACCTAAATTCTCCTTGAGAAGGTCAATTCATTCTCATAGTGAAGATGGAAGAGAAAACAATAGATTTTAACTGGGTAAGTTGGGATGGGATAAGAATTTAACACTTTATCTCTCTTCCTATGGTCATTTTCTCTATCAGTCTATGTTCATTGTCTCTATCAATTTATGTGTCTATTGTCTTTCTGTCTATCTCCCTATTATCACTCTGTCCATCCATCTGTCTTTACCTGCAATTGCAAATATTTGGAAATAATCAAAAAGTCCAATGTTTGAAGAAAGGCTATGAATTATGGTATATTGGTGTAATGAAACAATACTCTTGCACTCAAAATGATATATGAAGAATGTAAAAAAATATGAGGAAACATGCAAAGCTAACTAACACAAACTAACACAAAAAAAGCAGGATTAGAACAATACATATGTTGACTATGACCATAAAAAATATCAGCACCAAAATCTAAGAGTGCCCAGATGGAAAAGGGATCAGAAAGATATATAGAACAAATAAGATGTTATTGCTATTATTTTGAATTTATATGCATTATTCGTTTATCAAAATGTTGATAGTTTGGGGTTCATATTTTTATTTAGGATTTTACTTTCCAGTTTTTGATGAGGTTAATTATTATAAAGCTGATAATAAAAGCTATGCAGTAGAGGATATTCATTCAAAGACAGAGATGGCAACTTGGTGTGTCACTTAGCAAATAAGTCCTGGAGAATTTTCTGAGGGAGATGAGATTACTGAGCTATCCTGCTGTCCATTTTGCCCAACAGTTTTATTGAATTTCTTTCCCCAGTGTTTTGAAATTTGGGGTTTATTAGCCTCTTTAATGTATTTAACTCTTTCTGGCTTGACTCTTGCTTCTATATCATGTCCTATCTACACCTCAAGCATAATGGGCATAAGATCACAGATTTAGAGCCAACTGAAATGAGAAAGCAGAAACAGGAAGATTAATGACTTTTCCAGTGTCTCGATGCTTAATAAGTATCTGAGTGTAGATATAATTCAGATCTCCCTTCTTCTAAGCCCAGCATCTTATGCATGGGACCACTTAAGTAGAGTTGGGCATCTATGATCTTAGAAGGGACTGATCCCAGAATTGTTTCATAGTTACACCAAACTCTCACTGAGAGGTCCATGCTTCAGAAAGACAAGGAAGTCTGGGAGTTCTGAGATAAAGGCTGCCCTCTTTATGTTTTTTAGGTATGTTTTTCTGGTAAGCAATAAGATTATACTAGGGGGAGGGAGTATCTGTTTGTTTTTCCACCTTTGATATTGGAGGCAGAGAGACCCTAATCTACTATGAAATAGGAAATTTCTAGCTGGGAAGTTTCTAACCATGGAAATATTCCATGCATGTGTATGTGGGTGATTGGGTGGTGAGGTAGATGTTTCAAGAAAGAGATGGGGGTGGGGGGAAGGGAATGGATATCAGACAAGAGGAGGGGGCATGGTTAGGACTTAAAAGTTCACTGCCTAAAATATAGTAATTGCTTAACAAATGATTGATTGTTGAATAAAGAAAGAAAAGGACAGAATTCCCCCCAACTATTTTCATTAGACTAATCCATTAGATCTGTGCATAAGAACCCTTGTTTGAAAAATTGATTAGAAAAGACAGAAAGTGGGGCAGCTAAGTGGCGCAGTGGATAGAGCACCAGCCTTGAATTCAGGAGGACCCGAGTTCAAATATGGTCTCAGACACTTAACACTTCCTAGCTGTGTGACCCTGGGCAAGTCACTTAACCCCAGCCTCAGGAAAAAAAAAAGACAGAAAGTGGAGTTAGACATAGTGTCCATTACTCCGCCTATATTTAAAGCTGCAATTGGCTGGTTTGTTGTTCAGTCGTGTCTGATTCCTCATGACCCTGACAACCATAGCATGCCAGGCTCTTCTGTCATATACTATTTTCTGAAGTCTGTCCAAACTCATATTCTTTGCTTTCCTTGGCACTATACTAAAGTAGGTTTGTCATTTCCTTCTCCAATGGGTTACCTTTTCTCAGAACTCTTCACTATAACCATCTCGGGCAACACTTCAAGGCATAACTCATAGTTTCACTGAGCTAGACAAGCCCTTCCCTCTCTAGGATTGTAGGACCTGCTAAAGCTTGGACTTTACTGCCTTACCCTTGAAGAACCCAAAATTACCTGCACACATGAACAAGTGGCAGAATAGCACTATGTTTTAATAACTCAGTCAACAGGCATTTATTAAATACACTATGCTACATGTGGGAGATATAAACATAAAGAATGAAACAATTTCTACTCTTGGGAGCTAACATTCTATTAGGAGAATAAATTAATGAATGAATAAAAAAAGGATTTATTAAATTTTTACTACATGCCATGCATTTAGCTAAGTTCTAGGCATATAGATAGTATAAAGAAGATTAATTAAGACAGATATGAAATGGTTAAATACATGGTAGTTTAAAAGGGAAAACAATAGCAGATGTCTGGACTACTATTTCATTAGTAATTTATAGTCTTAAAGAGTTGATGCAAGGAAATAAAGGGATTTTCTCAGAATCACAGCTAGTATATATCAGAGGTGTAACTTAAAGCTGTGCTACACTGTCTCTCAAGAACTAAAGTGTGAGGGGGAGGAAGCATGGCAGGGAAGGAGGTAGATACAGAGCTAACTTTTCTATTAAGTTGTGATCTAGCTACATTTAAGCAGAAAAATCATTGAAACATGCCAAATAATACCTGTTTTGGAAGATCACAGAGTTTTTATTCATATCTTTTGACTTAACAGCTCTAATCTAAGGTCTTCCATAATAATGCTTACACACACACACTATCAAGATATTAGGAAACATCCTGTTTTCCAGAGCAAAGACCCAGCAAAAAGATTGTGCCTTGAGTTTGGAATAATAACAATCTTTTGTGCTCACACTCTGGATGAACTCAGCCACACCAAAATCCAAGAATTGTTTCTGGTCATGAAGTCCTGCTATGAAAAAATATTTGTCACATTGTCACTGCTACCCTTCATTGTCAGGGCTACAGATTGATGCTTAGCTATAGGTATAAGTATTAAGATCTACCCATACTGCTTAAGATCTCCTCATCCCCACTCTACCCTGGCTCCACATTGAAATTAAACTTGTGTTTGATTCCTGATTCTCCTATCCATAGCCTGCTCTGTTCTGCTCCAGCCACCAACCAGTTAGAGGTCAGTTCAGGTCCACTTTACAATATCTATGTATATGTATATGCCTGTATATCTACACACACACACACACACACACACACACACACACACACACACACACACACGGTTAATTATCTATATTTATGTATCTTGCTTGTGTGAAATTATTTGCACATTATGTGAGATTGTGAGTTCTTTGAAGGTAGGGACTGGTTTCACCCTTTTTTTTTTTTTTTTTTAAATTTGAGTATTTAAAACAGGACCTGGCATACACAGTAAGTTCTTGAATGCTTGTTGACTTGATTAATCTTTTCAAGTCTCTTAAATGGAGGTGTTGAATCTGAAGCAAGAGAGGTTAAATATTCAGTTTTCCTTTCTCTAATTTCCTCCCACAGGCTATATTGTATTTTCCTGGAATCTCTTGAAAGCAGAAGCTATATAGTGCCATAGAATGTTCTGCAAGCTATATAATGTTGTATTTCTATCCAGTATTTTCTGAGTAAAGATTTTAAAAAAATTTAGGAACTGCAATTTAAGATATTAATCAAATTTGAATCATCATTTGGGAAAGATGATGAGATTATTTGATCATATTTACGTATATGATAAAGCTCACTGGATTTATATGAGTCACAAGTACCAAGGACCAATCTTGAATAGATGATTGTACACACACACATACACACACATACACACACACACACACACACACACACTTTTTTTTGAGGGAAACTTGAAGGGCTTCTTTCTCCCAAATAATTCTCCAATAGTTGTTGAGAGACCCAAGATTCCTTTGAGATTCATTACTTTGTGTCCTAAATGTTTAACATTTTCCATTATAGCTAGAACAAGGTATTTGTGTGTCTCTAGACAAAATTTGAAAAACAAAAACAAAAAAACTTAGTGTATTTACTATATTAAAAGAGACCCTAAATGATAAGCACCTACATGCCATGAAAACTAGAATTTTTCACCAAATAGGATTAAGGACATTTATAAGAAGCCTTTATTTTTTTTTTAAGAGAATGATCCCTATTGTGTCTTCTCATGCCCTTCTCTCTGAGGTACCCTACAAAACTAATTCTCCTTCCCTTTTCTACCATTAGTTCTAGATCTGTCTCTCAAAGTTAATTATTCTGGAAGTAAGGGATAGTAATGAGGAAAAGGAAAAGTGGTTGAAAAAAGAAGTGGGGTGATCAAATGGCAATATAAAAGAATGATAGGTAAATGGAGAGCATAAGTGCTCCACAAAGTATCTATGAAAAGTAAAAAAGATCTAAAGGAAAACAATCTTGAATAGTCAGTAGTAGCTTCTTTACTGAACATTTATGAAAGAGCATTAGATGGACTGAGGTGGGTGGATGGGTTGTATAAATAGGTGACATTCTGCACTAATGCAGGAAATAGCTATCCCTTCCACATTGAGGAGATCAGGGACCCAGCACCCTCTCAATATGGAAAATCGACATCAAAATTTTTGGCCCTGTCTTCTTACCAGAGAAGGTCTAAATTGTTTCTTTTTCTTTTATAGGGTGTTTATAGTACTTTATTGTACTCTGTGTCACTTACTGGCTTTCTTGTATCATCTGCAACTTTCATAAAACTCTCCCCAAATTCTCATTTAATTTCTTATGCCAACCTACAACCTACAGAATCACAATATGGAAATTCATGATGTGGAAGGGATGATTGTACTCACTTTGATGAATCACAGATCCACTGAAGTACTCCTGAAATAATACTGTAATAATATTAATAGCCAGCATTTTAAAAGCCCTTCAGGGTATATAGAGCACTTTATATATTTTAGCTCATTTAACCCTCATGCTAATTCTATGAAGTAGGTGCTATTATCATCCCCATTTTACAGATGAGGAAACTGAAACTAATGACTGAACCAGGATCCCATATCTACTAACTATTTGAGGCAGGCTTAAAATCTAGAACTTCTTAATTCCTGCATTAGTTCTGTTAGTCTTGGTTGGATTATAAATCTGAAAATGTTAAGATGTGAAGGAATTTTAGAGATTAACTATCCCTTTTAAACTTTTAAACCCCAAAACTATTGTAAATAAAAATACTTAGACCCAAAAAGTGAAGTGTCCTATATAAAATCATGCAGCTAATGATAGGAGGGGCTGAACATGGAACCTAGCTCTTTAGACCCAAGTACTTTCCAGTGTCCTGGAGCCAACTTAAACCAGCTTCTAAGAGTTGATTGTTAAATTTTCAATATGAGCAAATACATCTAAAAAATCGGCAAATGCTATAAATCAGGGTTTGGCATATTGTTTTGTTAATTGTCTAGATTTAAGAAAGTAATGGAGAAAATGTTTTCTCTTCTTTTTTTTTCCTTTTGTGAGTCATTTGGGGTTAAGTGACTTGCTTAGGGTCACACATAGAAGAAACAAATATGTCTGAGGACATATTTGAATTCAAATCCTTCTGATTCCAGGGCTGGTGCTCTATCCACTGTACACCCAGAAAATGTGAACAATACAGATTAAAATTGATACAAATAAAATTGAAAATGTGCTCTGCATAATTCCCCATATCCTCCCCTCTCCCACCTTGTGTTAACATTTACCAACACACCCCTGCCAGACTGACTCCTAGTTGAGAACAAGTGAAAATGAAAGAATCTTGGTATTGAATAGGGTCTGGATAGGCTGGGGACCCAAATTCAGAGCAATTTATTGAATGAACAGCTGAGAAGGTGGAAAAACAAATTTCATTTAGTTTGATATTTTACCTGAACCTTTGTGTTTACAATTTCATTTTGTATAAGGGTGTGATATTCAGACAATGAAATCATGGAAGACTATGTGCCTTAAAGTTAGGCAATCTTCACAGCATGTTTTGGATGAGATTATGGGTCAATATGGTTATCTATCATCCCATCTCTATACCACTTTGGGTTTTCATTGAACTGATAAACCTTTCAAGTGCTCATATATCTAATGTCACTATTTAGAAACTCAATTTTCCCCCACTCCATTCCACAAACATGACATATTGTAGCCATCAATTGATGAAAGCAGACTAGATAGTTTATAGGGCAAAGGACTTGGGATCAAGAAGACCTGCATTCTAATCCTTCCTCAGAAATTCCCCATCTATGTGATAAACAAGTCATTTAGCATTACTGTACCTTTGTTTTCTCCATTGTAAAATGAAGCAATTGGACTGAATGACCTTTAAGGATTCTATGATCCTATGACCTTGGTACCTTCCCCATCTTCCCCTTCCCAATGGTGCCTCCCTTTTCTAGGCTTATCCCTCCCTACTTATCCAATTAAAATATATTTCTGAATCCCATCCTTTCAGTGGGCACTATAATATGAATATGAATATGAATTGACCCTCCCTTTTTGAGCAATGAGACTTTTAGGTACATTAACAGCTCAAAGTGGGAGCTATGTCAGGATACTTTTGGCAACCACCTTTTTAAGCCATATTCTATCTGAAGTATGGCCCAAACTCAGACAAAAAGGAGGAGAAATGTAGATCTCTTTTTTCTCTTTAGAAGGGATTTTGACAACCCATCACTCTGAGATTCTCATCATTTATCGATGTATTCTGCCTAAAATTGTTAATTGATTCCACGAAAATCCAGTGTTAATGAAATGACATTAAAGAGAACTATTAAATAGAGAACTAATTTTGAAAATGGTATAAATAGATGAATGATAAAATGATCTTATGGGAGAATTTTACAACTTTACAGTTATAATGAGTTAACAATGCAATTACTATGTCCCTTGGGCTCAAAACCTAGGAGTCATCCTGAATTCTTCACTTTCTCTTACTACCATATTCAATCCATTACCAAAATTTGTCATTATTACCTTTGCAACATCTCTCCAATATCCCTCTGCTCTTTTCTGACACTGTCAGGGAGTTAAGCATGATGGTTTTGAAATCCAGAACAAGTCTGGAACAGTTTTAATAGGAAAATTAAGGTAGGCAGACTTGGCTTCACTTCACAAAATGGAGGTTCAAGGGAAAACTCACTATTAGGAGAGAGTGGAAAAATATTCAGTGGTGAGTGGGCCAAGGAGAAGGAAGAGGGTGCTGGGTTGTTCCAAAGTGATGGATCCCACTCATTGAGAAAAGGTCAAAGATGGTGAAACAAAAAGGATATGCTTTTAAAGTCCAGAAAAAATCAGGAACAATATCAGGATGGGAAATTGCTCAAAAAGAAGTATCTTATACCAAAGAAATCATAGGTTCCTATTCTACGGCTCATCAGGTTAGATGGAGGCTATGTATGATAAATTGCTTATATAGATCATAAAACTAGGCAAACAACAGGGTTTTGTTGTGAAAAGGTATTTAAGTTGTTCAAAAAACTATTGTAAGTTTCCTTTGCCAAAAATACAGCATTTGGTAATTTATTGTCTTGACTTGTTGATAATTTCATCTTTCAGTAAGTAAGGATAGTACCATTGGGGGTTGCCATTCTGAAATATATTCCTTTTTTTTTTTTTTCTTTTTGTTGAGGCAATTGGGGTTAAGTGACTTGCCCAGGGTCATGCAGCCAGGAAGTGTTAAGTGTCAAGGTCAGATCTGAACTCAGGTTCTCCTGACTTCTGGGCTGGTGCTCTATCTACTGCACTGCCTAGCCACCCCTGAAATATATGCTAATGAGTGAGCAAATGGATGAAAAAACATTTGTTAAAATGTTTATTATGTATGAAGAACTATGCTAAGTTGATAAAAATTAAAAAGTGAAACAGCACCTGCTCTTAGTAACAGAAGACAAAACAAATTGGGTAATGGGCAAAAATATATTTTCAATTGAAGATTTTTCACTTGGGAGTGAATGAAGTCATAAGCGAGGTGATTATCGTGTCTTTCTAGTAATGACTGCATTTGGGGGTTAGGAGAGAGTGGCAACAGGTACAGTAGTGAGGTTCCTGGAAAGATGACTGGTTTTGGAATATGGCTAGGTGGCCGGACTTATAGTCAAGAAGCTCAAATTTAAGTGCTGCCTTGGATATTTGCAATATACATTCAATCCATCCATACAATACATTTACAATGTAATACTAGGCAAGTCATTTAACTGCTCTGTGCCTGAGTTTCTTCATCTGTAAAGTGAGAAGATTGGATTTGATGGTCTCTACAGACTTCTTTTTTTTATTATAGTTTTTCATTTACAAGATATATGCATGGGAAATTTTTCAGCACTGACCCTTGCAAAACCTTCTGTTCCAACTTTTCTCCTTCTTCCCCACCCCCTCTCCTAGATGGCAAGTAGACCAATACATGTTAAATATGTTAAAGTATATGTATACATATCCATACAGTTATTTGCTGCATAAGAAAAATCGGACTTAGAAATAAGGTAAAAATAACCTGAGAAGGAAATCAAAAATGCAAGTGGACAAAAACAGAAGGAGTAGAGATGCTATGTTGTGGTTCATATTTATTTCCCAAAGTTCTTTTGCTGGGTGAGCTGGTTCTCTTTATTATTGAACAAATGGAACTGATTTGGTTCATCTCATTGTTGAAGAGAGCCATGTTCCTCAGAATTGATCATCATATAGTATTGTTGTTGAAGTATTTAATGATCTTCTGGTCCTGTTCATTTCACTCAGCATCAGTTCATGTAAGTCTCTCCAGGCCTTTCTGAAATCATCCTGCTGGTCATTTCTTACAGAACAATAATATTCTATGACATTCATATATCATAACTTATTAAGCCATTCTCCAATTCATGGGCATCCATTCAATTTCCACTTTCTAATCATTAGAAAAATGGCTGCCACAAACATTTTTGTGCATGCATTTACAATTCCACCAACAATGTATCAGTGTCCCAACATCCCTTCCAACATTCAGCATTATCTTTTCCTGTCATCCTAGCCAATCTGGCAGGTGTGTAGTGGTATCTCAGAGTTGTCTTAATTTGCATTTCTCTGAATAATAATGATTTGAAGCATCTTTTCATATGGCTAGAAATAGTTTCTATTTCTTTATCCAAAAATTGTCTGTTCATATCCTTTGACCATTTATCAATTGGAAAATGACTTGATTTCTTATAAATTAGAGTCAATTCTCTATATATTTTGGAGATGAGGTCTTTATCAGAACTTTTGACTGTAAAAATGTTTTCTCAGTTTATTGCTTCCCTTCTAATCAGACCTTTTTTTTTTGATAAACATATCCATGAATGTGAGGTTTGACTGGGGTCAGCTAAATAGAATGAATTTGAACCATGAATTCATCAATAAAAAGGTCAGAGGCCCCAAAGCATAATTTTAAGAATTTAAGGAGTTAAATCCCCCCAAAGCAGGGTCTCTTGAGTTCTAGTGATCTAGAAGATGTGGCGGGAATATGGAAAGGAGATGGCCAGGATGAAAGAAGAAGAATATTGTTGCCTTGGCTTGTAGGATGCCTCAGGAGGAGTGCCTATTTCCTTTCCTGAAGGTATTCAGGAAGAAACTGGATGATCACTTGTCAGTTATTTTGTGCAGAGGATTCATGCTTAAGATAATAATTGGACTATACATTCCTCTTCATTTTAAGGCTGTAAACTTGGGCCAGATGTCTTCAACCTTTTTTTAATGTCAAAGATTCTTTGGTAGTCTGGTAAAGCCTACCAGGATAAAGACCCTTGCCCAGAATAACTTTGTCTACATTCATAATGAAAGGAGATGGCTTGATTTCAGTTCTAGATCAATAAAAATAATTTGTCCTCATAAATAGGTGTGGGTGTTTTTCTCATTCAAATTCCCAGACCCCTTGAAATCTATCCAAGTATTCCAGGCTAAGAATCTCTGATTATAAATGATTAGAATTGCAACCAAATCCTAGCTTTTTTGGAAGAGAATTTTTTTTCCTTTCTTTTTTTATCCACAGGACTTAGCTTAATCCCTGGTACATAGTGGATACTTAAAATACTTGTTGACTTGACTTTTTGATTATATTCTCTGCCCATTCTCATTGACTCTAAATCAAATTTCCAGATTAATTTCCCTAGAGCACTTCTCAGTTAACATTACTTCCCAACTCAAAATCTTCCAATGGCTCCCCACAACCTCCTAAATCAAATTCAAATTCCTCTGCCTGCCATTCAAGGCTATCCACCAAAATGATGTCTTTCAAGGTTTGTATCTCACTACAATCCATATGATTCCCAATTCTCCAAACATTTGCTATGTTCTAGCTTCTGCACATTTATTCATGCTGTTCCCCTAACCTAGGATGATTTTTCTTATCTTTCCTTTCAAAACCTTGCCTGTCCTTCAGGTTCCATAATAAATATTACTGTATTTCATTCCCTCCTTAACTTTATCACCCCTCCCCTCACAATTGAATGTAAGAACAGAGGAAGGGATTTTAGACAAAACCTGGTCTAACCACCTTATTTTACATGGGGAAAATAAGGCTGAAAACAGAATCATATTTGACTTCTGTCCTCTTGAAATTCAGTGCTCATTCCACCATACAACTTTTCTGAAGCTCCCTAGAAATGTGGTTATACTCTTTTTATGCCACTTGCCTTATAATCTGTCTTTTATTTTATTTCTCTACTTGCCTGATCTCTTCTTGGAAACAGGTTTTATATTTTGTCTATCTTTGCTTAGACCCTTTCCTAGGTCTTAGCACATCATCAGGTACAGAGTAGGTACTGAATAAATAATTTTCAATTCACTTGAACTGAATTTATAGATCAATTTATATACTCGGTTGTTCACTTGCAAGGTGTACTTCAGTGAATCTGTGATTTCATTTATGTAAAGAATTCCTCCAATAATGTAGCTGGAGACGGATGCTTGTCTTGTATAATTCTTACCCACAAAGAAACATAGAGGATTATATCAGAAAGATGTATGATTGAGGAGAAAAAAACAAGGCAGTAGAATAGAGAGACTGAAGGATAATTGATGGAAAGCCCAAGTGTTTTGTTAGCAAAATGGAAAATTTTAAGAGATCTAGAAGTAGGACCTCTAGCATGTTGTGTAGGGCCTAGATACTTTGTGAAGTATTTCTAGTAGGACATGGAAAATAACCTCATAAAATTATGTTTGTGCTTAGAGTATATATGTCCTATATATATAGGATTCTATATATGTATAATAGAGAGGTTTGCAAGTGTGGCATTGTGATTAGAGTGTAGTATATGACTCAAAAGACCTGGATCCAAATATTGATTCTGACACCAACTGTATAATCATGAACAAATCATCTAAGCTCTCTGAATCTCAGTTTTCACATTTGTAAACTAGGAATAATAGTATCACCTAATTCACAGGATTGCTGTAAGCATGAAATTAGATAATGTAAGTAAAGTGCTTTGCAAGCCTTTAAGAATTATATAAATGGTATCTATTCTTATTATATGAAAAAGAAAATGAGTTCACATGAATGTATTTGGATGAGACAGTTTCACAAGCCAAATAGGGTGGGAGAGTTTTATATAAAAGGCTTTGGATGCCTCAGAGAAGCCTTTGGGGATACCGTCTGTTCATGTGGGAAGAATGGTGCATGCAGTGTCTGAAGCATGTGAATACAGGTGCTAACCTTGAGCTTTCATAACTCAGACTGACCAATTCTGGGAAAACAAATATTCATCTTTAGATGGTGATGCCATAAGATTTTGTCTGGTGGTGGGAAAAGAAACTCTGAGGTATTCTAGTTTCTGGCTGACAGAGGGAAACCTCTCCCTCTGCATAACAGATTTTCTTCTAGAAAATGCAGTGAGTGTTGAGCAGAATGAGAGGAGGCTTAGGTAGAATGTGGAACTCACACCCATTAGGGATTTTAAATGTTTGCCTGATAAAACCCACTTGTAATTCCATATCTGAAGGAGATGGTGAATCCATAGACCCCCCGGAACAATGCAGATGCCACAGGAAACACTTTCGTATAGCATCTGCTGCTGCCATTTGAATGTGCCAGGGCCGTTCTCTTTCTTGTTACCACACACACACACACACACACACACACGCGCGCGCGCGCGCACATGCACACACACACACACACACATACACACTCTCACACACGCACGCACACACACACTCCCCCTTCTCCTCAGGTTGATGGATTTGCCCAAACCCCGTCTCCTGACACTTCTACCCGATAACCTGCTCAGCATCTGATAGCCCACAAGCGACGTGCAAGCGCCGGTTACTAGCAGTAACCGTCAGCCACTTCTCTAATGAAGAAGCCCCAGCCGCATCCGCCGTGGGGCTGAGCTGAGCGCGGAGAGCGGAGGAGGCGCTAAGGGCTCAGCCACCTCCTCCACGAGGGAAGCCAGCCAGCCGAGCGCTCCCGAACCAGCCTTCTTGCGAGGCGGGCTCTCCCGCAGGGAGGCCTCGAGCTTCCTCCCGTTTCTTCGGCTTCGGGGGAATGCGGCACTCACTTCTCCCCCTAGGCAGGGAGGAGAAGCCTCCGAGGCAGCAGAAGCAAAGGCAGAGGGAGCGCGGGAGCCTCCCCCACCCCCAGGACACACACCCTGTCTCTGGGGACAGGATTTTCTGACCAGATTTTCCTGTGTCTAAATTTCGGGGGGGGGGAAATTTTAATTCTCTTTCTTCCCGCCCACCCCCTTTTCGTGCCCATCGCTCCTTCCTCGGGCCTGGGACTCTGTCATGCGGCTTTACCGCTGCAGAAGCTGAAGGAAGAGAAGGTTGAATTCAGCGAAGGGGACTGATTGCTGGCGCCTGCAGCGGGTCCGGCTTGGGTGGCTGCCGCGCCGGTGGCTGCGGCTGCTTAGTGAAGGTAGCAACAATTGCAGCAGCAGCAGCAGCAGCAGCAGCAGCAGCAGCAGCAGCAGCAGCAGCAGCAGCAGCAGCAGCAGCAGCAGCAGCAGCAGCAGCAGCAGCAGCAGCAGCAGCAACAACCGTGCTAACAGTCTCTGAGCCTGAGAAAGGGCACCCGAAGGGGCCGGTCCTCGGTAGCTCTGTTCAGTAGCTTATGCCTCGGAATGATTGATCTGTTGCTGTTGCTGTTGTGAGTGGTGGCGGCGGCAGAAAGGGTGACAGCAGCTGGCACAGCTGGGAGGCGGCAGGCGCCATTGCCAGGACTACTGTCGGGGGTGCCACGGGCTGGCGGGCGGGGGAAGGAAGCCCTTTTACGCGTCCGACGGGGAACTCGGCTGGAAGAAGAGGAGGAGGCTCAGCTAGCGCAGGTGCTGCCGCCTGCCCCACGCTGGGCCCCGGGCCATGCGGCCGGAGTGAGAAGGTGTCTGTGGCCCCGGCGCCCCCAGCAACCTAGTAGCCTGGGCAGGTTGGACTGGAGTCTCTCCAGCGTCGGCGGCATGGCTTCTAGCAGGGGCTCGGGCCGGAGCGGGCTCAGCCCCTTCGCCACTGCGGCCAACCAGGCTGCGCCGGGATTGCGACTCGCCCCGATGCTGCCCTTGCTGCTCCTGCTGTTGCCAGCTTCAGGAGGGTCGCGGGCCTTCCCCCGGGGGGGTGCGGGGCCGCCGGTCAACAGTCCACCTCTATCCATCATGGGTTTGATGCCACTCACGGACAATGTGGCAAAGGGCAGCATCGGTCGAGGGGTGCTGCCTGCCGTGGAGCTGGCGATCCAGCAGATCCGCAATGAATCCCTCTTGTACCCCTACTTCTTGGACCTTCGCCTCTACGACACCGAGGTGAGTGCTACGGCTCTACCCCCCTTCCCCAACAGCCCCGACACCTCTCATCAAGCTCAGCCTTTCCCTCCCTCCCAGTTCTTCCACCCTGACTTTAGTCCTGCTGCCCCCATCTCCGGGCCTTTGAGACCGGTTCTCCCCATTTAGCTTGCCCGCGCCGTATGATTAGAAAGGAATTGTATTGAACCAGGTTTCCACTGTGGACAGGGGCCGGGGCTTGAGGGGCAGCAGTTCTCTCGAGATGCCCCGTGGCGTCGTCCCTGCAGTAAGAACCCGGCCAAGAGGAATTAGGGATGGGGAAAAATGGGGGTGGGAGGGGGACTCGAAGAAGCGCCTTACTGGGGCAAAGAGGAGTGAAAAGATGAGGAATGGGGAAAAGGAAAAGTGGGGACAGAGAAGAAAGAAAAGGGGGACAAAGAGGAAAAATAGGTGTCTTAGGAGTCACTGGGCTTTTAAGATGGAGAGGAAAGAGCCCGCTGTCCTGCCCTGTGTACGCACGAAGAGGTCAGGGACTTCGCTTATAGGGAGGAGTTTCGATCTGTGTATCCAGAGACCGGTGTGTTTCTTAACATCAATTTGCAGGGGTTGATTTTAAATGGAAGTTGTTGGTTTTTTCTTTCCTTTTTGTGCTGGGGGAGGTCTATGTCAGTGTTTCTGGTTCATTCCTAGGTTACATTCAGCAGTTCTATCCCCAAATGCAGTCCGTACGGATTTAGCAGTAGAGGAAGGTTGGAGTTTTGTTTCTCTCCAGGGAGCCTACCACGGCAAGGGGAGAGTCCTCATGCAGCCTTTGAGTAACTCAGTTGTAACTGTAGAAGGGAGTGAAAAGGGAGCGGATGTCATCCATTTCATCGATCGTTTTCCCTCCAGAGGGAAGGGAGGGAGGGGCAGCTGCCCTTGCTAAGGGGGAATGATAGACTTGGGGAGGGAAAAGGAAGGGCTTGGACCTATCCTTTTTATCCAGGGTTTTGTGGCAGGTTGTGGGTTTACTTGAAGAGTACACAAACAGTTCGCCTTCTCCTTTTCCTTCCGGTGTGTGACTTGCCATGTGCAGTTAACAAATTCGGGCGTTTAGATTGAGTATGGAAGGTTCTTTGAGCCTACAAAAATTTCTCTCTTCCTCTTTCCGAAGATTCTCTCAGGGATACTGACTCTGTGGGAAGAATGGACAGATCTCTGGCTGTCCAACCAAGTGACATCAGCGCAGGTCACACAAAAATCCCGCCAATTTCATATGACTCGGATGACAGTCGAGAGAGAGATATGTTTCAGTGCACATAGTAGGCCCGGTCCAAGCCTCTGCTGTCATCAAACTCTTTTTTCTTAGAAGGCTATTGTGGTTATAAAAGTGTCTTGTGGAATGATTTCTGAGTTTAGTAAGAATTTCAGTGTGTTTGCAAAAGAAAGCCCTGACAGGGGTTGAAACCGCGACCTGAAGGTGGCGGTAATTTCTAGAGAAAGAGAAGATTTTTGGATAAACATTTCCACAGCAACCCAGGTGAAACTATTGAAAACCGTCACTCTTATTATTTGTCATTAAAGAATCTTTTATAATTCTTTTCATTTTTCTCCCCAGTCTGATTCTATATAGCCTCCAATTTAGATAGAAATTGATAGGGAAAAAAACCAGCACTGGACAGAACTGGAAGCTCCAGTTCCCGGTTACTCCATTTTATTTACGGAAAGACAGTGATTTACTGCTATATAGATATTAATATTATATAAAAATATTTTATATTATTTACTATACATATATAATGTTTATACACCTACATTTCCCCCAAAGACATATTAATGCTCAAGAAGAGACTTAAAAATCAGCTAATATAAAAATAGTAAGAAAACATCATTGGGGTAGTTCCTAATGGTGTAGGCTTGTGTGCTGCATATTGAAAACCAATGCAGAAACTGTCTTCCTGGAACAGACCATGTCTGCCCAAAGAAAATTAATACCAGTAGTATACCATAAAGAAAACTATAAGTATTTTTTCCCCTGAAAGGTACACTTATTTCATATAATTTCACATTGACCTGAAAATACATAAATGTATACTATTTTCATTTCCATCTTTTTTTCCCCTCATGTTTAAAACTGATCTGAGAGCTGGTGAATGTCTATTGACAAAACTATGTATTGACAGCATATGTTTACCTAACATACGTCATAACCAAATATGAATTGTGTTATTCAGTTTTCCATATTCCTTTTTAGAATTATAGAATTAGAAGATTCATCTTTTAAGGTATTTATTTAAGGTGCTTTCTCTGCAATAGCAGAATGTAAACACTTAAGGTATTGGTACTTTAGTACCTATCTGTGGAATGAAACATTTTTATTTCTAAAGTAATCAAATATTACTGGCTTCTAGTGGGGGTGATTTATAGAAATGCAAGGTGGTAAATTTATATTTGATGAAGTGGTCACAATCTAATTTTAAAAAAATTGTTGCTTACTTTTCTTCTTGATATGATTCAATGAAGATTCAGTGAAGGCTTGGGGTTGTTTTGTAGTGTTTGTGTACTTGGGGGTGGTGGTCCAGAAAATGAACTTTGGCTAATAAATATGTAAACTCAATAGCAGTAGAGTACAGGAAAAAATTGATGACACAATTTAATAAAAATTTTAAAATATTAGATTTCTTCAAAACAGGTAGACACACTCTTATTCACAAGCAAAGCAAAGTGGAGAATTATTCAAATAATCCATTGAAAAAAATTGCTTTTGAGGAAAAAATCATAGAGATTTAGGTTTGTTTTATTCAGATCAGCTGTCTGCATTGATTAATGTTGTTGGATCCTTCTCTATGCATTGGATGGATTGAATGTTCAGGCTTTGGCAAATTGTACTGAGGGATTCTGCCCTGCCATGGTCCATTTAATTCTGGCATATAGACTTGACCTCCATCTACACTGCCCCAAATGAAACTGTAAATAAAATGAATTTTCTTATGATTTCATGGGCCTCTGATTCTAAACATCTGTTCACTGCATTACATACTCATCCCCTCCTCATTTTATATAAGTTTATAGTTTATGCTACAATGGAAAGAATGCTAGCTATGGAATCAAGGGACCTGGCTTCAAATCCTAGATGTTATTTGCTACTAGAGTGATTTGAGGCAACTCACTCAACTTCTTTTCAGCCTCAAGTTTCCCCCTGTGTAAAATGAGGGTTTTTCTTAAGACCTCTGAGGTCCCTTCTAGCTTTAAATACATGGTCCTTTAATTCTATGAGATTTAGCAGTGGTTTTGTTAAATTTACTGATATAGACAGCCAATCTCAAAAATAGAGTAGAAGATATTATTTGGGGGGACTAAATTATCTCACAGTCCAATAATGAGAGGTAGCAAGAATTACTGAAAAGAATACTCATGTGGATCTGGATTAGAGCTCTTCTTCTTCTTTACAAACTAAAGATGTGATTTTGAACAATTCACTTCTCTTGGTCTCAGTTTCCTTTCTGTAAAATGGAGGGGTTGTTGGCTCACTAAGGATATTTTGAGTACTAATATAATAAATCTGGATTATTGTCAAATCTCTACTTTGCTGAATCTGTGTGTCCAAAGTAAAGTAAAGTGAATTCCAAAGTCAAGGGAATTATCTGGATAATTAAAGAAAAAGTGGAACGGCCCAGTTTTGCTTTGTCCCAAGTGTTTTTAGCCTGAATGAATTGAATCCACATATCTCTTTCCAATGTATTTTGCTCTTTATGATCCAGATTGATCATAGAAACATTACTTCTCTGTAAGCTCACCTTCTGTGAGTTTATATCATAAGAACTATCAAAATAAACGGTGGAATTGGTGCCTATGATATGAATGAGCTGAAAATGCTACACTGAATGCTGACCAGGTTTCCAGTCAGCTGCAGAGTGGAGGGCTAGAGTGCTAAACTGCATAATATAAATGTAGCTACTTGGCACAGTATGTAGAGAAACAGTTTAGAGTCAGGAAATTCTTCATTCAAATCTAGCCTCAGATACTTACTAGCTGTATAACCCTGGACAAATCATTTAACTTAACTGTAGCTCAGTTCCCTCAACTGCAAAATGATTATATTAATAGGACCTACTTCCAAGAGTTGTTGTAAGATCAAATAAGATAATATTTGTGAAGTATCGATATATAGTAAGCACTTAATAAATGCTTGTTTTCTTCTTCTCTTTCCTTCCTAAACTCTAGCCCCAGTTCTGTCATTATTGAACCAATTACCTAAATTTGCAGAGATCTCAGTAGCTCCTTGGTAAAGTGGGAATATTATTTCTTGCACTGACTTTGTCATCAGGGCTGTTAGGAAGAACTTAGTAAACCTCAAAATGCTGTAGTAAGGGGACCTCCTAAGAGTAGTAGGGGAGGCATTTACATACGAAGGCAGATTCCAACTGTACTATATTGCAAGATATGTTGGAATGGTCATAAAACTGTACAAAGCAACACCAAAGATAGTGATTCCAATACACAAACAGAAATGAGTGCATGACCAGGACTATGATATATGAAGAAACAGCCTTATTTTAATTAATAGGAGAACTCTATAGTAATGAACTTCAAGAATGGGAGGTGGGAAGGGAAAGTAGGGAGGAGGGTGTAGTGACACCTGTGAATTGACTACCTATGGGAGGGATGGTGAATTATGACAAAAATCCTTTAAGTTTACACCTTGTTAACACCAGGACTTTCTCTAAGTTACATTTAAAAATTTCTAAGTTGTAATAGATATGAATTGTATGTTTCTTTGTGTACCTTATATATGGATATTTCTGTATTTTGCCTTTTTTAGGTAATTGATACTGAGAACTCCTAGAGTGAAAATTCCTTATATTGATCTGAATCGACATCTCTTCTTTAATTCACAATCTGAGAAAGTTGCATAGGAAACTGTGGGATTAACTGATTGTTCTATGGTTATGGAGCTAGCCTGTATCAAAAGTCTGTCTGTCTGTTTTCATGAATACCTCATATCCATTATACCCATTTGCTGTCCCCTCCTCTGTATGTTTCTCTAATAAACAAACAATACATGTTGGGGAACTACTCAAAAGCCAAACTTAGACCATTACATTATGTGTTTCAGTTTTGAAGTCCATACTGATCCTGAATTGAATAAACACTTCACCAAATGCAGATACTCATTCACCTTCTTTTGACCTTGTCTCTGGTGTGTATCTCTATCCTTTCTAACAATGAGCAAGTATAAATCAGTCATCAGTTCAAGGTCACGGAGATAATGTGATGATTTCTTAAGGTTTTTTTGTGTGTGTGTGTCTTTAAAGTTTTATATCCTATTATATACTATATAGGCTGCTTTTCTTTTTCTTTAAAAATTTGTATTGATTTTATATCCTTGATTGGTGCTTATATCACCAAAATATCTTTTCTTTGGTCCTTCTGTAACAAAGAATGAAGGGAAGGAAAGGGGAAGAGAGGGAGAGAGAGAGAGACATTCAGAGAGAGAGAGAGAGAGAAAGAGAGAGAGAGAGAGAGAGAGAGAGAGAGAGAGAGAGAGAGAGAGAGAGAGAGAGAGAGAGAGAGAGAGGCAGAGACAGAGAGAGAGAGGCAGAGACAGACACAGAGAGACAGAGACAGAGAAACAAATTCAGCTATTTATAAACTACTCTATTAACAAAGTCTGCTATTCTATGTAATTCCAGTGCCTTCCCTCTGTTGATTATTTCCTGCTTATACTACATGTAACTTGGATGACCTATTACTCTCTTTTTCTTTTTCTTCTTCTCCCTTTCCCTCCCCCTCTTTTCTCTCATTCTCTCTACATAGATAAATATATATAAACGTATATATGTATGTGTGTGCATTTGTTTGCATATTGTCTCTCCATTAGATTGTAAGCTTCTTAAGAAGAGGGACTGTCTTTTGCTTGTTTTTTTGGACTTATTTAGCACTGTGCCTGCCACCAGAGTAGGTACTTAATAAATGTTATTGAATGAATGAATTTAATGCTCTACAGTCATAGTTCACTTCTTCAAAGAAGGGAAAGAAGTATATTTTAATACTTCTTTGAAACCAAACTCATTATGATTTCACTGCATTCAATATCTATTGTTTTGTTGTTTCCATTTACGTTGTTATAATCATTATACATCTTGTTTTTCTATTTCTGCTCATTTCACTTTGCATCAGTTCATATATGTCTTTCCATACTTCCCAGTATTCGTTATATTTATTGTTTCTTATAGCTCAGTAGCATTTGATCGTATTCTTATACCACAGTTTGCTTAATTATTTCCCATTTTTTGGATATCTGTTTACTGTGAAAAGTGCTGCTACACATATTTTTGTGAATTTATTGGGCCTTCCTTTTTATCATTAATCTTATTCAGTCAAAGAGTGTGGCCATTTTATTCACCTTTTTAGCATAATTCTAAGATGATTCCCAAATCTCTGGAGTAATTGAAAATATATATTCCTGTCTTTCCATAACATCCTAAACACTATTTCCATCTTCTGTCATTTTTGCAAATTTATCATTATGAGCTATAAAACTGAGCTTTATTTCTTATCTTCCTTAGTTCATGAGATAATTTAAAATAAATTCTTTGAGAATATTAAAAACTTAATTCTGCCTCTTTTTCTTTTATCATATCCTATTAACAAACATATTTTATTGGAGGAAATAGTATATATGTTTCCAATATGTCCATTTACATATGCATATACATTAAACTTGAGTAGTAGTTGTGGTCCAGCATTGTAGAAGTGGACTTCAGAATCAGGGAGACATGGCTTCGTACCTAAGACAAATATTAGTTGTCATGGTCCTAAGCAAGTCACTTGACTTGGTACTTCAGGCATCTCTTTTAATATTGTAAGAAGCAGAGAAAGTGACAGTTAGCATTGGTAGAGGCAATTTTCTCCCCAAGAGCTTTCTACATCAATGAAATTACATATATATATATGCATATATATATATATATAGTGTATGTATACATATATATATGTATATATATATATATATATATATATATACTATCTATATAAATGCATACATAACACACACACACACACACACAAACTAGAGATGGGGACTGGGAATTATGATTTCACTGGTTAGATAGAATTTCCAGACTAAGACACTCTTTACCAATTCAGCTTGGCACTATCTCTGAAATTTATATTCTCAAGGGAGAGGCAGTGTAGTATAGTGGGTAGAGAGTAGATTTTGAATCCAGGACATTTTGAGCTCAAAACCTACCTCAGAAAAATACTGGCCGTGTAATCCTTGGCAAGCCATTTTATCTCTAACCGATCTGAGTCTCTCTCTCTCTCTCTCTCTCTCTCTCTCTCTCTCTCTCTCTCTCTCTCTCTCTCTGTATATATATATATATATATATATATATATATATATATATATATATGTGTGTGTGTGTGTGTGTATGTATATATGTATATATACATACACATATATATACACACACACATACATTTCTAAAATTCATACATATATGCCCAATACAAACATATGCCATATTGATCTGAATATCAGTCCCACTTCTCCCCTTCCATGTCTTCATTGTTTTAAACTCAAGTA
This sequence comes from Sminthopsis crassicaudata, assembly GCF_048593235.1. Taxonomy (NCBI): domain Eukaryota; kingdom Metazoa; phylum Chordata; class Mammalia; order Dasyuromorphia; family Dasyuridae; genus Sminthopsis; species Sminthopsis crassicaudata. Next base: position 489,908,920 of record NC_133617.1, on the reverse strand, counting down.
TAGCCTATAATTAAGCATAGGGATTAGATTGGAGCTGAGATTTCATTGTTGTAGAGAATTCCAAAATAATGAAATTGCCTCTAACGATGTAGGTCAGCAATTTCCCCATAATGCTGTAATTTTAAAGTTGCCTATAGATTTAGAGGTTAAGTACTTTCAACAGGATCACATGGAACAGAATAGGTCAGAGACATGCTTTGAACTCAGTTTCTCTAACTTGGAAACCATTTTTATCTACTATGCCTATAATTGTTGCTTTTAAACTGTGTTTGTGTGTATACATACATGTGTATATATAATTTTCCTTTCAAAGAAATCTTAATTTAAGAGTATGATATATTTAGGGTGGCCTCTATTCGAGCCAAAATGGTATGTGGCTATAAATATCACATCTGCCTCCTCCCTTTTATATTACCTTTTGGCAAAATAGTGTACCTATTTTATATTTTACCAATGCATGAAGTGCCAGTTTTGTGCAATACTCCCACTCAAGTCCAGCTGCTTTTGAGAGTGAACAGGTAGCTTAAAAATCCCAGTGCAATGTTGGCCTCTTCTCAGAAGCCATCAGCTTGCTCATATTAAGAGAACACTCTTTTGCCTTCAGTGAGAGTCTTTGTTTCTCTGAAAAATGATCTGGGAAGTCACCATCTCCTTTTTTAGAAGTCACTAAGATGTTCAAAGAAGACCAATATCCAAGAGCACATGGATGCCCACCATGTCAGAGGAGGATGATCCTAGGCTGCTTTTCCTCAGTTTCTACTGCAATGAGGTATGGAGAGCAAAATGACTAATCTGTTTGGGCTGTTTATGAACATCTTATTCTTAGTGTATGTTTTTCTGAAATCCCATTGATTTCCTCTTGGCATAAATCTAACCGGCATTATTGTTAAAGAGACAAATAAAAATATTCCCAGAGAACCGTAGAGTCAGTACTAAGGAGGGCACCTGTTTTGCAGATTATGGATGGCTAGTGCTGTGGGCCTGGCCCAGAGAGAAAGGGCACTGTTCATAGAGGTGTGCTTCTGACTCTATAAGCCCTTTCCCCTCTATGCATCCATTCAATTCACTTCATCATCTCTCATTTAAACAAGGATGCAGGATGTTAAGTGATAGTAGATGTCCTGGTGCTAGGAAAATAGCTGAGGCTTGAATCTTCATGGATGGCATTTCCAGAAATTTCTGAAAGCCATCATACCACCCTCATTTAGGAATGTCATTTAGGAATATACAGACTTTTGTTGTCACCAATATAGAAAGAAATAATATTTCCTCTTCCTCCATGAATAGGACAGGGGCAAAACCTGGGTACAGCATTTTAATGAGCATGCTCCCCACATAAGGGTAGATATTTTGGGGGAAGATCTGTCTCCTAAACATCACATGATTCCATCAGTAAAAATCCAGTTTTTTTTGTTTTTGTTTTTGTTTTTTTTTGTAAAAGAGTTCATTTTTAAAGCAGTAATATCCTCTTTACAGGCATAGAGTCCATTTTGATTACCAGACTCTTATACTTGTGTTCAAGTGAATCCCAAATTTGAGATGCCTAGAGCAGAATCATAATTGCCTTTGCATATGAACCTCAGATTCCACTGGTATGAGGAACCCCAAGTGAGATAATTCCTTCTACCAATTCAGATTATCAAGTGTTCTATTGTAGTCTTAGCGTCTCAGACACTTAGAGTTTAAGTGACTTGTTCAGGATCATAGATCCAGTATGTCTTAGAGATGAGACTTGAACTCAGGTGTTACCTGAGTTACCTCTCAAATTCCACTAGTCCATATTTCCTTTACCTTACTTAGACACTTTGAGGAAAGTAATATGCTCCGGAATAATTAAACAAACAATTCCATAGACATTCATTAGGTGCCTGCTCTCTGAAAGGCACTATGCTACTGTAACTCCTTTTTTGGGGGGATGACAAAGAGGTGTTTGGAATTTGAATGAGTGGGTTTCTGGGAGATGTAGTTCTGGACCACCAGCCATTTTCTTCCTCTCCTTTGAGTTCTGAGACCATTATGGGCCTTGGGTGGTTGTGGGAGCATGAGATGAAATTCCATCACACTAGGAATTTCAGAGTGAGCCTGTGGCAGTGGGAAAAGCAGTCAGCTGTAACAGCAACAGCAATTGTGGTGATAATGCATTTCAGGAGATTAGGGAAATTGAATGGTAGCTGGAGCAGGCGTATAGAGACCAGGATGCTGAATATGGGGCTACTGCATTAGCCCTGGACACAACAATCTGTGGGGCCACTGCCAGAACCCTGGGTACTGCAGCTGTCTCTATTTTCAGTGACCAAAATTGGATAGTGGTCGCTGATTCCATGTAGGAGAATAAGTACCAGACTATGAAGGATAATCTTTTCTTTCCTTCCCCTTCTATCTCCCCAAGCAGGACAAAAGTTGATCCTAAGCTTATTTTATTTTTAAAAGTTACTTTTCAAATTTCTGTTTAAGTAGTTTGAATTGCTTTTTCTGGCTAGAAAAATCCTATATATCTAACTATAGCTTATGTGTTTTGCCTTATTTACAAACAGATGAGCTGTTGCAAGGAGAAACTGATCATTGGTGTACAGATATATAGAAAAAGTTAAGATTTAAACCATGATCCAAAAGTTCTCGGCTTTCTCCTGGAAGGAAGCTGAGTCAAACTGAGAAAAAGTAATTCTTTTATAATAATTTAATTGATTAGTAATTTTTAAAAATAAATTTCACAAAAGGAAGAACTAAACTAGATCTTGCCTTTGTTGTTGTTGTTGTTTGTTTGTTTTTACCTAGACTAAAAATGAATCAAAATGCCATTTTTTTCTCTTGAAGCCAAGGTTAAACTACTGGGATATGTACTTAATTTATTCTTTCTTCTGTCACTCCTGCCCAAGAATGCACACAGAAAACTTTTCACATGTGTGAAGTCAGAAGAATCGTGGCTAGGAAGTAAGTGGCTAGTGTGAGAGGAAAAGATATAACTGAACATAGCTAGCAATGATTATATTCCAAAGGTAGACCAGAGGAAGTAAAGTATTCTTTCCTTTTTAACTTCACTTTCTACTTCAAACCTATATCTAGATAGACATAAAAAAAGCTATAATAGGCAGAGACAGGTATAATAGGATACAAAGACTAAGGTAAAACATTTTCTATTCTCAAGAGGCCCACATTTTACTAAAGGTCTAGAAGATAAGTATAAGAAAGATAAGAGATAAGTGTAACACAAAGTAAGCAGTGAAAAGGGCAGATAGAGAGATTAAATGAAGTGTTCTGAGAATATTTAAACGATAGAATCTTAATATCTGGGAGGAAAGTCTCAAAGAGGAGATGGTAGGAAGGTAAACGAGTCTTGAAGAAAAGTACAGGATCTAAAAGTTAGAAAAGAGGAAGAAATGCTTTCTAGACATGGAAGAATATCATCTCAGCATTGAGTAAGTATATGATTATTGTGCTCCAATGTGTCCTCATTACAGTGATTAGAAACTTGGAAAGGAATTTGGGTCATTTAATTTGGCCTCCTACCTGAAGCATTAATAACCTGCATAACATTCTGGACAAGTGGCCATTCATACTCTACTTGGAAATTTTTAGGGAAGAAGAATTCATTATGTCATCAGGCCATCCTTTCTGTTTTGTAGGACAGCTTTAATTGTCAGAAATTTCCTCCTTACATTGAGCCAAAAGCTGCCTTCCTGGAACTTCTACTTATTAGTCTTAGTCCTGCCACTGGAGACAATCTGAAACTAAAATAGGCTGCCTGCATTGTCAATTTCTTTACTATACCTGCTTTAATACTAATCTCCTCATCACAGTATTTATTCATCTCTCTACCCCCTAAGTTCCAGCTGTGCTCCCTGACTCAGCTCCTTCTCCACCCCCAAACTCCAGTAATAGAAATTTTTTTTTCAGAAAAATTTCTCCCTGAATGTGTACTCCCTCCATTAAAACAGATGGAAGGAAGGAAGAATGGGCAGGGAGTGGGGTGGTGAGAAAAAATTAAACCAATACTTTGTAGACTTTCTTTTGGGGAAAAAATTGGAAAACAAAGAATGAATCCAGGATTTCAGATGGTATTCAAAGGAATAGGAAAGGTTGGAAGTTAATAGTATAAAAATGACCACAGTGATGCAGCCAGAGACAGGAATATTGAATAAATGTATTAGTTGACTAAATCTATACATTTTGTGCTAGCCTGAGGGAAGTTGGATGGTAAATTATAAAGGCTTATGAATCACAAATTACCTTGCAATTGTTTTGCTCTTCTCCAGGCACTTATTTTGCTGTTTTAATGCATTATTGGGTTTTTGTTTTGGGGTTTGTTTGGTTTTGTTGGTTTTTTTTTTTTTTTTGGAAATTCAATTTCAGTAATTTCATGTGTTTTATTAAGGTGATACTAACAATTTTAATATGACCATCCAAGTCTCCTCATAAATCTTTCATGGAGGAGCTGTCCAAGGTTCTGGAGGTTTTCCTCTTGTTATTTTTTAATCTGAAGGACATATTTTATATCTACAGTATGGTAGTATTTGAGAACTAAAAGGAATTTTAAAGGCCATCCAGTCCAAAACCTCTATCTTACAAATTACCTATAATAATTCTTGGGTTACTTCAAATTTTTAAAATTGCATTTTTTTAAAGATCCATTTATTATATTATATTTACCAAAATGATAGTGTTGGAAATAACATTTGGATTTTTTTTTTAACTTTCAAAGAAAAGTTATCAAACTTTGAGTTATACACACTTTCATTCAAATGCAGAAGGCATTCAACAATACAATTCCTCTGGGTCATGAGCCTACATCAACTGATGCTTCCAGAATGCTGAATCAAATTTGATGTCATATGTACATATGATAGTAAATAATTGCTGCTCTGCATTTATTATTAGTTGGAGAGAATTTATCCTGTTAGTCTTGCCTTTGTTTACTTTGCTTTAAATTTTGTTCTATTGAAAAACAATTGGGGGCAGCTAGGTGGTGCAGTGGATAGAGCACCAGCCCTGAATTCAGGAGGACCTGAGTTCAAATCTGATCTCAGACACTTAACACTTACTAGCTGTTTGATCCTGGGCAAGTCACTTAACCTCAGCCTCAGAAAAAGAAAAAAAGAAAAAAAAAAGAAAGAAAAACAACTGGATGTCTTTATGTAAGAATTGTACTAAAATATATCCAGTACTTTGACCACTATTTTATATCTCTCCCCAGCCCATTTTCCAAGACAGCTTCATGTTCCCTCTAGGGACATGCCATGTTATTTAGAAAACTCTTATCACATACATAGCTGCCTTTTGCAGATATGGATTCCAGTTCCAGGTTTTTTTTTTGTTTGTTTTTGTTTTTGTTTTTGTTTTTGTTTTTACCTCTTAGACACTTAAATTCTCTGATGCTGACTTCCCTTAACTTAAAAAAAAAATAGTGCAATGATAGTTGCATTGATTATTTTTTTAAATGTGGAGAGATTTTGATTTACCTTAAGGAGATTATACCTAACTAATATATATGTAGCATTCCAAGGTTTGCAGAGCTCTTTGCATATGTTAACTCATCATCCTCAAAACATCTTTTTAAGGATAGGGGTTTTTATTATCCTGATTTTACAGATAAGGGGACTCATGTTAGAGTCAGAGAAGTGATTTGTACCTTATCACACAGTTAAAAAGTGTCTGAGATAGAATTCAAATTCATGTTTTCCTGATCTATGATATTCCTGATATATCTTCTCCATTGTACAACCTAGCTACCTGGGACCATCTCCAGATAGCCTGATTATATATTGCCTCTAGATTCAGGTGGCTTCAGACAAGAGAGTGAGGCTGGTGACTTTGCACAACCCTCTCTCATTTCTATCCAATCCACTTGCAAGTCATGACATCATCTTCCTGATGTCATAGTTTTCTTTGAGAATGGAGGACAAATAACAAGTGACCTGGCTACCTACATTCCAAAAGTGCTAAAGTATTGAATACTTGTTGATTTGCTTTATAACTGAATGATGCTATAAACATATGACCTTATCCTTCTGGGTTCATTCCCTGTGCTGAATCAGATCTTCTTTCCATCAATAGCCTTCTTTCTCTTAACTTTTCTCAATACTTCTTATCTAAGACCTTCTATTGTTCTATTGACTTTCTTAACTGAGGCAATTGGGATTAAGTGACTTGCCCAGGATCACCCAGCTAGGAAGTATTAAGTGTCTGAATCTGGATTTGAACTCAGGTCCTCCTAACTTCAGGGCCGATGCTATATCTACTAGCTGCCCTCTGTTGCTTTTTTAGATGTTCATCATGTATAAAATTTCATTTCCTTATTTCATGCTCAGGCAGTATTCCATATCTGTGATATCCTCCCTCCTAACCTTCACTTCTTAGAATGTCTAGTTTCCTTCAAGGCTTAAGTCAAGTATAGGAACTCCTTTAAGAATCTTTCCCTAACCTCTTTCACCATTGGCTGACTCTATCTGTTCATACTTGTTTGCCCATTACTGGTTTCTTTCACAAGCTTTTATAATCTTAATAGTAATCGACATTTTAATAGGTCTTTCAAGTTTACAAAGCATGTTTCTCACAATAATCTTATGAAGTAGTTTAGCAGAAAGCATTGCATCTAGGATCAGAGGAACTCCATTCAAATTCTAGCCTTGCTACTAAGTATGCATGTTCCTTTAGGCAAGTCATTCACGTCTTTGTAGTTCCCTTAATCATCTCTAAAATTTCCTAGATGAATTCTAGGGTTCTTTCTAACATTCTACGATCCAGGCAAATAGCACCAAATTAAAAAAATTTTTTAAATATATATTATTTTATTAATTATGTTGGAATAGAAAAATCAGAGCAAAAGGAAAAAACCATGGGAGAGATAAAAATAAAACAAAAAAGAAATGGATGTAATATGTATTGCTTTGCATTCAGTCTCCTTAGTTTTGTTTTGTTTTGTTTTGTTTTTTCTAAATGCAGATAGCATTTTCTTTCCAAAGTCTATTGGGTTTGCTTTTGGTCATTGAACTATTGAGAAGAAGCAAGCCTTTCACAATTGATCATCAGGCATTCTTGCTGTTATAATGTACAATGTATTCCTGGTTCTGTTTGTTTTGCTCAGCATCAGTTCATGTAAATCTTAGCCGGTCTTCCTAAAATCGTCATTTTTTATAGAACAATAATATTCCATTATCTTCATGTACCACTACTTGTTCAGATATTCCCTATTTGAGGAGCATCCACTTCTTTTCCAATTCTTGTAGCACCAAATTTTTTGACTTTAAGTCCAAGAATCTTTTTGCTAAACATGTTAAAGAAAATTGTACAAAAGTGTGTGTGTGTGTGTGTGTGTGTGTGTGTGTGTGTGTTTAGGTGGGGATTGTTGGTGCCCCTGATGTTAGACATACTGTGCTAAGACATAAATTTGATGTTGACTCTTCTCTAAAACTGATATAGTCTAATGGGGGAAATGACACATATAAAGATAATTGATTTGGGGGTAAATGTGATCAGTGCAAAATTGGTAATTTGGTAATTTGAGGAGGGAGAAACCACTTTCAATTGGAAGTTGAGGATGGACATGAAAAAAGTGTGGAAAGAGTATCTGAGTTGAACCTTGAAGGAAGACTTCAAAGAGATAGAAGCCAAAAAGAGTACATTCTAGCCATGCACAGCAATGAACAAAACCACAAAAATGGGAAAGAGCAGGATAAGAATGGGGGATGGAGAATAGCCTAGTTTGACTTGAATTACAAAAAAAGGGAGCATCATTCAGCCAAGTAATACAAAAAATTATTAAACAGTCACTATTTTCCAGGCACTGTGCTGAGTGTTGGCTTAACAAAGAAAAGTAAACACAGTCCCTGATTCCATGCAACTAACATATCAGTGAGGAAGATAATACATAAGTAACTAAATACCACACAAAATATATATGAATAAGATTGTGAAATCAGCAGGAAATTCTTACAGAAGAACTAAAAAATAGGTAGATTCTAATCAGGTTGTGAAGGACATTAAAGGTCAGGACCAGAAATTTGTACTAGATTTAGTAAGCAGTGGAAAACTTTTGAAGGTTTTCTTAATATAGGACTGAAGTGATGGGTTCTATGTTCATAAAATTACTCAGGCATCAGAGTGGATGGTGGATTGGAAAAGGCAGAAAAGTTGAGAAGGCTATTGATGTGGGAAAGGCAAGAAGAAATGAGAATCTAAAGTGGTTGTTGCTGGAAAGGAACTGATATAGAATTACAGTGCTTGGTGACTAATTGGATATGTTGGGTCATAGGAGAGAAGACTCAAATACAATTTTAAAGTTTCAAGCTTTAGTGATTTGAAGGGTAGAAATTCCACCAGCAGAAATGGAGAAGTATGCAGAAGGGGAAGGTTTTTGGGGAAAAGGATTAGTTTAATTTAGAACATAGTAAACTTGATGGCAGGATCTTCAAATAGAATTATCCACTGGTGGTGGGAGATATGGAACTATAGTTCTGGGCAGAGGTTGGACATAGAAATAGAGATTTGAGAATCATAAGCATGGAAGTGATGATTAAATTTATCTAAGAGAAGTAATTATCAAGGGAGAGAGCACTTAAAATAGGGGAAGAACAAGACAGTCAGTCATAAAATCATGAGGTTCACTCAGATTTAAGGTAAAGAGCAGTGTTGTGCAGTGGATGGAAAATACACTGGATTTAGAGTCAGAGGACATGGGTTTAAATTTTGGTATTACCCCCTGCATCCATATCATCCTAAGCAGGTAACAACCTTTATGGCTCCCAGTTTCCTCAATTATGAAATTAAGGAATTGGATTATGTTAAGGTTCCTTAGCATTTTTGTTTGTCAGACTCTTTTAGCAATCTCATGATGCCTGTGGATCCCTTGTCAAAATAAGTTTTTAAAAACATAAAATACATTACTTAGGATTACAAAGGAAGTAACTTCTATTGAAATAATTATCACATAGCAGGTGCTTAGTGAATTCTTGCTAATTTGATTTGACTCAAAATATTAAGAAACAAGTTCATAGATCTGAGTAAATGGTGTCTAAAAAAGTTCCTAATCTCTATAAAATTCTACTATAAGAGACGGGGCAGCTAGGTGGCACAGTGGATATAGCACCAGCCCTGAATTCAGGAGGACCTGAGTTCAAATATGGTCTCAGACACTTAACACTTCCTAGCTGTGTGACCCTGGGCAAGTCACTTAACCCCAGCCTCAGGGGGGAAAAATTCTACTATAAGAGTGGGAAATGGGAAGAGATCAAGAAAGCAACAAAGCAGGCAAGAGCAGTGATAAAAGAAAGAGGTAAGAATACCAAGAGAGAGCAATACTACAGAAGTCAGCAAAGGAGAAGTATGTCACAAATGTTTTATGCTGTGTAAATAGAAGGGGGAAATTATATCTTTCATTATTTATTTTATTTTATTTTTGGCGAGGTGATTGGAGTTAAGGATTTGCCTAGCGTTACAGTGAGTATTATATACAAGAGTATATTTTCTTAGATCTTAGTAATTTGACAGAGTCTCTTGTTACTTTATGGAATAGATAAAGAGACATTTCAGGGTTTAAGATAGAAATGGAGCAGTTTGGAATCACTATCCTCAAAGAAGTTGGTCAGTCAAAGGAATTATGAGAATGGAGTGCTAGAAGGTCCATCAGTGTCATAGAGTTGTATAAAAGATGGGCTGAGTTTCCTGAACTTGGAGACAGAGGTCCTGAGTTCAGATCCTGCCTCAATTATTTATTGAATATATTACCTTGATACTTAGAGAACCCAAGAGAATCAATTAAAAAACTACTAGAAACAATTCACAACTTTATTAAAGTAGCAGGATACAAAATAAATCCACATAAATCATCAGCATTTTTGTATATTACCAATAAAGTCCAACAGCAAGAGCTACAAAGAGAAATTCCATTTAAAATAACTGTTGATAATATAAAATATTTGAGAGTCTCTCTGCCAAGTCAAAATCAGGAGCTGTATGAACACAACCACAAAATACCTTCTACACAAAGTCAGGTCTATTCAATTGGAAAAATATCAAGTGCTCATGGGTAGATTGAGTGATATAATAAAAAGACAATACTACCTAAATTAATCTACTTATTCAGAGCCATAACAATCAAATTCCCTACAAATTATTTTACAGATCTAGAAAAAACAATAACAAAGTTCATCTGGAACAACAAAAGATTAAGAATTTCAAAGGAGTTAATGAAAAAAAATGCAAATGAAGGTAACCTAGTTATGCCAGGCCTAAAACTATATTATAAAGTAACAATCATCAAAACCATTTGATACTGGCTAAAAAATAGAGTAGTTCTTCAGTGGAGTAGGTTAGGTTCACAGGACAAAATAGCCAATGACTATAGTAATTTAGTGTTGGACAAACCCCAAATTCCCAACTTTTGGGTAAGAACTCATTATTTGACAAAAATTGCTGGGAAAATTGGACATTAATTGGGCAGAAACTAGATATTGACCTACATCTAACACCAAATACCAAGGTAAGGTCAAAATGGGTTCAAGATCTAGACATACATTAAGCAAATATAGTTTATCTCTCAGATATGTGGAGAAGGAAGAAATCTATGTATAAAGAAGAACTGGAGTATATTACTGAACACAAAATAGATAATTTTGGTTATATTAAGTTAAAAAGGTTTTGTACAAACAAAACAAATGCAGACAAGATTAGAAGGGAGACAATAAACTAGGAAAAAATTTTTACATTCAAGGGTTCTGATAAAGGCCTCATTTCTAAAATATATAGAGAATTGAGTCAATTTTATAAAAATTCAAGACATTCACCAATTGATAAATGGTCAAAGGATATGAACAATTTTCAGATGAAGAAATTAAAATCATTTCTAGTCATATGAAAAGGTACTCTAAATCACTAATGATCAGGGAAATGCAAATTAAGAAAACTTTGAGGTACTACTACATATCTCTCAGATTGGCTAGGATGACAAATGTTGGAGGGGATGTAAAAAAACTGGGGCAATAATACATTGTTGGTGGAGCTATGAACTGATCCAAACATTCTGGAAAATAATTTGGAGTTATGCCCAAAGGGCTTCCAAAATGTGACTACCTTTTGATCCAGCAATGTTTCTATTGGGTTTATATCCCAAAGAGATCATAAAAGAGAGATTAGGTCCCACATATACAAAAATGTTTGTGGCAGCCCTTTTTCTAGTGGCAAGAAACTGGAAGCTGAGCAGGTTGATTTCAGAAAGGCCCGGAGAGACTTAGATAAACTGATGCTAAGTGAAGTGAATAAAACCAGGAGATCATTATATATGGCAACAAGAAGATTATATGAAGATCAATTCTGATTCTTTTCAACAGTGAGATGATTGAGGCCAGTTCCAATAGACTTGTAAAAGAGAAAGCCATCTACACCCAGAGAGAGAACTGTGGGACTGAATGTGGATTTGAAAACAAAAACATTTTCACTCTTTTTGTTGTTTGCTTGCATTTTGTTTTCTTTCTCATTTTTTCTTTTTTGATTCAATTTTTCTTGTGCAGCATGACAATTGTAGAAATATGTATACATAGATTGTATTTGATTATATTTTTTATCATGTTTAACATATATTGGACTACTTGCCATCTAGGGGAGGGAGTGAGGAGAAGAGAGGGAAAAATTGCAAGCATCAATATTGAAAAATTATCCATGCATACGTTTTGAAAATAAAAAGCTGTAATAAAAAAGGAAAAATATTACCTTGGACAAATTACTTAATCTCATTGGAAGTCAGTTTCCTTTACTATTAAGTGAGACAAACCAGATGACCTCAAAATCTTCTTCCATCATTAAAGCTTTCTTACAATAAGCCCTATGTTCTATGATTTCTCCTAATCATTGTAGACACTGAATAACAAAGGAAGGGCTAGAGAATTGTATGTAAAATAAAAGTAAATAGGCTCTGAGTGAACCAGAGGGAACAAACAGCTTGTGGTTTAATGCATGATTTTTATGACACCTATTACAGTTGCTCCAAGTGCTTTTGCATTCTCTCTGACTCTTGCAGCTGTGTTCTGAATGGCTTATATTGTCCAATAAGTACATAAATGATGTGTTCAGTACTTGAAATTATATATACACTTTTTGATCTGGACTTATTATTTTCATTGTTATAGGGAAATCTCAGTATGGAAACTTCTGCCAACATATATAAACTAAGGAGTCTTCTGTAACCTCAAGTCATATGCAATTGCCTGAGGGGCAATGAAAGGTTTAATGATTTGCCAATAGTTGTCACACAGCTGGGAAATTAGGTGGCACAGTGTTAGAAAAGAAAGATTTGAGTTCAAATTCAGCCTCAAACGCTTGTGTGACTGCCTTAGTTTCCTCATCTTAAAAATGAGTTGAAAAAGGAAATGGCAAACCACGTCAGTATTTTTTTCTAAGAAAAGCCCCAATGGGGTCACAAAGAGTCAGACAAAACTGAAAATGACTAAACAACAATAACAAAAATCACATAGCTAGTGTGTATCAGAAGCAGAATCTGACTCTAAGGCTCAGAGTCTATTCACTCTGCCACATTGCCTGTGGTAGATAAAAGACATTAGGAAAAGAATTCAGCTGCCATGATCAGTGACCACCCTTAACAGTAAGTAGCTAACTGGCAGAAAGATTTCTTTCCCTGCTGCTTGGCGTAGCTTTATTCAAACGTTTTCCAAACTCATTTGGCAACAAAACTCTTTGGGACCTGGCATATGTTGCTGGAAACCATAAATGCCGGTCTGGCAGGGTCTGGGCGTATGGAATACTTCTGGGATAAAAGGGCAGTCAGGGGAATGTTGGAGCAAAATAGAGGAAATTAAGCCTATTTCCATACTGAAAAAAAAGTGCTGCTTATGTTGATCTGAATATAGACTGCAATATTTTCCCAATTCTGTCTTGCATAAGACATAAATGTGGCTTATAAACACTTATTTTTCCAGTGTATATCTGCATACTCCAGATGTGGCCTGATCAGGGCAAGATGAAGAGGGCCCATAGTCATGAGAAAAAAAACAAAACAAAAACAAACTTCTGGCAGCGATGCTGATTTTCACTATTTGTCCTTCTTTTCTGACCAGAATTTAATTTTGATGAGAAAAAAGTGTGTGTGTGTGTGTGTGTGTGTGTGTGTGTGTGTGTATCTATATCTATACATATATATAGATATAGATATATACAACATATGCAATTATATTCTATGCATACTCACATATTCTATAGAGGAAGACAACAAATACACATAAGCATGTTTGTATATCTATAAATACATATATACTTGTGTATACTTATGTGTACATATGTATATATATGGCATGTATATACTCACATATATATGCATATATATACATACATATATGTATATATATATATATATATATATATACTTTGTTGTCTTTCTTTATAAAATGTACATATACCATATATAGCATATTTATTCCATATAGGGGTATGTGTGTGGGGGGAATGGGTGTGTGGTATGTGTGTACTTGTTGTATTCCTCTATAAGTTTCTTGAGGACAAGGACTATGTGATTTCTCTTTGTATTCCCAGTGCCTATCACAGTGTTTAGTGCACGGTAGTATTTAACAAATGCTTGCTGATTGATAGAATAGATTAAATTAAATTAAATATCTTTTCACTATGTTGTATTATCTCCTCAGTGTCTATCCCAGTGTTAGGCAAATAGAAATCATTTAATTAATACTTGATGACTGATTGGTCATGATGAGCAATTACTTGGACTAAGAAACCTGGATACAATGTGGAGCTTTCAAGTCTAGAAGCTAAGTAACAGTAAAATAGGTCAAACTGTTTTCCAGATTAACTTCTTCCCTGTAATATATTAGTTACAAAAATTCCATGGTCCATTGTAACAAAAATTCTGAAGGGACAAAAATTGAACCCTATTTTCCCAATCTTTGTTTTTCTGATGGAAAACTGCCCTTTCTCTTCTCTCTTCTAGATATAACCAGAACCCCCAATTTGGTCTCACCTCAACCTGGAGGGGGGGAGGAAGCTAGAGGGTATAGTGGAGAGCATGCCAGATCTGGAGTCAGGAAGACTCATTTTTCTGGGTTCAAAAATGGCCTCAGACTTATTAGCTGTGCCACCCTGGGCAAGTCACTTCACCCTATTTATCTCAGTTTTCTCATCTGTAAAATGAGAAGAAAATAGCAAATTGCTCTAGCATCTTTACCAAGAAAACCCCAAAGGGGGTTACTAAGAGTTAGATAGGACTAAGTCAATTCCAAAACAAACCTAAGCTGAACAAACACATGAATCTAGACTGATGAGAGGATTAGGTGTGATCCCTTCTCTTTTCTCCTCTTTGGATAAAATTACTTTTTTCACTTGCTGATTCATACAGACACCGACCATTAGCATTTTCACTTTCTGAAAGTGTAATGTTTAGCAAAGTATCCCTCACAGAATACTCCTTCAGCATAGATGTGGATGTCCATTAGAGTTCCTTATAGTGACATTTGGTTTTTTGAAAAGGAGTGAGGAAACAAGTATTTAGTAAGTATCTATTGTGTGCCAGGGACTTTACTACAATTTTTGCAAATATTACCTCATTTGGTCCTCCCAGCATCCCTGAGATAGATTGTATCATTGTTATTATTATTATTATTATTATACACATATCTACCTATCTATTTATCTATCTTTGTTTTCTTCCTTTATAGACTATTGTGTGTGTGTGTATATATGTATGTATGTATACATAGAAATTTTCCCATATAGATTAAATGTTGATCAAGAAGGAGGGAGAGAGAAAGTTAGGAAGTTAGCTGGCAGAAGATTCCCCAACCCTTCTTTCCCCCCTTCCCCTGATTATGAGCCCCCTTTGTTTTGCCCTGGTCAGACCACCTCTGGAACATGCAAATATGCAATGGAAAAATAACATTGTTTATAAGCCTCATCTGTGTTTGGATTCAACTCTCACCTATGATACTTATTCCATTTGTGATTTTGGACAAGTGATTTAATTTTTCTTAGTTTCAGGTTCCCCAATTGAACGAGATGAGTGGACTATATTTAGCTCTTACATTTCCATGCCTTAATTTATAATTTTGTGAGCCAAATGTTAGATTAATTGAATGAAACAATAGGACTTCCTCACCTACCTTGTGAGCATCCTATGCAGATAAATAGGAAGTAAAATTAAGAGCCTCCCATTTTCTGACTCACCTCAAGATTAGACTTCTTTCAGAGCAACTCTACTCTTTAGTCCTGAGCCAAAGACAGTCACTAGCTGGTGACCATAAAGCAGAATTTTCTAACTCAACACAACTCCTTAGTGCTCAAATTTATGGCTCACAATGTAGACTTTCTCTTCTTCTTAAACCTTTAATTTCTTGTAGCTCACCTTTCCCCATGCAATCTAACTTTTAAAATTCTATTTGCTTATCTGCGTATATGGTATATTTCATTAAAAAAGCATAAGCTCTTTATTTTGAAGTAAGTTTTTCTGATAAGGCCTCATTTCTCAAACACAGAGGGAACCGAATCAAATTAAAAAAAAAATAAGAGCCATGCACCAATTAATGAATGATCTATGTCCAAAAGGCTATAAATTCATATATATTGTTTGATCAAAAAAGATTTTTAAAAAGGGAAGATGATCTATATGTACAAAATATTCATAGCACCTCTCTTCTCAGGGCAAAAAAATTGGAAACTGTGGGAATGCCCATCAGTTGAGGAATGACTTAATAAAGTGTGGTATGTGTTTGTAATAGAATATTATTGTTATATGGGAAATGATGTGCAGGATGCTCTCAGAAAAAAAAAAATCTGGAAAATTTTCCATGAAGTCAGGCAAAGTGATATGTACTATATACAAAGTAATAGCAATGCTCTGGGATTACTGGCTGTAAATGACTGGTATTCTTAGCAGTAATGATCCACAACTGTTCTGAAGGATTTATCATAAAAAATTTTATCCATACCCAGAGAAGGAACTGACTGTGTCTGAATATAGATTAAAGCATTCTTTCTCTCTATCTCTTTTTTTTTAAACTTTATTTATCTTGAGGGTTTTTATTTTCATCAGAGTGGAACATCTATGTCTTTTTTTTCACAATATGTCTTTTATGGCTATGTCTTGTATAACTTCACATGTAGTTTCTTAATTGTGGGTGGGGATAAGGTAAAGAATTTAGAACTCAAAAAATTTAAAATCAAATGTAAAAAAATCATTTTAAATGTAACTGAAGAAAATTATTAAACAAACAAACAAATAAATCAAAACTAAAGTATAAGCTCTTTGAGAGAAGGGACTGTGACATTATTGTACTTTCATTCCTAACATTTGAGACAGTCAATGCTTTGCATATAGTAGGTGCCTAATAAATGTTTGTTAAACTATATTGAAATAACTTAATTGAGTTTGTTTACTGATCTGTAAAAATAAATAAATAAATATTAGACTGCTTTTCTCACTGAGTTGTTATGGTGAAAGTGCTTTGTAAACCTTAAAAATACTATGTGAGACTTGGCAAGGAAAATACTATCTGCATCCAGAGAAAGACCTAAGGAGACTGTAATGTGAATCAAAGCATGCTATTTTCATCTTCCTTTTTGTTTGTTTGTTTTTTCTTTCTCGTGGTTTTCATCTTTTGTTCTGATTTTTCTTTCATAAAATTACTAATATGAAAATATGCTTAAAATGATTGTACATATATAACCTCTATCAGATTGCTTGATGTCTTGGAGAGGAGGGAAGATAAGGAAGGGAGAGAGAAAAAAATTGAAACTCAAAATGTTACAAAAATGAATATTGAAAACTAACTTTACGTGTGATTGAAAAATGAAATACTATTGAGAATTAAAAAAAAATACTTTATAACCTTACTTCCAAAAGATTTCCTAATGGGATCAAAATTTAAAATAATGCAAAAAGAGGGAAAAAAGAAAGGAAAATTCCATCTTCAGGGAAACATGGGAAAGGAGTCAGGTTTTTGAGAACTGGGCACCAAATTTGGCTCTAAACTTCCTGGCAGCTAAGGAAAAAGGGAAACATGATGGCTTTCTCAGTTTTTGTTTTCTAACAAAAGAAAGCAGACAAATTTCTCTGAGACAATTTTTTGCCCCTAGAATTAAACTCAGGTAGGGATTTAATAGTTGAGTCCTTTGAATAAAGGACATCCTGTGATATAGAATTATTGCAAAAGATACAGATGCTATTCAGATGTTATTCCTGAATATTCTTTCTCTTATGGCTGAGGACACAACTTAAATCTTAACTCAGTGAATTTTTTTTTTTCCCAAGAAGGACTTAGTAGGAGCTAACAAAGACTTAGTAGAGTCTTAATGGCTAGGGAGACCATCTCTAAGCTGGGGGAGATATGAATTCAAATGCTACACTTATTAATCCTTATGAGACTCTAGACAAATTTAGTTCCTTCCCACCATAACTCTCTCCAATTTTCTTCCCACTCACCTCAATTTAGTGACATTGATTCCTTTGCTGTTGCTAGACAAAACTCTCCATCTCTCTACTCCAAATATTTCCTCTAGTTGTACTTTATGTCTGGAATGTCATTCCTTCTCAAATATGTTTCCTGGCTTCCTTCAAATCTCAGCTAAACTCTCTCAGTGAAGATATTTTTGCAAATGACTGAGAGAATAAAGACCAACATCTAGTACAATATCTGGCATAGGATGGGTACTTAATAGATGCTTGTTTTTCAATTAAATGGTTCAAATAATTTCTTTCTTTTCTTTTCTTTTCTTTTTTTTAAGAGTCTATCTGTATAGAAATTGTATTTGGAACATCTAGATGAATGAGTAATTGGCATGTGCATCAAGTCATTTCTTTCAGATATCCAGTATCTTCAAATCCCAGTCTTTGACTAGCACTCAATCTGGAGAAAAAATATATGACTTCATTCTTCCTCAGTCTCTTCTCCTGACATCCTCAGACTTTTTCTATCATGTCACATAAGTCTCCTTATTCCTGGAAACTTATCCCATCCCTGGATTTCTCTCTTGGGAGATAGACTCTGTCCCCATGACCCTTTCCCCTAAATGGCTGGTTATTCCCAGACTCTTTATTTTATTTTTTAATAATAGCTTTTTATTTTCAAAATGCATGCAAAAATAGTTTTCAACATTCACCTTGCAAAACCTTGTGATCAAAATTTTTCTTCCCTTCTCCTCCACCCTCCTCCCCTAATAAAGCAAGTAAACCAATAAAAGGTTAAACATGTACAAGTCTTTTAAAACATATTTACAAATTTATCACACTGCACAAGAAAAATCTGATCAAAAAGGGAAAAAATGAGAAAGGAAAAAAGCAAGCAAACAAGAACAAAAAAGGTGAAAAATACTATGTTGTGGTCCACATTCAGTCCTCAAAGTCCTCTTTCTGAATGCAGATGTCTCATTCCATCACATTGGACTCTTTATTTTAAGGAAAACTCTGAGGCTAGTCATATTGTCTGTCATTCCATTTTACACCTGACTCTCCATCATACTTTTTTATGTTTGCAATTGGGGTTAAGTGACTTGCTCAGGGTCACACAGCAAGAAGTGGTAAGTGTCTGAGGCCAAATTTGAACTCAATTTTCTCCTGACTTCAGGACTCGTGCTCTATCCATCTATCATACTTCTTGGGGGCACCTTCTTCCCACACATTTTTCCTCTTGCTTTTATGTAATGTCTTCCTTCATTAGAATCTAAGTCTTGTGAGGGTTGGAATTTGCAATTCTATGCCCAGAGTTTAGCATATAGTAAGTGCTTAATAAATGCTTCTTTTCCTGATTTGACTGAATTCTCTAACAAGTATTTGCTATTTGGATAATTATTGTCATTGGTCATAATGAAGGTACTGTACTTTGCTTGCCAGATTCTTTATTTAAAGGCAGCACTTGTATTACTTTTATTTGTTTGTTTCTTGTTTTTAACAGAGGGGGTTTATTTTTTAATTTAGTATTTTATTTTTCCTAGTTGCATGTAAAAACAATTTTTAATATTGATTTAAAAAACTTTGAGTTGCAAATTCTTTTCCTCCCTCCCCACTTTACCTGATTGAGAATGCAAGCACATCAATATGGATTATACATGTGTAGTCATGCAAAACATTTACATAATAGTTATATTGTGAAAGAAAACAGACCAAAAAAGAAGAACCCTCAAGAAAAATTTTTAAAAGTTGAAAAAATGTTTCAATCTTCATTTAGTCAAACATCAATTTTTTTTCTCTGGATAGCATTTTTCATCATTACTCCTTCAGAGTTGTGTTGGATCATCATATTGCTGAGAATAGTTATGTCATTCACAGCTGATAATTCTTAAATACTGCTGCAACTTTGTACACAGTACTTTCATTTTTGCATCTGCTCATGGAAGTCTTTCCATTTTTTTCCAAAAGTATCCTATTCATGATTTCTTATATCACAATAATATTCCACCATAACCACACATCACAATTTATTCAGCCATTCCCCAATTGTTGGGCATACCCTCAATTTCCAATTCTTTGTCCCCAGAAAAGAACCAGCACTTGTATTCTTGTCCAGAATAAAAAGCCAAACCATTCCAGCCTGGGCACAGACCTGCAGGGAGAGCCAGTATGTTCCTTACTAAGAGATATTGAGTCTTTCCCAGGTTTTCAACAAAGATTTGCTTCATGTATTATTGTTTTGTAACATATTAGAATATTTGACATGTATATGGGGTTTGAAAATTGTGTTATGTTCATTTTTTCTCAACAAGCCTCTAAAATACTGAAATACTTAGTGTGCTGTAATGATGTAATCATACTGAGGTAGTTTAGAGTCGCTGAAAAAACATGGAATTTGCAATCAGAAGATCAGAGTTTCAATTCTTCCTTTACTACTCATCATTTAAATGGTCTTGGGCAAGTCATTTAACTTTGCTGACCCTCTTATGTCGGGGCTAGCTTTCTGGAGGATCTCAGAACCTGCCTTGGTCTTAGTGGAGGACTGTAGGAGGCAGGAGAGCTACCAGGAAGATGGTCAAAGATGGAATGTCTCTATTTCCAGGCCTCTTGATGAGGATTGAGGTCCCTTTAAGATTCCTTTCTGATTTCCAAACCCCGCCATGGCTGAAGAAGCTAGGATCTTTTGATTGACAAATCCTGGTCAAAAAGCACCCTTTTGAATTCCAATGATATCCAGGCTTTCCCCAGCCCCCACCAGATCTGAGCTAACTTGGGTTTTCCCAACTCCCACAGTTTAAACCCATTGAATTCTATTCAATGCTGATCCTGGCTAAAAACCCACCAGAAGCCTGGGACTTCACCCACCTTCAAGATCATCAAGAGCCCCCATTATAAAAGGGGCTATTTTGGAGTCCATGTTTTGCAGAAGTCCTAAGCATGGCATCCTTATGTCAGTCATGTCAAGGGTTTCTGCCCACCAGACCTATTCCGGTGTCCTTTTATCTCTATCCTCAACTTTACTAACTAAACTTTACTTCCAAATCCCTACAATCAATCTAGGTTTTCAGGCCTGTAAATTCCTTTACAGGGGACTCTTGCACCATCACTGGACTATCCTTGAGCCAATCCAAAATTCCCCCTTTCCTAACTCTCATCACTCTCAGTCCTTAAATACCTCAGTATGATTACATCATTACAATACACTAAGTATGTGTGAACTAGAGAACCATTACATCACCATACTAAGTACTAAGTAAATGTATACTAAAGAACCAGCATCTCATTTAATCACACTAAGTAAATACCCTACTATAAGTATCTTTGCTTCAAGTATACTTTTCTCAGAGTTCCCCAATATCTGTGGTTCTCTACAACCCTTAATTTCCTTATTTATAAAATGGGAATAGGAATAGATGAATTAAAAGTCTGAGCTCCTGATTTATGGTATCTATTTTATATATGAGTGTAGCGAGCTGTCGTCTCTAGAAGCTGCTGGATCGCTCTCTGGGAAGAGATCTGCTGTGTCTACTCAAATCTCTCAGACAGATTCTTCTTCCTGTAACGAACCTTTGTCTCCACGCAGTTGCTGTTAACTCTTGTCCTTAGAAGTGACTTCCCTTCCTGCAGAGAGCCCCGTCAAGCCTGATGCAATGCAGAGTCTTTCTTCTTGAATCCTGGCTCTGAATCTCCTCCAGCTCTTATCCTTCTCCAGGCCGATCTGCTCTCTGCGCCCAGTGCTGTCTCTTTTTATCCTCCCAGAGAATGGGCGTGGGATAATGCAAGGGCTTCTGGGAAGAACCACCCCAGCCAATGAGCTTGCCCCCTCTATCAAGTCAACCTGAGTTCTCACCTTGTAATTGTCCAGAAAACCTGAATTCTCACCTTGTCACCATCCAGACAACCTGAGTTCTCACTTAGTAATCCTAACATATGAGGAACCTGAATTTTGTGAGTGATTCACCTGTGGACATACAGCTAGTAAATGACAGAAGTAGAATTGAAAGATTCAGAGAATTTAGAGTTGGAAAGGACCTTAAGTGTCACCTAGTCTAAACTCTAATAGAGGCAATGAATTTGGGGGTGGGGAGAGAGGCAATCAAGGTTAAGTGACTTGCCCAGGGTCACACAATTAGTAAATGTCTGCAGTTGGATTTGAATTCTGGTTTTTCAGACTCCAGGGCTCATGCTCTATTCACATCATCAGTTAGTTGCTGCTGAGGCAATGAATTTTATTCAAACCCAGGACTTAGTTGTTTCAAAGTCACCTCCCTTCCCACATTATGCAATTTGTTTCTGTTTCTCTCCATCTCTGCTTGTTTGTATGTATACATATGTACATGATATATTTATGTATCTATATATGCATATATTTTTATATGATATATTAAAAAGAGGAGAGAGACAGAAACAAAAACACACACAGAGTTAGAGATAGACATACAGAGACAGAGTTAGAGATAGATAGATAGATAGAGAGAGAGAGAGAGAGAGACAGAGAGAGACAGAGACAGAGACAGAGACAGAGACAGAGACAGAGAGAGATTAAAAAGCGATAAAATCATTCTGGTAGTAAAACTCCATAGCATAGTAAGAGAATGTTTTAGAGGGTTTAATTTCTGATTAGGTTCTACTTTGAGCAACTTATACCCAAAATCTTAACTGTGATAAGATTGGATCCTGGCTGAAGCCTTTCCAGCATGGGAACTCCCTCCACTAACAGAGATCACAATGCAGATGTCAACTGCCCTGTGATTTAGTAGATAAGTCTTAAGAGGGTCCTGAGGCACTTAGAAACAATCAATCAATAAACATTTATTAAGTACCTACTTTGTACCAGGCACTGTGCTAAACATTATGGATACAAAAAGAGAGAAAAGGTAGTCCCTGATCTCAAGGTGTTTACAATCTAATAGAGAAATTATGACTCTTGCTCAGTCATACAGCAAATAAGCTGCTCAGGCAGGATTTGAACACTGGGTTTTATTGATTCTACAGCCAAAATTTCATCCACTACACCATGCTGCCTCTATTAGGGGGAAAATCTTACTCTAAGAAATATTTTTCCCCTTAACATTTCAGCCCTTTAATTCTGGGTTAGATAGGACTGTGCATTCAGAAAAAACTATTTGAATACAGAATATCTTCTGACTCCATATCCAACATCCTTTTTACTCATAACATGGAAAAGATGACCTGAGCTTCTAGCATTGTTAGCAGAGGCCTTACTAACTGACTGCCTAATTCTTGAAAGAAATTCAGAATGGCCTCTTTGGAAATCTTGTTTTTAAGACGAATGACTTCTGGAAGGGTCTGCCAAGAGGAGTTAGTTGGAAAATATGTTTCAGAAACTGAATGAATTTACTTGTTGAATGAGACTTTTAAAATTCATTTTTCATGTGACAGGGAAAATTTGCCAATTTACAGTAATCTTCTGGAATTTACTGGGCAGCTAGGGGTTATAGTATTGCCAGACCTGAGGTCAGGAAGACTCCTCTTCCTGAGTTTAAATCAGGCCTCAGATACTTGCTAATTGTGTGACCCTAGACAAGTCTCTTAACCCAATTTGCCTTAGTTTCCTCATCTGTAAAATGAGCAGGAGAAGGAAATGGCATTCCAGTATCTTTGCCAAAAAAAACCCAAATGTTCAAAAATAGTCAGACACAATCAGAAAATAGCTAAACAACCACAAATTGCTAATCATACAGATAATAGCAAGGATAGGAACAGATTCTGAGTTCTTCAGATTAATCAACTCAATTTAATGAATTCTTATTAGGTTTCAAATACATTTTGGGTGCCAGGAATGTAAGGATGAAAATCTATCCAATCTGTGTCTTTGGGGAATTGATAGTGTATGGGAATTGAAGCAAGTGGGAATCTGGCATGTATATTCTCATAATTATAATAAAAGGAGCAAAGAAGCAGTATGACATAAATGATCAGAGGTGGCTTGGAATGTTGCATCGTTAATAGCTACTGGCTATGTGACCCTGGAAAAGTCATTTAATCTCTGCATAAGCACAACTCTCTCTGACTATAAATTATAGAGCAAAAGCCTCACTAGGAACTGTGTACAATGATAGAATAATGGCCCAGTATGAAGATAGGCTTGTATGTATGTATGGTATAAATTTGTATATAAGTATGTACAGATATGCACAATGTACATACATCTTTATATACATATATATGTATATAGAAATGTGTGTATGTATAAAATAGAAAGATCTAGGCAAAATTCTAGAAGATAATTTGAGGATCATGATATAATAGAGTACTGGACCTGGTACAATCAGATCTCTGGCTTTGATACTTTAATGCCCCTTTGATCTTAGATAATTCACTTCCACATCTCTGAACCTCAGTCTCATCTTTTACAAAATGGGAATTTTCTTAAGAACTTAGATTCAGAGCTGTATTGGACTTTGTGATCCCCCATCACTGAACTCTGAGCTTTTCCATTGATGATTCCTCATGTTCTCCCTTCTCACCTTCAAGCTTCCTTCAAGTCTCAGCTAAAAGCTTACCTTATACAAGGACTTCCTTATCTCCCTTAATGCTAATTAATGCCTTCTCTTTGGTGATTATTTCCAATTTGTCCTGCCTACATCACCAGCATAGTATGCCCTCATCAGAGAAGGTGCTGATCTCTATGAGCAAAGCAGAATTGAATGAGCTCAAAGAACACACAAAATATGCAAAATTAAAGAAGCTACCCCAAATGTTCATAAGTACTATTTGTATCTGACCTGTGGCAGAGCATTTTGAGCTCATATTGGTCTAATCAGACACAGTTGAACACATTGTAACTTGATTCTAACATAGTGATGTCATTTTGATCTTTTTTGAAAATGAAGGACAATAACATATTTGTTTATATCTTGTCTCCCTTATTAGAATGTGAACCCTTTGAGAACAGGGACTGCCTTTTGCTTTTCTTTATTTCCCCAGCACAGTGCCTTGCACATAATAAACACTTCACAAATGTTTGTTGACTGAATTTAAAGGTCTTCTATTCTAATCACTTACTTTTTAGATTAGAAAATTGAAGCATGCAGTTCCAATGGACTTGTGATGGAGTCATCTGCACCCAGAGAAAGAATTATGGGGACTGAATGTGGATCACAACATAGTATTTTCACTCTTTTTATTGTTGTTTGATTGCATTTTGTTTTCTTTCTCATTTTTTTTTCTTTTTGATCTGATTTTTCTTGTGCAGCATGATAATTGTGGAAATATGTATAGAAGAATTGAACATGTTTAACATATATTGGATTACTTGTCATGTAGGAGAGGAAGAAAACATTTGGAACACAAAGTTTTGCAAGGGTAAATGTTGAAAACTATCTATGCCTATGTTTTGAAAATAAAAAGCTTTTTTTTAAAAAGAAAGAAAACTGAGGCTGGAGAAATTAGGTGTTTGGTTTAAGATGGCACCAGTATTAAGTAGCAAAGCTGGGGTTAGAAGCCAGGTTCCTTAATTCTAAATCGAGCACTCTTTCCTATTCTAATTATCCTGCCTATCTCATAGGATTTTTTGAAAGAGAGCACCTCGTAAATATCAAAGCATCCTAAAAATGTTATTATAATTGTTATCATTATTGCTTTCAGCTTGGGGGAGCAGGAGGCAGAGGGACTTGAGCTAGGGCCTCTATGGCTAGAAAGGATTCCAATAATCACATAGTGAGAGTATATCTTCAAGGTATAAAGGCTGGCCTTTGTGAATACTCACATGTGGGAGAGAATGAGATGGAATCAAGGTATAGCTAGTAGATTGTTTGAATATTGTATTAAATTGTAAGTGTCTTGAGGGCAGACTTTTTCACATTTGTATTTTCTTTTTTTATATTTGTATTCCCAGCTCTTAGCACAGTACTTGGCATAACATAGGCTTTTAATAAAGGTTTATTGACTGACTGATAGGAAATAGAATGAAGCAAAGCTGCAAAAGTATGCTGGAATTAGATTGAGGAGGAACTAATAGAATAGAAAATGTAGTGTAGCGGGGAAAACATTGTGCCGAAAAAGAAGGCATCGGAATTCTAGGCCGGAGCCCATTAGATCATGATGTGATCTCAGGTAAGTCACATTGCTTCTATATTTCCCAATTTCTTTATCTGTAAAATGGAAAGTTTGGACTTGATGGTTTTTGATCCCTTCTAGATTTCACATTCTCTAGAATACTAAGGGAAATAATTTTCATTTTGTGCTCCCTATGGTCAGCTGGGAGTCACTGATGATTTTATCCAGTGTTGTGAGATCTATGTATCAGGAAGTTTATTTGGTGGCTGTGGATATTAGAGTGAGAGAGAATTTTTTTTTTTTTTTTTTTTTTTTAATGACAGCAGTGAGTTTTGGGTGTCAGGATTCTTTTTGCCTTTGCTTTTATCCCTTTATCATAAAAGGTACTTAATAAATGTTTGTTGATTTAATGTGAATGAATGATGATGGAGGCCTAAAATAGGATAGTGGTCCTGAAAGTAGAGAAAAGGGGAGAAAAATGAGAGATGCAAGAGATGTTCTGATCCCGAATCATCAAGATTTGACATTTCATTTGATGTGAGAAGAAAGGAAAAGGATGGAGTCAGGGAGCATTTATAAAGCACCTACTATGTGCCAGGCTAATGGAAAGATAATTTCTGCCCTCAAAGAATTTATAATCTAATGGAGGGAGACAATACACAAAAGTAGGCAGGAAAGGAAAGCTGGGGAAGGGGAGAGGAAGGAGAAGAATACATTCTTTAGAGGAACAGGGGGAGAAATGTGAATCAGTGAAGGAGCCTGAGAAAGACCAGTCAGATAGATAGAAAGGGAATTATGAAATACCAGTATCTTGGAAAGAAAGGTAGTAGGAACAATGAATGAGAGGATAGTTAACATAGTAAAGGCTGTGAAAATGAGCCTAAGAATGGGAGGGTGAAGGAATCTTTGTTCTGCTCCTGGACTCTGTACCTACTATGATGACTTATGTCATGGTGATCTGGCCACATGTGGAAATCTAGGAGTACTGGAATTTGACAGTTCTTTAAGGTCATTCTTAATATCAGCTGAGGACCATAGAGACTCTCTCTTTTTGGCAGTCTGGCAAAGCCTATGGATTCTCTCCTCCCCACCCCCTCCAAAAATGTCTTTATGTGCATAAAATATAATACAGAAACCTATTCTATTTAAATACAGTTACCAAAATATTTATTAAAAATTTTTCTCTAGGTTAAAATTCATGCTCTAATTTAGAAAATATCTCTAGACCAGGACATGTACTATGAGTTCAAGAGATAAATTGCTCACCTGGTATTGACTGTTGACTCATAGATTCCTATGAGAATCCCCAATATATCCTGCTTACATAAAAATAGCACCATCATAACTGCTGTGGACCCCTGAAAATATTCTGGATTTAAAATTGAAAATCCTAATTGAATCTTTGCTTCATTTCATTTTTTTTTCCTTGTATCCAAATGTCTTCTCAGAATTACCTCAAACTCTTGCTAAAACATATAAAAACTAGTGTTTCCAATTGAGAGACCAATTTTCTCATTATTGAGATCTGACCAAGTAATCCTTCTCTTTTCTCTTCATACCTGATGTTCTGTCTCTCATTTCTGTCTTTGCATTTGGAGTTTCTCACATCTATAATGGGGAGGCTAGGTGGTACAGTGGATAGAGTGTCAGGCATGGAGCAGGAAGACTCATTTTCCTAAGCTCAAGTCTGACCTTAGTTGTGTCTCTGGGCAAGTCACTTAACCCTATTTGCCTCAGTTTTCTCATCTGTAAAATGAGCTAAAGAAGGAAATGGCAAACCATTCCAGTATTTTTACGAAGAAAACCCCAAACAGGGTCAAAAAGAGTCAGACATAACTGAACAACATGTCTGTAATACACTCCTTTATCTTTAAGATGCTTAATAAATCTTTTTAATTGATTGATAATTGAGCTTCATAAAACAGTTGCTTCACAAGGATGCTATATATATAACTTTTTTTTTTTTTTTTTTTTTTTTTTTTGCATGTTCTCTTGTGACCAGTGGTGCAAACAATGTTCACATTAAACTGCACCTGGGTGCAGTTGTTGCTTTCCCAATAAATCTCAGCTTTAAAAAGAAAAATTTCTAAGGTTACAGAGGTCCCCAAATCAGGAACAGAGTTCAGTAAATTTCATGTTCTTCATTTGGTTTTCTCTGGAATAATCAGCTTAGAAAAGACCATGTATTTAAATGTTCACTCCACTCTGACTTTGAAATGGAGGATAATGGCAACCCAAGCAGATCATCCTCCCAATCTGGTGCAGACATTCACACTCATTACTCATAGTGCTCGACTGCCATCCACATCCCTTCAGCTGGAGTTAATTACAAGACAGTCTATTCCTTGATCTTTTCCTTTATCCTTCAGTCTGATGGACAGGGAGCTTAGCTACAGTTACATATTTCACAATCAGACTGCTTATTAGCATTATGGCCCTGAGAAAGTTACTTAACTCCATCTGGGTCCCAGTTTCTTGATTTTTTTCACTTTAGTAACTAGCTAACAGGTCTATTTTCAGATTATAAATAGATATTCTCAATCACATCGTTAACACAGAGGAGAATAGTAGTCCTAAAACACAGGTATATGTCACTCCCCTACTTAAAAACTGTGGATAGTCTCCTATCAGCTCTAGGATAAAATACAAATTCCTCAGCTAAGACCTTCTACACTATGGTGCCATTCTACCTTCAGAACCTTCTCTCGTATGACTCTCCTTCATGCACCTGTGCTTGAGCTAAACTGAACTTCTACCTCTTTTCTGAATTTGTCCATCCACTGCCTGTCTCTGTCTACACCCTTCTCCATGTCTGGAATGTCCCTCTTTCTCCTCTCCAATTCTTAATGCTGATCTTTCTTCAAGATTTAGCTCAGAAGTCAGTTTCTCCATGCAAGCTTCCCCAATTGTCCTCTCCTATCCTATTACATTTTATTTAGTTTCTGTGTCCACAAAATTCTAGGATCAAAGGGGAGAGAGAGACTTAGAAGCCATCCTGGGCAACGTCTCTCATTTTACAGATAAGGAAACTGAGCCCAAGACTAAGATTAAACAGAGTAAATGACAAGAGGAAAAATGTAAATTAAAACTTTCCAGTAGACCATACTACCTATCCTCACCCCAACCTCAGGTATGATGTAAACTCATCAAGGTCAGGGACTTTTTCTCTCTTGTTTCTATATTTATAGTGCCTAACACAGTTCCTTGAACAATATAAGATCTTAGTAAATGTTCATTGAGTTGACTTATTTGTAGGGAGACAAGCATCTCATTTATCTACTTAGAACAAAATTGTTTAAATATAAATGTTTGTATGGCAAGAAGATTAGGCAGAGTTAAAAGATCTGAATTGGGAGTGCTGGGTCTTTTATTTCCTAAATGTGGTGATATGGGCAAATCATTTCCCCTTTTCAGTACCTGGTTTGCTCATCTGTAAAACGACCTTTTAGGTCACTTTCAAATCTAGTTCTAAGCAGAGCTAGGATATAGCGTTTATTTGACATTATTTACAATTGAGATTAAATTTGTCCCAGTACCAATTGTGCCAAACCTGATTTTAGCAGTGGAGTTATGATAGGGCATCCAAAGAGACATTAATGGCCTGGAATCTATATTGATGCTGTCTAATTTGGTCTGCAGACAGTTTCTATTGAGTTAAAGCCTGATTAGGTCAAAGACCACTGCAAAAAGCCTTAAGTTATTAACTGATGAGATGAGACAGATGAGCAGTCATCAGAAGTAGGATGAGTTGTCATGACTTCTTGCTCCTCATGAAAGATATTGGTTTGGAAAACCAAGACATGAAGTTTATAAGAAAAGAGAGCAAGCATGGACTGTTGCCAATAGCTAGCCTTTTAAAAGCAAGATTTGCAAAGGACTTGACATAGACTGTCCCACTGAATCCTTACAACAACCCTGGGAAGTATGTGCTATTATTATTCTTATTTTATAGATAAGACAGTCTGTATGACTCCCCCCAGGTCATGCATTTACTAAATAGCTGAGGCAGGATTTGAATTACTCAAATTCCTACCCTTTATCCACTCCCTTCACTATTTAGCCTTCTCTTGTAGGATCAGGTTGTAGGGAAGGGGAGGTCCTATAATGTAGGGAGAAGGACAGGTATTCTAAAGCTATTAGAAAGAGAACCATTTATCTAGAACTAAGACTTCCTAAGGGCTTCATGTGTCTTAGGTTTAAAATAAATTATGTATTCTTATTTATTTTATTAAATATTTCCCAATTACATTTTAATCTGACTCTATCCCACTCTGTGGGGAGAAAAGTCTGGGACGTTTTTGGCCCTGGTATAAGCAGGGGATGTAGACCACATTTTTTTATTCTGGTATAAGCCATATTTTATGTACTTTTTGAGGAAATTATACCTAGAAATCTAGTTAGAATGGATAGTTTGGCAAGGTTTGGGGCCTACCAAGAAGAGCAGGTTTTAAATAATTCCTATACTAAGACATTTTTAGGGATTTTAAAATAAAAATCCAAATGATATTTCAGCTTATTTTGAGTAGTCAGAGTTACTGATAACTATTTATTTTAGGTACCAATACCACTTATTTTAAATTTTTTTTCCTCCTAGGCGCTGCTAAATTGACCAAGTTTTAAGAAGTTTGAGATGCAGGATGCCTGAATATGAGGAACCTTGGATTTAAATATAAGATACCTGAGTTGGAGTTCTCCATCTATGAGTTAACTGAGTGATGTTGGTGTAGTCACTTCACTGAGAAGTTAACAATGAAATGGTTATATAGATAGTATGTCTCAGAAGCAGGACTAGAAGTCAGGTATTCTGACCTGGATTCTTTCTAGTCCAGGATTCTTTCTAGTATTCCATATTTCAGGGTTAATTTTCTAATTGTCAAACATTTATTAAGCACTTACTATGTGCTAGGCACTCTGCTAAACACTGAGCATGCAAAGAAATGCCAAAACAATCCTTGTGCTCAAGACTTCACATTCTCATAGGTACTATAACATGTTAATAACTAGGTGTACATAAGACAGACATGGATTATAAATGAAAGGAAAGACTCAAGGTCAAAGATAAAGATGAATTTGTGGGCATATACCAATGAGTTTAGCACATAGCAGGGATGATAGGATCCCTGAAGATAAGACCTTGTTTTTTAGGAGGCCACCATTTTTCTTTTCTTTTCTTTGTTTTTAATAGTTATTAAATTTTTTTTCAAAATAGATGCAAAGATAGTTTTCAGTATTCACTCTTGTAAAACATTGCATTCCAATTTTTTCTCCCTCCCTTCCCTTCACCTCTTGCCCTAGTAATCCAATATATGTTAAACATGTGCAATTCTTCTATATATATTTCCACTTTTATCATGATGCACAAGAAAAATCAGATCAAAAAGGGAAAAAATCTGAGAAAGAAAACAAACAAATGGCAACAAAAAGGTGAAAATATTATGTTGTGATTCTCATTTAGTCCCCATAGTCCTCTCTCTGGATTGCAGATGGCTCTCTCCATCACAAGTCTACTGGAATTGGCCTGAATTTCCTCATTGTTGGAAAGAGCCAACATCAGATCAGATCATATATATCTTGCTGCTGTGTACAATGTTCTCTTGGTTTTATTCACTTCACTTAGCATCAGTTAATGTAAGTCTCTCCAGACCTCTCTGAAATCATCCTGCTGATTATTTCTTACAGAATAATAATATTCCATAATATTAATATACCGTAACTTATTCAGCTATTTATGGACATTCATGGACATTCACTCAGTTTCCAGTTTCTGGCCTCTACAAAGAGGGCTGCCACAAACATTTTTGCACGTGTGGGTCCCTTTCCCTTTTTTATGATCTCTTTGGAACACAGACTCAATGGAAACATTGCTGGGTCAAAGCATATGCACAATTGTATAGCTCATTGGGCATAGCTCATGAATGTCTTTATAGAGAGTTACAAAACTAATGGGAGCAATTTGTCCAGAATGATTGGATCAGTTCACAACTCCACTATCCATGTATTAGTGGCCCAGTTTTCCCCACATCCCCTCCAACATTCATCATTATCTTTTCCTGTCATCTTAGCCAATTTGAGACGTGTGTAGTGGTATCTCAGAGTCGCCTTAATTTGCATTTCTCTAATCAACAGTGATTTAGAGCATTGTTTTCATATGACTAGAAATAGTTTCAATTTCTTCATCTGAAAATTGTCTGTTCATATCCTTTGACCATTTATCAGCTGGAGAATGGCTTGTATTATTATAAATTTGAATCAATTCTCTATATATTTTAAGAAATGAGGAGGCCACCATTTTTCAAATAGGAAGCAAAATTAGTCCGGAAGGATGCCGTGAGTTTGTAGTAGTATATAGGAGTGAAGCTGAGCAGAGGGCAAGATGGAGAGTCAGTGTAGCCTACTGGACAGGGCCATGAACTTAAGATTAGGAAGACCTGGTTTCAGTTCCCACTTTAGATACTCATTAGTTTTGTAACTCTGCATAAAGACATTCAACAAAATCTCTGTCTTGTGTGTCCTTGGTCATACAATAATACAGTTGGATTTGATGACTTCTGTGGCCCTTCCTAGCTCTAAATTTATTATCCTATGACAGTTCAGGATGCATGAACTAATAAATAGAAAAATGTACAGTATAACTATCTATCTATACATCTATCTATCTATCTCTCATCTGTGTTTAATTTTAGTTTTCTCTAGGACAGAAAGGAGGGGGGAGAAAAGTTAAAAATACATAACAGAAGACAAAAGAAAACTAGGGAGTAAGCACAAAAAACAAGATAATTTTGAAAACAATGCAATTTTTATTACATGGTTTTTGGTTTTTTAAGTAAGCAGTCTGAAATGGAAATTTATGGTTTTATATTGGATTTTCTCTTTATGTCATGCTATACAGAGAGAAATATTCTTTTTCCTCTCTTTTTTTGTATTTAAGTTCAAAATGATTTTTTTTTTAAAGTAAATTAGAAGGAACTTCCTAAAGGCAAGGTTCTTGAGTTCTCTCAGAAAAGGTCTGAGATTGGAAGGTCAGTATGGGCAAATGCCTGAAATCAAAGAGGAAAATTATTATGGAAAAATATTCTCAATTAGTGAATTCTTTGAAATTTCACTGTTTTTTAAAAAATAAATTAAGTTCATCCTTTCAGAAAGCAACTATTTATTATATAATGGCTGAATTTGGTTTTATATATATATTTTTTCCTTATTAGCTGCATAGCCATTTATGACCTAGAAACAAGATTTGTGCATGTCACAAAAGTAATTCTGGTTTTAGAATAAAATCCTCATTCTTTACAAGTCCACCTCTTAGCAAGGAATTGAGGCCAGGGCCACTGGATTGAAGAGATTTCATCATAGGGAATTATAAGAAAAGGGCATCTGTCACAATGACTGGCATATATCAGCTACAAAATAGGTACGTTTTTTGTTGATTGATTGATTATGTTAAGCTGTGAACTCAGAGATAACTCCCAGAATGTCTCTAAAAGGGACTTTAAAGATCTTGTAGTCCAGCCTTTTCCATTTTATAGAGAAGGAAAGTGGGGGAGAGAGATAAAGCAACTTATGCAGCATCATACCTAAAATGCTAAATGAGCACATGTGTATATTTTTTTATAATTTTCCCCCAATTACATCTACAATCAAATTTTAATTTGCATTTTAAAAATTTTGAGTTCCAAATTTTTTCTTCTTTTCTCTCCACTTTCTCCCCTCCCTCCTTCCTGAAATGGTAAGCAATTTAATATAGGTCATATATTTGCAATCATGAAAAACATTTCCATATTCATTATGTTGTGAAAGAAAAAACAGAACAAAAGGGAAAACACACACACAAAGAGTGAAAATAGTATGGTTGATCTGTGTTCAGACTCTATTAGTTCTTTTTCTAGATAGAGTACTTTTTTTTCCCCTTCTTTGGAAGAAAGAACAACTTTATATTTTTTAAAGCTTTTTATTTTTAAAATGTATGCACAGTTTTCAACATTCACCCTCGCAAAACCTTTTGTTCCAAATTCTTTTCTCTTCCTCCCTTCTCTCCCATTCCCTCCCCTAGATGGCAAATAATCCAATATATGTTAAACATGTGCAATTCTTCTATACATATTTCTACAATTATCATGCTGCACAAGAAAAATCAAATTAAAAGGAAAAAAATGAGAAAGAAAACAAAATGCAAGCAAACAACAACAAAAAAATGAAAATACTATATTGTGATCCCTACTCAGTCCCCACAATCCTTTCTGTGGGTACAAATGGCTCTCTCCATCACAATTCCATTAAAACTGGCCTGAATTACCTTGCTGTTGAAAGGAGCCACTTTCATCAGAATTGATCATCACATATTCTTGTCACCATGTATAATGATCTTCTGGTTCATGTAAGTCTCTCCAGGCCTCTCTGAAATTATCCTGATGGTCATTTCTTATAGAACAATAACATTCCATTACATTCATATACCATAACTTATTCAGCCATTCTCCAACTGATGGGCATCCAATCAGTTTCCAATTTCTTTCCGCTTTTTGCACATGTAGGTCCTTTTCCCTTTTTGTCTCTTTGGAATACAGGAAGAAAGCATATATTTTTGTGGCTTTAAAGCCAGGCCTCCAAAAAATTCTAGAAGGGTTGAAGTATTTAAAGCTTTGCCAGATGAAAGGACTTTTGGTTGATCTCAAGGCAGCACCATTTTGTGAAAGGTAGTATATAGCTGCATCCTACAATTAGCAGATAGCCATGCCCTACCTAGCTGAAGCTACCCCCTTGCCCTCTCATGTCATATTTTTACTCTACTGTACTGCTTGTATAATCTTAGGCTTATCTGTTTCCTTTTCTGGGCTTCAAATTCATCTTCAAAGGGAGAGGACTATTATTTTTAAAGTCCCTTTCTGTTGTAAATTTTTAAGTCCTTTTGGGTGTTAGGAGAGACATGTAATTGCATCTAGTAAACTATGGATGTTGAAATTCCCACCAGTCATAGTTGACATGAGAAATTAAGTAATTTGCCCATGGTCATACAACTATTATGTGTCAATCAAGACTTGAATCCAGGCCTTTCTGACTCCAAAGTCAGCTCTTTAGAGAAGAATATTAGAATTAATCTTTACCAAAAAAAAGTGTTGCTAAAGAAAGATTCTTAGCAGGAATAAGGAGGGAGACTTGCTTAGGAAGAAATGACAGAAATAAACATTTATTAAAGACTTTCTATGTGCTAAGTACTTTACAAATATTTCCTCATTTAATCTTCAAAGTAATTCTGAGACATAGGTATTATCATCATCCTCATTTTACTGTTGAGAAAATGGAGTCAGACAGAAGTTAAATGATTTGTTGAAGGTTACAAAGCTAGTAAGTGTCTGAGGCTACATTTGAACTTAGGCTTACCTGTTGTTGTTTTGTTTTTATTCTCGAAGAAGTCCATAATATCAGAGAGGTGATGCCATGGCATGCAAGTGAATTGGATTTAAATGAGGGAAAGTTGTAAAAAGTTTTCAGCCTTACTGTTCTAGAGTTATCAAAGCCCAGGGTAGAATAGAGTCAAGATGGCTAACAATGGCCCCAGTGCAGTGGATAACCTTGGTCTTTCTAAATCAGGGTTATTTCCCATGCCTTGGTGGGTCTGAGGCCACATTCATTCAATGACTAAAGGCTACCACAAAAATTGAAACAAAAAGATGGCCTAATTTACCATCTAAAATAAATCAGTCTAGGACAAGAGCCTCAAAGTTTCTTGCCAGAATATATAACAACTACTATTTATACTCATTCTAAGTTTTTAAGCTTTAAATAATGAGTTTTGTATAGTAAAAATGTTTTTGTTTTTGTGATTAATATTGTACCATAATTTAAAAGGGGAGGGAGTAGAGGAATATACTGAAACCTAGGGAATGTGGAAATCACGTAGGATTTCACATTTCAGGATAAAAGTAGGGTTGGAAAAGTTTGGGGTTAAAATAGAGGAATTTGAGCCTGTTTTGATGCTCTATAAGTGTTTTTGATGGATGAATAATTCATCTTTAATATATTAGAGGAAAAATATCACTAGTCTGGAAGTTTTCTTCAGAATTCCTTATTCACAGGCAACATCAGGATTCACAATTTGGGAAATACTAATCTAATTCAATCCACTTCAATTAAACATTTATCAAGCTCCCACTATGAGAGAAAACCAAGACAGGTCATGCTCTCATGGAACATACAATTTACTGGGAATATAATTTAAGCAATAGGAAAACTGAGGAGGGAAAGAGCTGTAACAACTAGGGAAGGGAAGTGTAGCCAGATCCTATTGAAGGTGGCACCTAAACTGAGTCTTGCTTTCTTTTTCTTTTTTCTCACTTCATAGCATTTTTTTCAATTACATATAAATATGCTTTTCAGCATTTACTTTTATAAGATTTTGATTTCCATTTTTTAAAATCTCTCCCTCCCTCCCAAGACCAGGTTATACACATACAATCATATTAAACATGTGCTGAAAGAAGAATCAGAACAAAAAAAGGAAGAATGAAAAACCACAAGAAATAAAAAGACAACAAAGTGAAAATAGTGATGAGGTTGGTGTCCGGCCCCAGATTATGAGGTTTGGTACCAAATGATGGGGTTCAGTAGCAATTCACATATGAAGAATTCACAATGGCTCTCTTGTTGCCAAAAGGTATCTTTATTTATAAGAAGATTATGGACAAGATAAAGAAATAAATATGAAGTAGATTTGGGAGAGCATATAGTTAACAAGGAAAGGGATTTTAACAATTAACAAGGGAAAATACAAGTTTGTTAGTGGGACACACAATTAACTAGGAGAAAGGAAATATTCCATGAAGTGGGAGAATGCCATTAAATCCAAAAAGGAATTTTGTGCCCTAAAAGAATTAGTATAACAAGGAGAAAGAGACCATGAGGCATCAAGGAAAAGGTGAAAAGAAAGATACCATGAAATAGAATGAAATGGCGGGCTAATCCCAATAGGAATTAAGCAAAGATGGTAGGCTATGGACTGATTTATAGGCAAAATTTAACCTCAAGAGTTGGATATCATAACTTGGTTTTCTGATTAGATACAATAAGAAGGGGTTTCCCAAGATCTCCACAGGAGTGGAACTATAAGGAAGTACTGATCCTTATCAGTGCCCTTCGTTGTTTGCCTGAGAGAGTAGGATCTTGTCAGAACTTCAGACTTACTCAGAACATCAATAGTATGCTTTGAGCTGCATTCAGACTCCATAGTTTTTTCTCTGGATGTGGATAGCATTTTCCATCATGTATTTTTTTGGAATTGTCTTAGATGCTTGTATTACTGAAAAGAATGAAGTGTATCAAAGTTGATAATTGCACAATGTTACTGTTACCATGTACAACGTTCTCTTAGTTCTGCTCACTTCACTCATCATGTCAGCCTTTCTGGATTTTTCTGAAATCTACCTGTTCATCTGAACAGAGTCTTCAAAAAAGAGAATAATTCTTAGAATTAGAGAAGCAGGAGATGGAATTTTAAGTTCAGGGATAAGTTAATTAATTGTCTTGTCTATCTACAATGTAGGGTAGATGAAAGGAGGAGGCTAAAACGAGGCTGGAAAGGTGTGTGAAAGAAAAATACCAAGTAAAAAACTTTGAATTTTATCCTAAATTCAATGGGGAACAAAACTTGTTTTCTTATCAGAGGAGGGATATCGTCTTAATAGTTCTAGCAAAAGTCTTTTGGGTACAAAAGGAGGACAAGTTGGAGAGAGGAGACACTAGGAGTAGGATTGACTTGGAGTTTCTTAGGGAAAAGGTGATAAGTTTCTGAATTAAGGTGCTGGCTGTGTGAGAAAAGATTTTAGAGATCTGGGGAGGTAGAATCAAGAAGATTTAGCCATTGATAAATATGTTGGGAGAGGAGCAAGAGTTAAGAATAGCTCTAAGGTTATGAACCTGAATGACTGGGAGGATGATAAAATGATGCTGCTCTCAAATGAAATAGAAAGTTTGGAGGATAGATAGGTTTTTTTGAGAAAGATAATGAATTTTCCTTTTGATATATTAGTTTTGAGATGCCTAGAGGCCCCCCAGAAAGCAATATCCAGCAGGTTTAAGTGGAAGAGTAAAATGATTTGTAATTAGTATTGAAATCATTAGCATGTAAATGGTGTTTCTGAAGTGCTTGTTTCCAATTTCTTTAAACATCTTTCATTCTTCTTGCAATTTTGTTTAAAATTTATGTTTTGTTTAAGCATAAATAGACTACAGTCCAGTACCTATCTGAATTATATCACATGTGGAGGACACTTAAATGCCTCACAAGATAAATGTTATATAAATCAAATGTAGTTCAGCAGCCTTACTTTTTTTCCCTTATAGCAGAGGAAGGACTCTAACACATGAAATAATCTATGACAAAAGATATGTGCAAATATGGATAAAAATTACCTTGGATAATTGGGTTTGGAGAGGTTGTGATCTCTCCTAGTGAAGAAAATAACCATCCAGAGGAGAGTGCAAGAATATTTCATTTTTATCAAACCTGTCTAGAGGATGGGGTGTTCTGGTTATTTGAAATATATAATTGCCTGAGAGTTTAATCTATGCATACATAGCTCTGATTATATCACTTCTCTGCTCATAATTTTAAAATACCCCTTACTTCTTATTGTCTAAAGTCCAAAAGTTACTGTCCCTTATTCTTGACTTGCATCTAACCTACCTTTTTAACTCCATTTAAGACTCTTCTTCTCCATGTATTCTATACTACTGGCAGATTCAACTTTTTTTCTATCCCCAACACAATCTATTTTTTTTATCTTTGTGACTTTGAAAACCTAGAATCTTATCTTTACCATCACTTCTGCCTATTGAAATCCTACCTAAACTCAAAAATCTAGCTACATGAAGCTTTCCAGGATGCATCTCAGATAGAAATAATTTCTCCCTAGATCCTGCAACCTACAAGCATGTTTGTATTAATAACATTCTGATTTAATATTTAAGAATGAAAATTACTGATAATATAAATTATGCCAATGATAGAATGAATATATGACATATTATAAATAGTTTAATAAAACAAAATAATATATTGATATTAAAAAGATAATATTCAGTATAAAAGGATATCTTCTCAACTATTCTTTGTATACAATAAGTTCTTAATATATAAATGTTTATTGAATTGAATTATGCTCTATGAAGATAGAGATTGCATCTCTTTAGTGAAGAACACTGGATGCTGCTTGTGGGTGCATATGGAAGTAGATGATAGTACAGTGGATAGAGCTGGACTAAGGATGATTTGAGTTCAAGTTCAGCCTCAGATACTTACTAGCTATGTGACCCTATGTAAATCATTTAATCTCTATCTACCTCAGTTTTTTCATGGGAATGACTAATAGTGCTTGTGGGGGCAGCCCAATGAATAGACCACTGGCTTTAGAGTCAGGAGAACCTGAGTTCAAGTCTGGCCTTGAATACTTAACACTTACTAGCTGTGTGACCCTAAGTAAGTCACTTAACCACTTATCTTCTAGGGTTGTTATTAGGATAGAATGAGATAATACTTATAAAGTAATTGTCACAGAGAAAGTATTTTATAAATGTTAATTATAATTATTGTTTCTATTATTCCCTTCCCCTTAGTGAGGATCAAATGAGATAATAAAATAAAAAGTACTTAGTATAATATATTTAGTATAAGGGAAAAGTACTTAATATAATGTATTTAGTACACAAAAAGTACTTAGTAAAATACACTTCATACAATGCCTGGCTCATAGATTATATAAATACTTATTCTTTTCCCTTAATAAGTATTTGAGGAATTAAATTGAATTATATTGTACAAAATCTTATAGTAAAAATGCCTCTCCTTAGGATAGAGGGATTTATCTCTGGAACTCTTTCATATGTATTTGGTTTTATTGGTTTTTCTTTCAAGTATCTAACTTTAGAAACACATCATTTTGTCAACCTTGAATCTTCAGTCTAGTAACCATATCATTGACCACATTGTCAACACACTTTCAAAGACATATTATTAAGATGCAAAATGAAAGCTGTCTCTGATTACTTTATTGAGAATGTCAATCTCGAGATCTGAGCCAAACAGGAGAAAGACATAGGCAAAAATGGAGGCTCAGTGAACAGGAAGACATAAACTAGAGTTCAGAGTCTAGACACAGCATGAAAAACATGAAGTTTGGTTTGGGGAACTGGGAACAACATTTCTGGGATCCCTAACAACTATATGGATCCCTATCCTAATACTATGAAGGCATGATTGTTGATCCTAGTGCACTATCTTTGTTGTTCTCTGCTTTAATTTTAAGCAGTCTCCTTCAAGGAAAAAAAATAAAAGCTTTGAGTGTTGTTCTCCAGAAAAGAAGCTAGGATTCTTCATCTTCTAGAGATTATAGAGAGGTTTGGTCAGTCTGTTAGTCGGTAAACAAGCATTTATCAAAGTGCCAGGCACTATGCTAAGCACTAGAGATACAAAGATAAGGAAAAACATGGTCCTTTATCTCAAAAAGAGCTCATATTCTACTGGGAGTGGGGACAAAAACATTTAAATAATTAGATACATGGAAAATTATCATTCATGCTTCATTTTTGAAGAGAACTAATGACATCACTGGGCCATATCTTGACTTGCTGGTGAATTGGATTTAAGTGAGGTAGAGTTGCACAAAGTCATCAGCCTCTCTCCCTTCTGAGTCATTGAAGTCTAATAAAAAACAATAGGAATTCAGTGGATGACCTTGGCATCTTTGATGTCTAACCAAGTTCTAAGTATTCTATAGCACCTGCTTCAGCTGCCTTCATGACCTTTGGAACAAGTTGTTCTCATTTACCCATTCCACCAGAGGAAGTTTTCATATGCTTAAGGTAGGCATCCCCCCTAGATAGTTTTGAGGTCTGTCAGTTCCCCTCAGCGTGGTTTAGCCTGTCTGCTCAGATGGTTTTACAAAAGTGTAGCAGCCTTACATGCTACAGCTTCTTGAGAAAAAGCAGGATACCAAGGGGAACAAGCAGCCTTGAAAAGGTCTCAGAAAGCCCATACACTAGAGGTATTGGTCCTCTATGAATATCCCATATTCCACAGAATAGATGGAAGATGATCTGAGAGGGAAGACACTACAACTGGGAAGGGATTGGGAAAGGTCTTCTGCAAAAGAGAAAATTTGAGATGAATTTTGAAGGAAGCTTGGAGGTAGAGATGAGGTTAGAAAGCTTTCCATTCATGGAGAAAAGTCACTATAAAGGGACAGAGATGGGATATGGAGTCTCATAATGAAGAGCAGTAAGCAAGGAAGTATGTATCTGAAATATAAAAGTATGTGGAAGATTATAAAGAAAAAAATTGGCAAGATAGGAAAGGGTCAAGTTGGGATGAGTTTTAATTGTTAAACAGAGCATTTTTGTATTGAATTCTAGAAGTAACAGAAAGCCACATAATTTTCGAGTTGAGAAGTGACATGGTGAGAACTATGCTTGATGACAATTACTTTACTGCATGGGAGATGATTGAATTGGGGAGCAGTGAGGCAGGAGACCATTAGAAGGTTATTGCAAAAGACCATCTATAAAGGGATAAAGACTTTACCTATCCTAGGATGGTGGCAGTATGAATAGAGAGGAGAGGTATGGAAGAGATATCATGAACTGGCAAGACTTGATAATGGATTGAGTATAAAGGAAGTGTTTAGGAGTTTAAAAGTCCATTCTCTTAGGAGTTTTTATAGTTTTAGAGTAATTTCTCTTTAACTACTGACCAAAGAGACAAGCAAGACATCCTGGGGCTCAAGATTGCAGAGGAAATAAAATGAAAACAGACTAATTTCTCTTTAGGGTTCATACTACTGAAAAGAGACAAGCAAGACATCCTGGGGCTCAAGATTGCAGAGGAAATAAAATGAAAACAGACTAGAGTATTCTACATCAATCAGCAATTAATAATGGAGACTGGATGTCATGATAGAGAGAGAAAGCATGTAGCTGAGAACAGTCATGAATATAGCATAACTATATCATAGGATCACAGAATGGAAGAAAACTTAGAATTCATCTAGTCTGACTTCTAGATGAAGAGCAGAGACTCTGGAGTGGGGGTAAATAATTTGTTCCAGGACGCTAGTAATAGAATAGCAAAGCCAGGGTGTGATCCTATGCCTTCTAATTCCAAATCCAGCACTATTCTATTCTCTAGTCATTGACCCAAGTTGGAATGGCTAGCTTTGATCTATATTTGCCAGCTTCAGAAATATCATCAATGCTGATAATTGATTGGTGGTTATGCAATTTTATAGCAAGGAAAATTTACATAGTACCTTGGGCCTTGAGAAATTAAATCACTTTAATGTCTGGAACCATTTCCTCAATTGATCCTCTGTGTACAGCAGTGTATCTTTTTCTCAATCAGAGCCTCAAAGACAAACAAGAGGGAGACACCATGACCTTGGGTTGTTGGGAGAGAAGCGACCCCAGGATGAAAGAGAGCATGTCTGCTAAATATCTAGTATAGCTAATTGATACCTGGTCTCATTCCAACCTCTTTATGGTGTTTCCATGGGAACAAACTAAACCAGAGTAAAGGGCTCTGGAAGAGCATACTTTGGACAGTGTGATTTAATTGGCAAGATGGCTTGCATGATTCAAAGAGCAGAATCTTTCTAGTTGCTGTTGACCTTGACCATGGAAGAGGCACAGCATGCAGATTCTGCCTCACCTAACAGATCCTGATATATCATAAGCCTAACAGAATAAACTGAAATTGTAAAGGAACAAAAAGCATAAAAAAGGACAACCTTTCTTTAATGTCTGCTTTTTCTAATCTTAAGAAACTAGAGTGTACAACCTCAGAGAACAGAAACAGCTGGGCTATAAAGGAATCAGTGAGAATATGACTTTTCACATAGATCATAGATCTATCTGGAACTGGAAGGGAACTTGGAGGCTATCAAGTCAAATCAATAAACATTTATTAAATAACAACTATGAGCCAAGCACTATGGTAAGCATCAAATCTAACCTCCTTCATTTTATAGGTGAAGCTGAGAGGTCCAGAATGGTTTAAGTAAGTAAATGAACTTTCACAAACATCTGTGTATTTTGCATTTTAGTAAAAGCTTGATATATATACATATACATATGTAAATATGTATATGTATTCCTACCAGGAACAACTCCTTCACCAGTGATTCTGGATGTCTCTAGTGTTGCTTGTGGCTGGCTAGAATCACTTTTGGATCTTTGGAAGATGATTACTTACAAGTTTCTTTTTCTTTCCAAACTAAGTTATCCCTATTTTCAAAGATGTGAGGGCCAGGTGTGAGAGATCTGGAAAGGGAGAGAAAAGTGCTTAGTGATAAGATATCCTGGGAATATATTGAACTATTTATAGATCAGAGTCATAGATTCTAGGCTCTTGGGATCCATATTCATCCATCTAGAATGAGGAGAGGTTCTTAATCTATGTACCATCTTCTCTTTATGCATATAGAAGAATATAGATTTTGAAGATTTCTGTATTTGAATTACAAAACTGGAGGGAACCTCAGAGGACATGCCTTGCAACCTTTTACCTAAGCAATTATCCCCTCCTACAATGAACCTGACAAGTGGTCCTCTAACTTTTGCTTGACATATCCAAAGAAATAAAAGAAAAAATTATCTATATGCAAAAATATATTTATAGCAATCCTTTTTGAGTGTTAAAAATGGAAACTAGAGTGTTGATCTCTTGGGGAATGACTAAACGATATGTATATCATGGAATATTATCATATTGTAATAAATGAAGAAATAGACAATTTCAGAGGAAACTGGACCAATATTTATGAACTGATGTAGAGCAAAATGACTAGAACTAAAACAATTTATACAGTGATAACACTGTAGAGGAAAAAACTCAAAAGGATTCACAACTCTTATTAATGTCATGATAGTTTTTTAAAAAAAGGAAAAGGAAGATTCAAACTTGGCACTGATTTTCTGAGATAAAGGTGAGGAACTTAAAATCTATAAAGAGGCATGGGTCAACAGAGAATTTTTTTCTGTATAGATACACATACATTAATATATATGAATATATATATATATATACACATATACATGTATAAAACATATGTATATGTGTGTATGTATATTAAAGGATTTGTTTGGGGTTTATTTAATTGCTTAGAGGGGAGATAATGAAAGAGACTTTTAAAAAAACTTAATAATTTAAAAATTAATAAAATTTAAAAGGGGAAAAATCTAGTTTTTGCTTGAAGACTTTTGAGAATTTATGGAGTTGGAGCATGCTGGTGACCAGAGGCAGCGACCCTCGTGCTGGCGATGTGGAAGAAGACAAGACGCCAGGCAGCTCATCTTCCCCAAAGAATTTGAAACAGCAGAAACTCTTCTAAATTCCGAAATCCACATGCTTCTAGAGCATCGAAAACAACAGAATGAAAGTGCAGAGGATGAACAAGAACTTTCTGAGGTTTTCATGAAAACTTTACATTACACAGCACGTTTTAGTCGTTTTAAAAACAGGGAAACCATTGTAGTGTTCGGAGTTTTGTTATTCCAGAAAAAGCTCCATAAGTTTGAGTTGGCGTGTTTAGCAAATCTTTGTCCTGAGACAGCAGAAGAGGCCAAGGCTCTGATTCCAAGCCTGGAGGGTCGCTTTGAAGAAGAGGAATTGCAACAGATTCTTGATGATATCCAGACCAAAAGGAGCTTCCAGTATTAGTACCAGTAGCCATTCAGTGAAGGCAGAAGAGGAAATTTCCCAAAATTCTTCTGCAACTGAAAAGAATTCACATTCTCTCCAAAGACTATACAGAAATTTAGTCACAAAAGCTGGTCAAGCCTCCCTGTGGACAAGACAATGCAGAGTAGTCTTGCATCAACAAATAATTCAAACTTGTGAACAGTTGTGATTCTGATTGACTCTGAATATTTGAGATGTGGCAAAGGCCAGGAATGCCATTGAATCTTAAAGGGACTTTGGGATTATTTCCTTTAATGAAGGATTTTCATGTAAGTTAGTGGACCAGTACTTAGATGCTCCAGTCCCTTCTCTTCAAGGGAAATGTTTAAGGGTAAAGAGTGAGGTGGGAGAATTTAGTCACTAAATATATATAGCAAATTATTCACTACCTCATGTCACTGAATGTGGCAATTCATTTATATTCACATTTCTGGTTTGAATTTCAAGCTTGTTTTGAAATATTATTGACCCGGATTAGA
Source organism: Sminthopsis crassicaudata (assembly GCF_048593235.1). Classification (NCBI taxonomy): domain Eukaryota; kingdom Metazoa; phylum Chordata; class Mammalia; order Dasyuromorphia; family Dasyuridae; genus Sminthopsis; species Sminthopsis crassicaudata. The sequence goes on along the minus strand of NC_133617.1, from coordinate 489,864,306 downwards.
ATATGTAAAATTAGCTTGAGTAAAAAGAAACTTGTGTCTCATATAAATGATGGAAGGAAAAAAATCAAAGTGATGAACCTATACCTGAAAGTTTGAAATTCTTAAGAAACAGAAAAACTGAACACCTTGTAGTCTTGAAGTACCATATAGTCAATTTGGCCAAAACTCAGAGGGAACTTCTGGCAGTCTTAGGGCATCACTGTATATATGTTCAAAAGAGCCTTGATTTGGCTCAATTTGGTCTCTAGTATATCCTCAAGGCTGTGAAGTTTTAGAGCTGGAGGAAATTTGTGGGATTTAGTCTTTTCTTACAGCTCCTCTGGGAAAGGGTATTCTCTGAGTTTAAGTTAGTCCTTGATGCTGATTTTAAATGCCATTGTAGGCTTGTACATAACGCAGGAAGGTATTGGGGAGGACTAGAGAATGAAACTTGATTCCAGTTGGGTCATCACAATGAACTGAATTTGGGGCAATTTTCTTTTCTAGCTCTAACTTTCAGTATTGATTTCTGAAAGGTCATGCAAATATTTTTTGCAATTGCTTCTCCCACACCCTAAAATCTGTTACTGTAATTTGATCTAATGGTGGATTCTGTATTGGATGTTCAGTTAATTGTGCAATTCCTAAGAAGTAGACTTACTCTAGGAAATAAAATTATTTTTCAGTAAAGTCATGAAAGCCTGCATTTTATGGAGTACTAAGGACTTTAAAATAATGTCTTCTTTATGTAGATATAGTGAAAAAACATTTCATGAGAACAGTCATTGATCTACTGAAACAATGCCTACCACAATGTTCTATACATAGTAGGTACTTAAATGTTAAATTGAAGAAATAAAATTAACCAAACAGCTTCTACCTATCAAAAATCCAGTCAAAGAACTTAACAAGTTCTGTAACCATAAGAACAAACATAAGTTTATTCTAGGTCAGTAGTTCTTATTTTGGTCAAGGCACAGTGTTCTTATATGAGAACCTTGGCATAACGATTAAGTTAGCAACAAAGTAGGGTTCCTCAGTATTTGGGCCTGAGCCTTGAGATTCCTTTGTCCTTCTCTCTGGACTCCCTCTTCCCCCACCCCTGTTTCCCTTCCTATTGCTACTTACCCTGGACTTTTCAGCCATTAGAGCTGCTACTGTGATTCCAATTATAATGACTGTAAACTCCCACCGAATATTTGGACTAGGCTAGGAGATGCTAAAATCTCTTTGAGTGTGTGGAGGAAATGGGCAAGGGGGGGTAATATACTGATAAATTGTATAATTGAGGTCTGTAAACTTGTAATTTAAAAAGGCAAAATTTTGTAACATCTAGCAATACTGATGAACCTTTTTGAAACATTGTCCTAAATATGTATGATAAAACCAATCAAAATTGAGATAATTAGGACTCATTCAATTGATTTTTAAAAAATTTTGATTTTTTAAAAAAAATTAACTATAGTTTTTATTTACCAGATACATGCATGGGTAATTTTACAGCATTGACAATTGCCAAACCTTTTGTTCCAATTTTACCCCTCCCCCCATGACAGGTTGACCAATACATGTTAAATATGTTAAAGTATAAATTAAATACAATATATGTAAAAAAAAAAAGAATTTATAATAATCCCCTATTCTTCCACCATTAAACTTATTCCATTTTATTCAACACAAAGGCACAAAAATTTTTTCACACAGATATTTTGGATAGTTTTTTCCAACAATCACAGATTTCATGCCTTTAGTTAGTAATCAATCAGCAAACACTTATTATTATTTATTATATGCCAGGCACTAGGCTAAGCATTGGGATTACAAAGAAAAAGAAAAACCAGTTACTGCTTTTAAGAATACTACCTTCTATTTGGGGAGATAACATTTACCTAAACCAGATCATATAAGCTACAGAATGGTTAGAAGGAGCCTTTCTGGTGAATGTCCTAATCGTTGGCATGACAGGGAAAGGTCTCCTAAAGAAGATAATATTTGAATTGAGTTTTAAAGTGAGTCAGGAATTCTGAAAGGCAGAGGTAAGTATTTTAGGAATGGGGAACTTCCACGGCAAAGGCCCAGAGATAGGACATCGTGTGGGAGGAACAGTAAGTAATTCATCATGGCTGACCATGGAGTTTATGTAAAAGAGTAATGTGTAAGAAAAATGGAAAGATAAAAAAGGGCAAATTGTGAAATGCACAGTGCTCGGCACATGGTATTCATTGATATAAATGCTTTTTAATTCATTCATTCAAATGCTAAATAGAGTTCATATTATCTTACTGAGCCTTTGGAATTTATTGAGTTGGGGTGAGGGAGAGGAGTCAATATAGTCAGACCTAGCATTTAAAAAGCTGTATAGAGTAGAAAGGGGAAAGAATTGCGGCAGGAAGTTCCTTTAAGGAGACTTTCTATACTTGAGATGAGACATGACTAAGATCTGAATGAAGGTGTTAGCAGTGAGAATAGAATGAAGGAAAATCATGAAGAGAGGTTGTAGAGAAAGAAATGACAAGATGATGGCTGATTGGGTGTGTGGGGTGGTTATTATAAGAGACTGCAATTCTAATTATGAAAGTAGGTTTCTTTTCTAAAAGAAAATCAAATAAAAAATTTTCATCTGATCCCCAAAATTGAAAGATTAAAACTTAAGGAAGATGAGAATAAATTAAATGTATAGATCCAAGTGGGAGGCAGCATGTTACAGAGAATAGAGAACAGGCCTTGAAGTAAGAAAGACTTGATTAAAGCCCTGTCACTCCAGTCTGTATAATGTAGCTTTGCCTTTTAACTTCTTAGTACTTGAAGCAAATCTCTAAAACTCTTAAGCTGAAGGGGTGCTGACTTGCATCTTTAAAGGAAATTTTCTCACCTTAGAAGTACCCTATATCAATACAATCACAGGTCTAATGCCTGTCCCCTAAATTCAAGGTGCTGTATTTTAGCATGAATTTGAGAATATTCTATTTAAAATGTACTGATGATACATTTCTAGAAATTATTTTTGGTAGGCTGTCATATTTGCTATTGAACTAAACATTTCCCAAAGTAAGGAATGTGTATTTTATCTCTGTGCATTTTTAGATAAGCATGGTTTTTTCCTACCCCTCTCCATTTTAAGGAGAAATTCTGTGTCATTTCTTGGGGTACAATCCATCAAAAAATGAGCCTCCATATGTCAACATCAGTGATTCCTGAGTTTGTCAGACAAGCACTGCAGAAAAATAGGAAAGAATCTCATTTGGAGATTTCAAAGGTCCCTACAAGATTGTGATCTGTCATCACCATCTGCTGGTTAGTATCTTGTCTGTATGTGGTTGAGGAATTAGTCTGAGGGATTATAAAAGATGGCAGTTGGCAAGACTATTTTGACTCTTCTGGCTGTGGCTCTGCTGCCATCAAGGAAGTTCATCTCAGGAAGAAAATAATTTTTTTTTCATTTTTCTCAGAGGACTTACTTACCCTCCATTAATGCCCTTATTTGTCTAGGAATACACAGCTTCCATGCTGGTCAGGACACATATGTGCTATGCTGATGCTGAAAAGGGATGTTCTAGCCTGTAGTTGTCCTAGACTATCAGATGGTAGCCATGTTCCTGAATCTCCTTCCAATCAAGGATGTGTTCAATACTTCCTGTCCTTGATTTATCACTTTTTAGTGAAGGATTATCCTGAGATGACTTGAGCATTAAAGATCATAAGAGCAGATTGATTTTGAAGGTATTTGAAGGATTTTATTGGGAAGCCACCATGGAGATTTGTTAAATAACAGTGATTTAGGTCCTAAAAGACGAGTTTTATTTTCTGAGGCTGGGGTTAAGTGACTTGCCCAGGGTCACACAACTAGGAAGTATTAAGTGTCTGAGACCAGATTTGAACTAAGTTCCTCCTGAATTCAAGGTTGGTGCTCTATCCACTGCACCATCTAGCTGCTCCCTAAAAGAGGAGTTTTAAAGAGGGACATTTATACTTCCTTTCTTCTTCCTCCTCCTTTTTTTTTTCTTCTTCTTCCCCTTATAATATGTGTGAGGAAGAAGGTGATAGAAAAAGATGGGCTGGTCATGTGATGAGGGTAAAGGTTAACAGCTGGACCACTTGAGTACTGCATTGATACCCTAATAATGTTGAGGAAGCAAGGATAGAGGAAGTGAATGAACTATAATAAAATGGGCCACTTTAGTGAAAAAAATCAACCACCACTAATGATACCAATGATCCCTCTCTTCTTTATATGCCCTATGTTTTAGCTAATCTTGAACTTGAAGGCAGGAGAGGCTTCTAGTTTTGTCTTTGTAGCATAAGCACTTAGCACAATAGCTTGTACATTATAGGAACTTACTTGTTTACTGTTTCATTTGATTTGCTTACATTTTACGTAACACTTCAAAGTTCACAAAATACTTCCCTCACAACAACCCTATGAGGTAGCTAGTGACAATATTGCTGTCCTCTTTTACAGATGAAGAGACTGGAGCTCAAAGAGGTCAGTAAAATGACTTCACTTTGAATAAACAGTGATTAGGTGCTTAGAGTCAAGATCTGAATCTCCTCTCCCTTTATTCTAAGGCCAATTCTTTTTTTTTTTTTTCCTACCACTGCCTTTCCTAAATCATGGCATATTCATGAGCTGGCAAGAGGTCTGTGACAAGACTTGGCAAGATTTATTCTATGGTCCCTGAGGAGTTTGTTAACGGATGTTGCAAGCTCAAAAGTCAGTGTATTTCACAGAGAGCTGAGTTAGAAGTATTCTATTGTTGGGGTTCAGATTCTCCTTTAGGAGAGCTTCTCTATCAAAACCCCAAGCTAGTGTGTTATTCTTGCTATGTCGAGACTTGAGACTGCTGGGACAGGCAGACCATCCGATAATAAGGTGGCATTTTTACTCTCTTCCATTTAAGTCCTAAATCCAATATCCCATATATTTTCTGTCCCTAGAACATATCTGAAGTTTCTTTTTTTTGTTGTTGTTTTGTTTTGTTTCATGCTATTGTTCTCTCTCCTTAGAATGTCCTTCCTTCTTCTGTTCATTGTGAAAAATTATTCAGTTTTTAAAGTCCAATGTCAATTTTACCTTCTCTGCAGTGCTTTCTACAACTCTGTCTGTGGGTGATGTACTTTGCCCTCCAATGTCACATACCATTTTTTTGGGGGGTAGTAAGGAGAGATCTCTGTTGTGTGCTTATTTTGTATTACTGCATACTGCACTTATCTCTAAATATGTTATACTTGTAAGCTCTAAAAGGTCAGGGACCATACATAACACCTACATTTTATATTTCTCCACAATGTGTTTACTGAATGTTTGTTGAATTGATATGCATTTGCTTGCTGAGGTCTCAGACCAAAACTGTAGAATATCTATGATTACTTTGTGAATCACCAGTTCAGCTTAGACTAGAAATTAACAAGGCAATATACTGAACTTCACACTTTGCCTGCCACCAGTTATTGTAGGGCTTCTTCAGTACCCATTGAAGATATTTTCTTTTGCTTCATAAGTTTGTCTGCAGCCTGAAGCCTGAAAGCCAACCACTAAGAAAGATCCTTTACTCTCTCTATTCTCCAAAAAGAAGCATGGAATTCCTCTAAATCACCAGTGACTTGCTAGACTTAGAATCATATACACCTGAGTTTAAATTTCTTCCATTCTCTGATATGACAGGTAGTTCAGAAACCTGTTTAGGTTTTCTTTTCTGGTAATTTCTCTCTTTCTTGCCACTCATCTGATTACCCCCATCCATTTCCTTCTTACCAGGTATATGTTGCTTTCTTTCCCTCTCCACTGTAATAGACATCTAAAAAGGAAGTTGAAATTAGTCTCATGTTGAAATGATGAGTTGTATTTCCTTAGGCTAGATCACCCATTTCTAGTTTTACACAGAGAATTATTCTGTACGGAAATGCCTTGATTCCAAACCATCAATAAAAATGAGCTTTTGTTAGGTGTTTATCAAGCACCCAGGTTGAGTACTGAATTAGATGCCAAAAAACTTAACAAGAATGTAATCAATATAATTCCTATTCACAAAGCTTTACCTTTCTGGCATCCCAGCTCCCTAGTACTTTGTTCTCTTTCTTTCTTTCTTTTTTCTTTTCTTTTGTTTGTTTGTTTGTTTGTTTTGTGTTTTCACCTTTTTTTAGAAAGTGAGCTAGCTTCTTGAGGGCATTTGTATCATAACACAGTTCTGTGTTTTCATAATGGTAATCATTTAAGTACTTTGTTATTCATTATTCATTCATTCATTGTGAAACATTCATTGTTCTATTGTATCCAACTCTTTGTGAGCTCCTTTGGAGTCTTCTTGGAGTTCTTTGCCATTTTCTTCTGCAGCTCATTTTACAGAAGAGGCCAACAGGCTTGTAACTTGCTCACGATCACACAACCAGTAAGGATCTGAGGACAGATTCGAACTCAGGGAAATGAATCTTCTTGACTCCAAGTCAGGCATTCACCTCGCTGCCTATTCTGCAATTTAAAATCCCTTCTGAGGAATTCTGAGTTTTAGCTGTCTTTCTATCCTGTGCTAATTTATTCCTTTATCTTATTTCCTTCTGGTTTATCAACCCATACTTCTGTCTTGTACTGTTTTGTCTTTGCCATGGATCCTCATCCCCTTGCCTAGTCTGTGACTCCTGCTATTTCATTGGCAAGTATTTGTCATATTTATTTTACCAGTAAAAATGAAAAGAGGCAGAATATATTGAATAGAATGTTGGTTTGAGTCTTCCCGCCTCTGACCCATACTAGCAATGTCACTCTCGGTAAGTTAACCTCTCTGTGGTCTACAAAACTGTGTAAGACCACATGTTGGAGAGACAGGTATGGACTTCTTTGGTAGAGTGAAATGAGAGTTCCAGTGTCTATTTTAAAATGTAATTTGGAGCAGATAGGTAACAGAATGGGTCAGAGTCAGAAAGACTTAAGACTAAATTCAGTGTCATATAATGCATAAGCAAGTCACTTAATCTCTGCTTCAATTTTCTCAACCATAAAATGGGGATAGAAATAGCATCTAACTCTTAGGGTTGTTGGGTCAAAGGACATAGTATTTATAAAGTGCTCGGAATAGTGCTTGGCATACAGTAGGCACTACATATATGTTAATTATGATGCTGATGATGAGGAGGAGACTCTGCCTTAACCTGTTGTCAGTCAACATTTATTAAATTTTTAGTATATGCCAGTAATTGTGCTAAATTGTCATCAAAAAGGGAGAAGAAAAAATCATCCCCTAACACTCACAAGACTTTAGTCACTGTTAACTTCACTCTAATCAAGTTCTAAGTCCATCCTTCTGTGATTTTTTTTTCTCAGAAATCTGACTATATTTGTCTCTGTAGATCAAAACTTTTGACCATGAGCTCTCTGAATCTAGAATTCTCTGAATCAGAGAATTCTGGACCTATTGACTATATTCATTTCTCAACCCTGGCCTTAGTTCAGAACAACAGCCCATACACCCATTTTTAATTAAACTGCTATTATGCCAGTGCAGATACAAATAGAAATGAAAATGAATAGATAAGACAGTCTCTTTTGCTTGATTGGCAGCTAGATGTAAGATTCACTTTATGAAGTAGCTGTACTTCAGCAAATTGGCTATACAAAGAATTCCTTCAAATTGAATAACTTTTCCCTATAGATTTCCGTCATAAAATTGGAAATGCTTTCTTAAAGTACGATCCTTAAATTATAAACTGTGTATAATTTTCTATCTTTTTCATCCTATTGCCAAGCGGAGTACCTTGCACATAAGAAGAGCTTAACTAATTTTTGTGATGAAATTGAATTGGAAAAGATTTTGGCTAACCAGAATGGAATGAATCACATCATAGGTTTGCAGCAAAAGTTTAAAATTGTATGTTTAAGGGGAAGATGACTAGTTTTCAGAGAAAATATGATGTTTTAAATCACAACTTATAATTATAATATAACTATAGCTGTGAGGGACCTCTTCTTTCCCCATATCACACACACTTTAAGGGGGGGGATACTTACAAAGGAGCCATTAAAGTAGCATCATGGAATAATGTTTAATATGTTGAACTTAGTTGGAGGCCAGAACACCTGGGCTTCAATTCAACTTTACTTCTATTAGTTTTGTGGCCAACAGGAAGTCACCCAACCCCTCAAAGTCCACATTCCTTGTCTCCAAAATGAGACTAATAATACCTATTATAGATATTATTAGCCTCATAATACCTCTAATAGCTGCCTCACAGGATTATGACCAGGGAATGAGAGGGGAAAGATTAGCAAGGTCATCTTTTTTTCTGAACCTTAGTTTTATAGTCCATGAATTGAAATAGTATAATAGGCTCTACTTATCCCATAGGACTACTATGAGAATCAAATGAGCTAATGTATTAGATTGCTTTTTAAACTTTGAAGGCCTTTGTAAATGACATTTTTTGTATATTTATTATATTATTATTTTAAGATGTTTGTCCATTACATTTTCTAATACTGAATGCCTATCCTAAAGCCTAAAGCAAGGCTCTGCTCACAATAGGTATTTAATAAATGATTGATAAATTAAATGGACTTGGCCAAGGTCATGTAGCAAATAAGGAGGAGGTAGGACTCAAATTTAGTCTTCTTGCTTTTCTAATGTTGTTTCCACTAATCTTACATTACCACTATAATTGATCTGCTCTTATTTCCCCACAATGCTTGAGCTTTAACATCTTTGTGCCTCTCTTTAAGCTATTTCTGCCACCTTCTCACCTTTTCTTCCTTCTTATTCAAATTTCACACATCTTTTAATAACAAACTCAATTCCTTCTTCCTCTATACAGATTCCTCTGACAATTTCATCTCCCTGTCTCTTTCTTTCTTTGTATCTTTGTCTCTCTCTTTTTGGTCTCTTTTTGTCTCTTTTTGTCATCTCTGTCTCTTTGTCTCTGTCTCTGTCTCTACTCTGAATCAATCACATTCACTGTCTATGGTCTTGGATGATATATGTACTACATTGTGACTCATCTTTTATGGTTATCTGTTGTACTGCCATTTAATTCTTGTATTGTCACATAACTTTTCCTCTGTGACTTATCTTTCTGTATTGACTATAAATTCCTTGAAAACAAAGATCATAGGTTATATCTCTTTGTAGTCATGGTACTTATTATAGATGATTTAGAACTTTGTACATAGTAACTGCTCCATTAATAGTAGTTGATGGGTTTTTCCTGACCTTGACTGTAATTCAGTTCTGGTTTCGCATCCCAAATATGGATGTGGTTCCTTCTCATATCCTGTTGCCTCAGACTATAACTATGCCCTAGTGGTGGTCTGCCAAATCTCCTTCCCAAGTTCCATCTGCTATTCATAGGATATGATAAACAGATATGGATCTAATAGATATAAATATTATGATTAAAAGCACTAGATTTGGATTCAATAGAAATCAAGTTCAATTCCTATCCCCAGATATTCATGAGCCAAATGACCATATGCAAATTCATTAATCTTTCTGCCTATTTATTCCTCTATGCAGTGGAAGTAGCATCTATAACAAAGGATTATTGTGAAGATGGAATGAGATTGTCTGTAAGATATGTATTTGTAAGATACAGTGAAAACTTTAAACTGCTGTATAAGATAATGATGATGGTAATGATATATGTGCCACATTCCTCTGATGTGCATCCTCATGGAGGAAATTATCTCATGTAATAATTAACAGGCAAATAAAAACCTCGTATCTCCAAATCTAATTACAATTTTTTCCTTCTCCAATCCATTCTACATACTATTGCTATTTTGTACAAAACACATAACTGTAGTTATGATATGCTGAAACCAGGTCAAATTGCCTTATGAGAATCAATTGTTAAATTTTTTGTGTAAACATTTATACCATGGAAATGGGAAAATACTAAAAATTATGATTAGATTTATTATTTTAATGGCAGAAATTAGATATGGATCCACACTTAACACCATATACCAAGATAAGATCAAAATGGGTCCATGATTTAGGCATAAAGAATGAGATCATAAATAGATTAGAGGAACAGAGAATAGTCTACCTCTCAGACCTGTGGAGGAGGAAGGAATTTATGACCAGAGGAGAACTAGAGATCATTATTGATCACAAAATAGAAGATTTTGATTACATCAAACTAAAAAGTTTCTGTACAAACAATACTAATGCAAACAAGATTAGAAGGGAAGTAACAAATTGGGAAAATATTTTTACAGTTAAAGGGTTCTGATAAAGGTCTCATTTCCAAAATATACAGAAAACTGACCCTAATTTATAAGAAATCAAACCATTCTCCAATTAATAAATGGTCAAAGGATATGAACAGACAATTCTCAGATGATGAAATTGAAATTATATCCACTCATATGAAAGAGTGTTCCAAATCACTACTGATCAGAGAAATGCAAATTAAGACAACTCTGAGATACCACTACACATCTGTCAAATTGGCTAAGATGACAGGAACAAATAATGATGAATGTTGGAGGGGATATGGGAAAACTGGGACACTAATACATTGTTGGTGGAGCTGTGAAAGAATCCAGCCATTCTGGAGAGCAATTTGGAACTATGCCCCAAAAGTTATCAAACTGTGCATCCCTTTGATCCAGCATTGCTGCTATTGGGCTTATATCCCAAAGAAATACTAAAGAGGGGAAAGGGACCTGTATGTGCCAAAATGTTTGTGGCAGCTCTTTTCGTAGTGGCTAGAAACTGGAAGATGAATGGATGTCCATCAATTGGAGAATGGTTGGGTAAATTGTGGTATATGAAGATTATGGAATATTATTGCTCTGTAAGAAATGACCAGCAGGACAAACACAGAAAGGTTTAGAGAGACTTACATGAACTGATGCTGAGTAAAATGAATAGAACCAGAAGATCGCTGTACATTTCAACAACAATGCTGTATGAAGATGTATTCTGATGGAAGTGGATCTCTTCAACATAAAGAAGATCCAACTCACTTCCAGTTGATCAATGATGGACAGAAACAACTACACCCAGAGAAGGAACACTGGGAAGTGAATGTAAATAGTTAGCACTACTGTCTATCTACCCAGGTTACTTATACCTTTGGAATCTAATACTTAATGTGCAACAAGAAAATTGGATTTACACACATATATTATATCTAGGTTATACTGTAACACATGTAAAATGTATGGGATTGCCTGTCATCTAGGGGAGGGAGTAGAGGGAGGGAAGAGAAAATTTGGAAAAATGATTACAAGGGATAATGTTATAAAAAATTTACTCATGCATATATACTGTCAAAAATTTTATAATTGTAAAATTAAAAAATAATAAAATAAAAACTAGATTTATTATTTTACTTATTGTTTAGATTTTTAAAAGTATGGAGAAATTGTTAATAAAGTGTGTCCTGGTAAATACATATATAAAAAAACCAACAGAGAAAGATTTCAAAGATCTGATTATTAAATATTTGCCTTACATACCTGGATCAGATAATACTATCCTCTTACTCAAAAATTTTCATTGGCTACCTATTGCCTCTAGGATATAAAATCCTCAGTCTACAACTTCATTCCTTCTACATTATTATTCCCACCCTGATCTCCAGTCTTATTTTTCATTATTCTTTTTTACCTACTCTCTATTACAATTAAACACTCCTTTTTTGCTATTCCCAGCATACATACATATATATATATATATATATATATATATATATATATATATATATATATATATATATATTCCACCTGGAAATTGTTCTAGATTTTTCCTTCCCAATGTCCTCCTCTTTCATATTATAGCTTAGGTCCTATCTACTATATGAGGCCTTCTGATCCACACTGGTTCTTCTTCATTAAATCAGTTTTAATGAGGGAAAGGAAAGGGGGAACCCCATTCTCGGCACATAGATAATAAGATAATCCCATGAGGCGCAGTGTCCCCTGTAAAATGAATTTACAGGCCCAAAAACCTAGATTGATAAATAAAAAGGTTTATTGTAGGAATTTGGAAGTAAAGCTCAGTTAGAAAGACGCCAGGGCCAGAGGTGGCCGTTGGGCGGGCAGGAACCCTTACATGGCTGGAAGGATACCATGTGTTGGCTGGGAGGGCTCCTGCAATGAGGGCGTTCCGGCTCACCTCTTTTATACCCAAAAGGTGATGAGTGGTACCCCTAAGTTCTCGGCGGGCTTTTCAGTTAGCTCAGATCAGGTGAGGGCTGGGGGAAGCTGAGCTGAGGTGGGGGCTGGGCCCGGATATTCAAAGGGTTCCTTTGACCAGGATTTGTGAATCAAGGCCAGTCATGGGTTGGGCAATTAGAAAGGAATCTTAAAGGGACCCCAACCCTCATCAGTTTGAGTTTACTTTTCTGTGTACATCTTATTTTCTTCCAGTAGAATCCAAGGTCCTTGAGGGAAGGGATTGTAACATTGTTTTTGTTTTTGTTTTTGTTTTTGTCCTCAGTCCCTGGCATAGTATTTGAACATAGTAGGTATCTAAATTAATGTTGTTGAATTTAATAGAATCATAGGTCACTTCCAGTGGTGTTACTGTGTTTCTATCCCTCATGCAACATTATGTAGCATATGTGCTACATTACATAATATATATATACTACATTGTAACTTATCTTTTATGGTTATCTGTTATGTTGCAATTTAATTCTTGTATTGTCACATAATTTTTCCTCTGTTTGTGCCTTATCTTTCCTTCTTGCCTGTAAATTCCTTGAAAACAAAGATCATAGGTTATACCTCTTTTTAGCCACGATACCTATGATAGATGATATAGAACTTTGTGCATAATAGCTGCTCCATTAATAGTGGTTGATATAGATAAGAAAATACTCTATAAAGAAATGTGCAGACTATTTGTTTTCTTGCAAGCTTCCCTAGGAGGGTCAATCTTTCAATAATGCACACTACTACCATAATCAGGAAAATAGAGAATTTGATATTTGTGGACAGGAAAGCAGCAGTTGTTGCCCAGAGACCTAATGATGATATCAGCTTTTCTTCCATTTTATAGGCAGCAAAAAAACAACCAAGAAACGAAAACTAAAGCCTAAAAAATTCAAAGCCAAAATCTTTGAGTGGCTCTTGGAATCTGGCCTATTTTACTGCAGTTGCAGAGTTGGCCATCTTAGAAAGAGGGAAGACAAGAGGTTCAGGAGAGATCTTTTCATAATAGAGCAAAATGAAAATGCTACATGGTTCTAGAATTTCTCTGGTTCCAAAATGCTTCCTTCCCACTCCCATGGTTCTGCCTGCACTGATACTCTTGCTATGTTGGTATGAGGAGTTTTGATTTGTCATGGGTTGAATAATAAGCATATTTTTACTTAGAAATACATCTTCAAATAAGTTAAATCTCATGCTAAAATGAACTATTTTTTCTCTTTACTGTTCTTACTTATTTCACTTAACAAGGAACATACAGCAAATTTGATTGTCTTTTTTTCTTCTTTTGAAGGACAAATATATAATGATTTCACATTATATTATTGAAATAAGTGTTCATTCACTGATTTTGTTAATATTATTTCAGAAGTTTGTCTATCATTGGACATTATGCATAGCTAATGCTATGTTATACTTACAGGTTCTTTGAACTATTTTGAAATACAACATACAAATATAAATCTGGCCTTTGCATTTGGAAAGCATGTGCTCTGAGAGACTTTGAGCTAATGGGTATGATATTATGGGCGTGATTTGTGGGCTGTTAATAAGGAAGTTTTGTCAAAAGTTTGGGGGTGGGAAGCCCATGAAATTCAACTCTCCACTTAAGCTATTTGAGAGACCATAAATGTGATAAGTCATTTCATTCAGCAGCCCAGATGAGTTTGGTATCATATTTGTATCTTAGGCAACTGAATGACAACACCATCAACTTTTGAATTACTGGCACAAAGTACTTATCAAACACTAATTGCAGCCTTCCCCAACTCCTGTATTACTAACCTCATTATTTTAAAAACTGTCTGAATGGCAACAGCAGAGAGAAAGTTTATTCATCAAAGTACTTTATGAAAAGGTACAATTGTATGATGAGAAATTTTGATTTGTGAGCTATTCATGGTTTTTAAAGAAAAAATGGTTGGCTGATGCCAAAAGACTTATTGGTGAATGCTTGGAAATGGCAGAGGATAGCATATTTTATCCTTGATGCTTTTTTCTAAGTAACCTGTAAGCTACACTGAAGCATTAAAGACAGTGCTCCAATTGACATTGGTTGGGGAGGAAGAGACACATCTTTGAATGTGTATGATTTGGAGTTGATTTTTATTTGATTGCAGATAACAAGCTCAAGAGAAGAGTTGGGGAAGACAAAGAGATAAAATTTGGCTTCCTCAGGAAGGCTTAAACAAGAAGGTAGGACTTGAAGTGAGCCTTGAAAAATGATTAAGATATGAAGAAACAGGGAAAGGATTTTCTAGCGGGAGTTAGCAGCAGGAAAATCTGAGTTCAGATCCAATCTCATATATTTATCAACTGTGACTTTGAGCAAGTTATTTAACTATTCTCAACTCTAATTTCCTGATCTGTTTGAGACAGCTAGGTAGAAAGTAAGAAAAGCTCTAGATTTGGGATCAAGCAGACTTGAATTCAAATCTTGCCTTGGACATTTACCAGTGAGATGGCGTTGGTGTCCAGTAAGATTTTTAAACTCATTATATCCAAAACTAAACTCATTATCTTTCCCCCTAAACTCTCCCCACCTCCCACTTTCCCTATAAATGTAGAAGGCAACATCATTCTCCCAGTCCCTCCAGCTTGCAATGTAGGAGCCATCTCAGTGATGATTTTCCAATATATCTCATCTTCCTGCCCCCCCCCCACCCAATATTCAATCTATTGCCAACTCTGCAGATTTCACCTTTGTAACATCCCTTGAATAGGGGGATGCTATAGCTCCCCTTTCCTTCTCTGACCTCACTGTTACTCTAGTACAGGTTCTTATCATCTCAAACCTAGATTATTGCAAATAGCCTGTAGGTAGTTCTGCTTGTCCCAAGCCTCTCCCCATGCCAATACATACTCTTTTTAGCTACTAATGTGATTTTCCCAAAACAGGCCTTACTCAATAAGCTCCAGGAGCTTCCTATTATCTCCTGGAACAAATGCAATATGCTGTTTGGCTTTCAAAGCCCTTTACAACCTATTCCTTTTCCTACCTTATCAGTCTAATTCATGCCCAAATTAAGATAGCATCCTCATGAAGTCATTGTTTCTCTTCAAGAACAAAAGACAAAGAGCAACAGTCTTCTTAAGCTTTCTCCCTATTATTGTTTTGATTCAGTGACATTGACTTCTTGACTGTTCCATAAACAAGACATACTTTCTTTCAGTTCTAAGTAATCTCTCTGGTTGTTCCTTTGCCTGACCTCCCTGGCTGCTTTTAAGTCCCAACTAAAGAACCACATTCCACACTCCAACCCCTTTTATTTTCAATGTTTTCCCTCTTTTAATCATTTCCTATTTATCCTGTTTATAGATTGCTTTGTATATATCCCCTAATTTCCTTCAAAATGAACTTTAAGTGCCAATTCTTAACAATGGCCTATCCTGACTTCTTCATTTTCTAATGCCATTCCTCTGGAAATTACTTAGTTTCTACTTTTTTATATTTTGCATTTGCTTTTCATTGTTTATATTATTCTCTTTCCTTCTTACCAACAAAAAATAAGTTCCTCAAGACAAGAACTGTTTCATTTTTTTGTCTTTGTTTTTGTACTACCTTCTGGTTTTATTTAGAGCAAGAATGCCAACATTGACCAGGTCCAGGTTCTCCAGAAGAATATCCATTTGTTGGTTATTAAACAAGGGTCTCACGTGTGCCAAAAGTCAAATGAAATTTATTGGTGGTTTAAATAATGATGTGACTCTAAGTTTCCTCAGCCTTCTTTCCTGCATCACTGCAGAAATAGAAGAAATCACAGAGATCCAAGGGGCATTTTCTCATTTTTCTTTGTTTCATGTGTTAACATGGCCAAAACACACACACACACACACACACACACACAAACACATACACCCCTTTATCTATATTTATATATATATATATATCATTAGGTGACTAAGTTCTTGATGATATGTCACTCATTAGTGGGTTAGCTTCAGAAAATAGATTTGGTCCATTGTTAATACCATATTTAAAGAATTTTAAATGATCAGCAGGATGATTTTAGGGAGGCCTGGAGAGAGTTACATGAATTTATGCTAAGTGAAATGAGAAGAACCAGAAGATCACTGTACATGGCAACAGCAAGATTATATGATGATCAATTCTGAGAACATGGCTCTTTCCAACAATGAGATGATTCAGGCCAGTTCCAATGATCTTGTGATGGAGAGAACCATCTACATCCAGAGAGAGGACTGTGGGAACTGAATGTGGATCACAATATAACATTCTCACTCTTTTTGTTGTTGATCGCTTGCATTTTGTTTTCTTACTCATTTATTTTCTTTTTTGATCTGATTTTTCTTGTGCAACAAGAGAATTGCGTAAATGTGTTAATTCATGTTGGATTTAACATATATTTTAACATGTTTAACATATACTGGATTACTTGCCATCTAGGGGAGGGAGTGGGGAGAAGGAGGAGAAAATCTGAAACACAAAGCTATGCAAAGGTCAATGTTATCAAATTGTCCATGCATATTTTTTGAAAATAAAAACTTTATGTGAAAATAAAATAAAATAAAATAACCCTTTGATATGTCAAAATATTCAGCTCCATATACATATGTATTAATATTCACTGAGAAAAATTAAAATTCATTAAAGGGAAAAAAATAATTTTAAGACTAGTAGATCCTCCCAAAGCTTAGGCTTTATTACTTTAGCCTTTGTGATCCATGGTCATCTTCACAGAGTAGGACTCGTGTGAAGGACTTTGAATTATCTCATTTTTTGACATTCTTGGTTTAAACAAAACCAGAAGCAAAAAGGAAGCTATAACTAATAGAAGGATGGCTTGGAGACACAAAAAAAGAAATTATTAGAGTGGACTTTATCCTATGTCTGAAAACAAGAAAAACAGCTTTTTTGTGTGTGTGTGGAATATTTGGTTATCATGTATTACAATACTATGACAAATAATATTGTTAAGTAATAGAAGGAGCTAGGTGGTACAGTGGATAGCTCACAGGACTTGGAGTTAGGCCAAAATTCAAATACTACCTCAGATATTTACTAACTGTATATCCCTGAGTAATTTAATTTTTGTCTACCTTAGCTTCCTCATCTGGAAAATGGAGATGATAATGAGGGTAAAATTAGATATTTGTAAAATAATTTGCAAACCTTCAGACACTAAAAAAATGCTATTTCTATGGTTATTAATTATGGAGGAAGGGAAAACAATAAGTATTTATATAGTCCCTACTATGTGACAGGCATTGTGTCAAGTATTTGTTTTTAATCTCATTTCATCCTCTGAAAAATTCTGTAAGGTAGGTACCATTCTCCTCATTTGAGATAATTATTATCCTTATTGAGGAAATTGACACAAGTCAAATGATTTCTCCCTATCACTAGTAATTATCTGAAGCCAAATTTGAACTCAGGTTTTCCTAACTCCAAGCCCAGTACTCTATAGACTAAGCTGCCTCTGTATATGCTAAATGATTACAGTGAAAATAATCATAGTTTAACCATCAACATCAGTTGTTGACGATGAAAAGCTAGAGAAAGAAGAACATCTAAATTAAATCAACATTCATTCTGATACTTGATAATTTCAATGCAAGGGTAGGAAAAGATAAGGGGAAAATATATGGGAATGCATGGTTCTTGAAGAAGATACAATAAAGGCCAAAGATTTTAGATTAAACAGAAGCCTCACGTCTTTCATATCATGATCAATTTCTTAGAGAAAAGAATTGGCAGATACTGAATATAGTGAGCACTAAATAACACCATAAAGTGCAAAATAGATTATATTTTAACAGACAGGAAAAGACTTGTTATTGATGTGGGAGTTATCCCTGAGGCAGCTGTCTGTGTATAGTCAGGCTATTGGCTTGTCAGAGTTAAGATCAGAATTATTTTTTAAACCAAGAAGGGAGAATTAAATGAGAAAAATATAAAATACACAATTGAAACAACTTAACTCTAAATTATTTAAATAAGAAATTGATAATCAAAAATGGGAAATGGAAAATAGAAATGATATTGACAGTGACCATAATCATTTCATCCAGAAGTTGAATGAATGTGAATTAATTGCCACAGCAAGGAGCCAAAAAAAGCCTTAAAAATGGCTTAGTTAGAAAATATTTGGCTTAGATTGTTGTAAAAAATCTCACAAAGGAGTATGATTATGAGCAGTATGTTATTTAATAAGATAGAAATAAACAATGGAAAACTAGTTTAAAGAAAAACTTGACAAGATAGCCAAGTAATCAGTGATATCTCAAGGGCAATGAAGGATAAAAATGTAAAGAGAAGCATAAACAGAAGAAAAGAAAATGATTTGTCAAAAAAATACTCTAAAAATCTTTTCACCAGAAAGTATGGTGAAACCATCAAACTTGGACCTTAACATTATAGTAACAGATATATTTATAAAGGAGAGAAAAATGGCACTAAAAAGATGGGAAAAGTAATTGGATTAGACCAAATAAATATACAAAAAATTTGTGCTAATGGCATTACAATTGTGCGATGTTGAAAGCTCAGCACACAAAGAAGGGAAAGATATCAAAGTCATGAAAAAAAATCTTGAACCTTACTAATATGGAAAAAAAGATGACCAACAGAACATCAACGATAACTTTCAAACTAAGTGCCTGTTCTTTCTATACAAAGGAATAGAAATGTAACTATTGGAACAGCAACTTGTAGAGACACAAAGAAAGAAATGAGCAGAGTGGACTTTATCCCGTGTCTGAAAGCAAGAAAAACAGTATTTTGTAGTTTCTTCATCTGCAAAATGGGGATGATAATAAGGATAAAATTAGATATTTTATCTAATTTAAGGGAATTAAATTCAAGGGAATTTAAGGGAATCATCTATACATAAATAAAAGACATTAATGAGAGAATTGGAAGGGAATAAGTTTTCACAAGAATATATTTTTAACAATAGAACACATCATTACCATTTCATAATTAATTGAAAGATATAAAGAATATAAAATCTCATTGGACTTATTGTTGATTATAAAATAGCATTTGTTTTTAACAAAACAAAACACTGTCTTACAAGCTTTTATAGAACAACAGTCCCTCATCCACACACCAAAATCAATCAAGATTCCCTGAACAAGATGTAGTAGTATAAGCCTGTAGACCTCACAAATGGGGAGTTCTAAGCTCAAATAGGGCTAAAATTGATCAAGTGTCTGAGCCAAGGAGCTATAAAGAGATGATTATTTGGCAAGGGTGAAGAAAAATAGATGAATAGCCAGAGAATTCTATTTGTCTCATCACAATGTTAAAAGCAGGAGAAGCAGCATACTGGGTGGACTCTCTGTGATAAAGTTATGGAAAGATGTGGCTAAGCATGCTTGGGAGCAACATGCATGGATGGATTGCCACCTGCCATATTGGAAGAAACATTTAAATAGATGACAGCACAGATCTCTTTTTGCATTTGAGTATCCTCAGTACCTGAGCCATAGTAAACATGTTAAAATGGTTTCTAAATGG
This sequence comes from Sminthopsis crassicaudata, assembly GCF_048593235.1. Lineage (NCBI taxonomy): Eukaryota > Metazoa > Chordata > Mammalia > Dasyuromorphia > Dasyuridae > Sminthopsis > Sminthopsis crassicaudata. The sequence goes on along the minus strand of NC_133617.1, from coordinate 489,844,696 downwards.
TATGTCTCCACTCACCTGAGAAGACCTGTCAGCTTTCTGCAATACTTGGGAAATAATGGGAGATAAGGTTTGATAAGGAAAGATCAGGTTGTGGGGGCCATGAAAGGCAAGAATCTATAGATTTTTTACTTTAGTCTATCCCTATGTCATATGAAGCATGATATATTGCCTAAAGAGTTCTCTCATATCCTCCAAGAGTCTATGTTGCTGACTGATTGATAATGAGTAAGGATCATGGAGGTTTGAAGAATGACAAGGAAAAGAACTGATTTTTTTTTAAAAAAGACTTGTAGCTATAGTTTATCTAATTGCAACGATCTCTTATACATCCTAGGAGAGTGTGGGGTACTATAAATAGCAGAATGTATACAAAAGTCAGAAGGCAAACAATAGGGGCCCTATTGTTTGTACAGTATCTGAATAGAGGTATAGAAGACCCATTGTAAATTTTCCAAAGGATCTGAAATTTCAAGGAAAAAGCTTTTGTTCTGTTAAATAGGAATAGCACCTGTGACAAGATGTATTTACTCCTATGAGCTAGAATTTAAACTATGCTAGATATCTGGAATCTTCCTTGCCATAGAGAAGAATGTACCTCCACCAGCAAATAATTTTGCAAGGAAAAGACTGCCATTTTGCTGAGTCAACAACAGGATTCAATTTCAGTTTCAAAGCACTCCAAATCCTCCCACATCCTCCTAAGCAGAATTAGAGCAAGGCATCTGTTGGTACTGATGAAGGTCTGACATTATTTTTGAAGAAGTTATAAAAATAGATTGTGTTTTGAACCTGTTGTACTCTTACCCAGTTTGTTAGAGGCAGCAGAGAAGGAAATGAACAAGGTGTCTTTTGTCCTGGAACCCAAGTCTGCTGATATGATGAAGTCATAAATAAAAGTGTGAGACCTCGAAGACTCCTTGGTTGAAACAGGATGATATTGTTTAGATCTTGTTTTACCAATGATTCCATAATCCGCACATTTGATAGATAATCTTATTGAAAAAGGATGTATTTTCCAAACTAAAGGCTAATCAATAGTTTTGATTCCTAGCAAAAATCTAGACCATATTGTTAAAGGGGCAGTTTGAGAGAACTTAGGAGGGGAAGTGGTTCGTTCTCTAAGAAACAATATAGTTTCATCAAGATTAAATTATACCAACTCAATCTCATTTTTAACAGAATTTCTAGAGCTTCAAATCGAAAAAATAACCCTACATTGCTGGTGGAGTTTGAAATGAAAAAAAAACCACTTTGGGATTACATAAGAAGAGCTACTTTTTGCATACTCTGATACAACAAAGAGGTTATTACAGAAAGAAAAGACCTATCTGTTTGAAAATATTTGTAGCAGCATTATATATAATAATAAAAATAGAATAAAATTATTAACCTCCAAAATAAGAAACGGTTGGACAAATTTATGAATATTATTATACTGTAGAGATTGATAAAATATGACAGATTCAAAGAAACCAAAAAAATACACGTGAAATCAACAAAGTTACTGAAAGTTCTTGAGTCTAAGTGATATGAAAATCAGTTAAAGACCGAGGGACATTTAATTTGAAGAAGGAACTACTCAGGAAATGGGGCAAGATTATTGTCTGCAAGTATTTGAAGGTCTGTCATGTGGAAGAGGGATTTATTCTGTTTGGCTCCAGAGGGCTGTGGGTGGAAGTTGCAAAGAGACAAATTTAGGCTTCATGTCAGGAAAAACTTTCCAACAATTAATGCTATCCAAAAGGAATTGGGCTGCTTCAGGACATGATGTTTCTGAAAAGAGCTTAGATGAGCATTAGTAAGGACTCTTTTTGGATGTGGGTTAGAATATATAGCTACTGAGATCTTTTGTACCTTTTAAATCTATAAAGTAATATCAAATAAGAAAGTCAAAGAACAATATAGATATTAACTACAACTGTTAATCAACAAGCAATTATCAAGCATATACTGTGCATATTACTATGTGAATGAAGACAATACTACAAAGCCATAGAACATAGATCAAAAAAAATAGATAATATTAGAACTAACTTGCTAACGTTAAAACTTATAAATTATAGAATGTAAGGCTGCTTACAATATTCTTTTATGCTATTTTGCTTAACTGTTCTGATTGAATATCCTTTTATAGTGATCTATGTAATTAGACTTAGTTACAAGATAAAAAAGTGTAAATTATGTGTTTATGTATGTAATGTAGATAAACATGTATAGAATATATGTACATTTATGTATATATGTATGCATATTTATCTATTCAATAGTCTGAAATGTGGTACTTAGTGTTACAGAGGGAGTCAGACCAGGGTGAACTGTTGTTTGGTCATTTTTTCAGTCATATCCTATTCTTTGTGACCCCTTTAGAATCTTCTTGACAAAAATAGTGAAGTATTTGCTATTTCCTTCTCCAGCTTATTTTACAGATAAGGAAACTGAGGCCAAGAAGGTTAAATGACTTGTCCAGGATCACACAGGTAGGAGATGCGTAAAGCCAAAATTGAACTCAGGAACATGAGTCTTCTTGACTTCAGGCCTAGATTATATAAATACAAAGAGGACCTTGTATTCTGTGAACTATTAAGGCATATCATTTTTCTGTATTGATTAAATATGAGAGATCAGCCCATGCTTTACTCAACAAATTCATCAATCATGACAGTTATCTTTAGGTTTGATCTCTCTCTATCTTTATACATCAGTAACTTACATATTAAATTTACTTTTGTACTCTGTTGTCCTGTAAAAACCTAAAACTTAATTCACCTGTCTATCTTCTACACTAGCTTCTCTTCCTGACTCTCTTATTTTAATACTGTCAACTTTCTACTTCTCTGGATTTCAGTTTTCTCATCTGTAAAAGGAAAGGCTGAGAGGAAATAATCTCTAAGACCTCCAGGTCTAAAGTTCTATGACCCAATATGAAACCTCATAGGTATATACCTTTTTCCTTCTCCCCATTCTTATCTTTCCAGTCAGCAAGTCCCTTCAGTTTTTATTTTCAAAAGAGAGAAAGTAAATAGAAAACTCTCCTTGGAGCCAAGAAGATCTGGGTTTAAGACATTTCTTTTGTGATTAAGTCATTTAACCTTTTAGTGCTCTAGGCAAGTCTCTAAGAGAAAGTGCTTATATGCATTGGTAGACTGAGTTTCCTCATCGAGTTCACAGTACCAATGAAATCACAGATCTACTTCCCAGAAAAGTGTTTCTACTATCTATCTCTTTTTTTTGTTTCCTAATACTACCAAAAAGTGGGAAAAAAACTCATCTCCTCATGAAGAAAAGAAATTAGGAGAGAGTTAAGAGGTAATAATTCTAGTTCTAGTTGTTACTAAATTGTTGTGACCTTAGAAAAGGCAACTTTTCTGTTCTCAGTTTTCTTATCTGTAAAAGAGACATTGGCTTAGGTGATCACTAGGGTTTCTTGTAGCTCTGAAATACCTATTCTACATCCACATTTTGGAAGGAGCCACTTAACTGTTCTCCCTCTCCTTCATCCCACATACTATTGTCATAGTACTCATACCAAACATAATTTTGTCAAGTTATTAACTCATCAATAGGTCCCCAGTGACCAACAAAGGAAAACAATTTAGCCTTATATTTGAATGTCTTAATAATTGACCTTCATTTATCTCTTCAGTCATATCTCCCTTTACTTAGATATATAGTTCATGTTTGTATGTAGACAAGCCAACCAGAGTGATCTATATGATGTTGTTGTTCAATTATTCATTTGTATTAGACGATGTGTGACCTCATGGACTTTGTTCATGGGGTCTTCTTGGCAGAGATGCTAGACTGATTTACATTTCCTTCTCCAGAGTTTCCATTTTACAGATTAGGAACTGAGGCAAATAAAAAAAATATGTTACTTGCATGTATTGCATGTAAATGTCTGAGGCTGGCTTTTGAACTCACATCTTCTGTCTCCAGGCCCAGTGCTCTATGCATTGCATCACCTAGTTTCTCAAGACTGATCTACATACTCTCTCTCAAAAACATAATGTTTTTTCTTTGTTTTGTACCTTTGTCCATATTCTTCTCTCCCAAAATGATCTTTTCTCTGCCTATCCAATTCTTTTAGGACAATTCTATTTCTACACCACTCCTCCAATAATATGTCTTCTCCATTCATGAAGGTTTTTGGACTTTACAACTCACAGAATTCTTTTCCTCTCATGAGCTCAACAAACCTAGTTCTCCAAATACAGGCACATTTGGTACCTCCAAATATAGATATGGAAGGTACCACTCTCCTAGTCATTCAAGTTTGCAGTTTTGGTTTCATTACTGATTCTTCCTTTCCCTTATCGCACTATGCCCATCTGATTGCCAAGTATTTTTGATTTTACCTCCACATGACTCACATCTATTTCTTTCTGCTCACATGACTAGCACTTTAATCCAGACTTTAATCACTTCTCACACTGATTATTATAATAGCCTCTTAATCAGACTCTCAGATTCCAGTCTTTAGCATTTGCAATTTTTCTCCATATAGTTGCCAAATCAATCAAATGAATTGACAGATATAAGTACTTCGTGAATCTTAAATTGCTAAACACGTAAATTCTTACTATTGTTATTATTATTATAATTATTACTAGACCATAAGTCTGAGCATTCCATTTCCTCTGCTCAAGTCTCCTTAGTGGATCCCAATTGTCCCTAGGATAACTTGTATACTTCTTTATTTGGAATTTATATCCATTTATAATAATTTTCATACCATTTTTCTGGGTTTATTTTATGTTATTCTCCTTCATGCAGTGAATTTCAGAATTTTAGGGAAAGAGGGAGAGAGAGAATATAAGGAAAGAAAGAGAGTAAGTAAAGAAAAAAAGAGAAAGGGAGTGAAAAAGGGGATAGAGGAAAATATGGAGGAGGGATAAAAAGAAATAGAGAAGAGGAAGAGGAAAGAAAATGAATGGGGGTAGAGAGGGAGAAAAGAAAAAGAGGGAGAAGAAAAAGAGGGAAGGAAGACAGAAGGAAGGAGAGAACAAGAAAGGAGGATGGATAGAGGGAGAAAGAAGAAATTAGGGAGAGAAAGGAAAAGAGAGGAGGTTAGAGAAGGAGAAGAGAGGAAGAAGGAAAAGGGCTGGAGGTAGGAAGAGGGAGAAGGAAGAGAGGAAGAGAGAGAGAGAATTATAGAAAGAGAGACATGAAGTGGGAGTAAATCACCATATACTATGAATTAATTAGTCAGCAAATTCATCTCTTAAAAATCTGGGATCTTTCCTTCAACTGTCCTAGTATAGATGCGTCATATTCTGGATTAACCCATTTGGGATTGAAACAAGGGAGGATTGCCCTGCTTTTGTGTCTCTGGAGAACTGAGGACTTCAGTAGAGTTCTTGCTGCTGTGAATCTGTGGATAACAGAACCTGGATTGGTCCAAGTTCTAGAGGTGACCATGTGCAAATGAGGATTTGCTCCCAAATTAGGTTTTTGTCTGAGAAGATGGCTCTGAAGTTCTCCTGTCTCTCATTTCAAGGGATTATGTATAGGAGAAAAAGCTCACATCTCTCATATCTCTTAAGGTTTTCTCTTTAAGAGCTGACCTTTAGACAGACTATAAGTGTTGTTATATCTAAGCTATGAGCTTTGTCATATTTATCTTTGTTGTTTCTTTTTTACATTTATTAACTATTTAAAGTAAAATTGCATTATAAAATTGGTTTTTAATTCCTTTTGGTCAATATACTTTTCATAGATTTTTGGAATTAGATTTCTTTGTACAGTTTTATTTTATAATTAAACATAGATTCCAGGATGGTAGTTTTAGAGGTACAAGTGACCCTCATAAATCACCGAGTCTAATCTCAGCCTCCATTTTGCAAATGATTGAACTGAGGTCTCAAGAGGTTATACCCTTAAGGTCACACAAGAAATAAATGACAGTACTGGAATTCAAACTCTCTGACTAGATATTCAGTCCTCTTTCCACTACACTGAAAGATTAAATGAGCTAAGATATAATTGATAAATTGCACATAATTTCTTTGGCACTGGAGATGTCACTCTTGCCAAAAAGTCTCTCTTACCATTTTCCAAGAAAAGTGACGTGTGGGATAATTATTTTTAGATAAAAAATAATATTGGTGTCATAATTTCCATATATGTAAACCTGCTAAGATTGCATGAGTTTTTTTTTTTTTAATCAGCTCTGAAATGGGTGACATAAATTTAAATGTTGAAATATCTGCCCACTTTTTCCCTCATATTCCTATCTCCTTTTTTTTTTTTACCCTTTTTTTTTTCATTTAGTAATAGAGTAAAAATTTGCTGCTCTTAGACAACATGATAAAGCAGCCACAATTTTTGGCTTTGATACCTTTCCTGTATTACCCTGTTTTTGTTTTGTTTCCAAGTTTGTCTTTCTCTTTCCCTCTCCTCTCCTATATATATATATATATATATATATATATATATATATGTATATAATATATATTTACAAGAATATATGTCTCCATTTTCTCAAAAAGAGCCCACCCAACCTCAGCCACATTGTGGAGTAGGCAGAGGTTTTCTTTGGCATCTTTCCCTTCCACAGACAATTTTATTATCCAAAGGCAACCATTACAAATGATAAAAATTGGGGCAACAAAAAGGAACCCTGATTGGAGCAGTGGGGTCTTTGGAGAAAGATCACCACTCCAGATTATGGAAGCAACTGCCTGAATTGGCCTATCAAAAACTCACTGGCCTTATTTTTATGGGGGGAAGACCCAATGCTTAACATAGCCCTTAACATACAGTAGGGGCTTAATAAATGTCTCACTTTATACCAGGAAGTTTTGTGCATGGGAACCAGAGGGTATTGTTTTTAATGTAATTTGCTTAATATGATTTGGAATTTATGATGTAAAAGAAAAACATAATTCTGCCTTTAAGAAGCAGTCTGACTGTTCATTCATTCTCAGGCAATCAGTAATACCTGCAGTAAGGAGAGAAATGAAAATGGATCAGCCTGAGATTGAATTTATCCAAATTGGGGAGGGGAGAAAACTGGCACAAGAGAAAGAGGTTTATCCAAGGTAAACAAAGAATTTAGTGAGAAAAATACACATATCCAGAGCAGCCAAGATTAGACTAAAAGCAGAAAACTGACAGGATAATAATTATAACTCATATTTCTCTGGTGCTTATTAGCCTTGCCAAATACGTTTCTCTAACAACTCTGAAGCAGAAAAACAATCCTTACCTCCATTTTACACATGAAAACTGAGGGTCAGAGACATATCTACACAGTCAGAATTGAGTTGAATGCCAAGATTTAACTCATACCAGTGGTCTTGCTGAGGATGTCTGGGAGTTCTTTTGAAGAACTAGAATGAACTAAAATCAAGAGGAAAAAATTAAGTCATCTAGTAAGTATTGTGTAGACCTATTTTTGCTGAATTGATGGGCAGAATGTTCATTGTCCTTTCTGGCTTATAAAAGAACATGCTGGCATGCCCAAAGGAGATAGTCTAGAAATAAAAGATCAGAGAACTGAGAACTGAACTTTGGGTAATAACCTAATTAACTGAGTTGGAAGACAAGGTACCACTGGATCATAGGATCATAGATTTAAAACTGGAAAAGACTTCAGAGGCCATTGAGTCCAAGCCTTGCATTTTATATATTGGAAAATGGAGGCACAGAAAAGGTTAAGGTAATCCACATACCTGAAATTTGTCTGAGGAAGGATTAGAACTTAGCTCTTACTGACCCTAAATCCAACATTCTGTCTGCTATTCCATGATGTCTTTGCAATGGGGATAGAAAACAAGAATTAGGGGAGGGCATTATGGAAACTAAGAAATGAGAGAATTATAGGAAGTAGGAAGTGGTTTGCAATGTCAAATGCTATTAGTAAGAACTGATAAAAATGTTTGATTAGGTGATTGATAAATTTTAGAATTTTGTTTCATTTGAATACTGCATGGAAAGAAATCATTTTGCTGGGGATGAGAAAGATAGAGACAGAGACATGCAGAAAAAGACACAGAGAGACACAAGGAAACAAAAAGAGAGACAGAGAAACAGAGAAGGAAGAAGAGGGAGAGAGAGGGGGATGGAGGGAGGGAAGGAGAGAGGTAGGGGAGAAAGAGAGAGAGAGAAGGAGGGAGGGAGGGAGGAGGGAAGGAGAGAGGGGAAGGGAGAGAGAAAAGAAAAGAAAAAGGGAGAGAGAGGGAGAAAGAGAGACACACACACACAGAGACAGAGAGACAGAGACAGAGACAGAGAGAGAATGATGAAATAGACACAAGAGTTGTGGATTACTAATGACTGCTTAGATTGGACCCTTTTCCCCAGAAGAGGCAAAAAGCAGTACTAATGTGTCCATTGGTATAGTCTCTCATATCAAAGGAGTTCTACACATCCCATGTTTATCCATATTTGACCTGCTAATTAATTGGCATATTCCAAAGTGGGTGGGACTGCTTACCTTAAATGTTTTGGCTCCCTTTGTCAGAGAGAACTATCTGAATTATAGTTACATGTGCAGATTCATTTCCTAAGAACAAAACAAGACCAAAACTCAAGGGTGATGGAGAGGCAGAAATACATCACCTTGTATCCTTTCTGAGTGACTAAGTGTCCCACAGGTGAACTATCCATCCTATAAATACAGTATTTACATCAGAGGTACACGTAAAACCATAGCCAAAGTCATTCAATAATGAAAGATAGGAAATAGATAATGAAGGGGAAGTGTTTTTTGTTTTTTGTTTTTTTAATAAAGGAAACTATTGTTGGGTATTATTATACCAATTTGCAACACCATCAATAATGTATATGTGTACTTATTTTCTCATAGACTTGACAACATCTAAATCACTTTAAAAAAAAACCTAATTGATAATGTGAGCTGGCACCTGGTAATTATATTAATCTGACAGTGGTTTACAAACATTGAAACTTTAGGAAGAAAAAAATGACACCATGATGTCTGGTGGTTAAGTGATTTTTGACTCTTGAATTCTCCTCATAACTAATGTCAAGGAGGTAATCACATATTTCACCAATATCTAGGGGCTGGCTGTGTAATAAAGCCTCATTAACTGAACTACACCAATTAAGAATCTGTGTTAATTCCAAGCTGAGCTGGAAGTTTCTTTGTACTCTTTGAGGAGAGAAAATTAATAGAACAAACAAAATTGCAAAGAAAATGCTTAACTTAGGGGAAGAAATTGTCTTCTAGTATTTCGGATATACACATGATCAGCACAATAATTACTGACCAATCATTTGTATATAATAGAACCTCACCCACAATGCTCTTATTTGGGGATAGATGGTTGACCTAGGTACAGAACGCTTTAGAATAACCAACTGTATTTCTTTTCAAATTTTTTATAATTAATTTTGATCTTTTCTATGATTAAGTCAACTTGGGTCTGGCTTTTTTTTTTTAATTCAACTCATATTAAATAACATTGTTTTGAATAATTGGGCATGGTTGTAATTATTCCTAGTAAGTAGTAAATTCAATTCTGTTGCAAATCTTTGGTTCTCCTCCTTTCTCTTTTATCAGATATAAAACATGTGCATTTTACAAAGTCTACCTATGGCTGCTTCATTTTCTCTGTCCATAGTCATCAGATTCCCCTCCCCCCACCTCATCACATTTGTCAGCAGGGTGTTAATATTTGTGTTCAGCAGTGGTAATTGGGATTTTCATCATGAGATCTACTTATAAAATTTGGTTATTCAGCAACTCTGGCCAATCTGCCAAAAAGTTCCTATGTATCTGCCACCTGGCACCAAGGTGTGGTATTACTGAAGTTAGAACTGGCTTTTATATATTGTCACTAATAGAAATAATTATTGTGACCCTTGTTACTTCAATGGCATGAATGTCAGAACAAAGATTGCCAAAAGAATGAACAAGGCATCCAATATGTAGTACTGACATAGGTCAGTTAGCAGGGACTTTTTTGTAACAGCTCGGATTCGCCCACAAGAGACGTGGTTATCAGTGACCATTTTGAAATACATGTATATCTGTATGGGGTTGGAGTAAATGAAAAATCAGCATTGCATAATATAATTTATCTTTTCTTTGCAGAATTCACTCTGCAGATAAGTGACTCAGAATCACTTATCTGGTGTTGGGTAACCATTTTCTAAAACTTGCTAAAAGTCAATTTGTTGTTTAGGTGTAGGACTGGCACATAGACTTCAACAAGTATCCCTCTATTGAAAAATGGAAATAATGATAATACCAAAATCTCAAAGTTGCTAAAAATAAAATAAGATTATATTTATAATATACAATAAATGCTTGTTTCTTTCTATATTATCTTTGTTGCATCATATAATTAGAGTGAGGGCAATAGGTGAATGATACACTAGAAATCTGGCCTACGTAAAGGAACAAAAAATCCTCATTGGTGAATTCCACGAGAAAGATTTATGGAAGAAGGATATGAACCCAGAAATATAGGATGAAAAAGAATAGAGGAATGGACTTTTGTACCTGTGGAAGAAGTAACTATACCACTGAGGCTGTGGATTCATCGAGGTAAAGGTGTCTGTGTGTTTCACATTGCTACTCATTTCCTCTACCTTTCTGCTTCAGGATTCAGCTCTCAACTTGGCAGATTCAAAAACTTCATTCCATCTGTTCATCTAGGGGTGATGAGGCTCTGAGGGACTAATCCATATGACAGGAACACCAGAAACTCTTTTGTTAATTAGAGTGCTGATTTATGCATAGACAATAGAAGATGCACCAAACCTGAGAACTGGGACCAGTCATCTACCCAAGATAATTCTGATACCCAATGGGAAGATCAAATATGGAAGACCATAATAAGGATTGGGAAATTGTTTAGTGAATTTGGAACCTGTACAAATACTAAGATATTTTTAAAGGAGTGAAGTAAATAGTGCTATTTAGTTAGGAGAAAGAGAACATTTAAAGGAGGTATCATTTCTGCCTTCAAATATTTGAAGAGCTGTCATATAAAAGAGGAATTAGAAAGATTCTCATTAAATAATTTAGTTAAGCTAAATGGCTTGCCCTCTACCTACTTATTATCCTTTCTTTCCTTGAAGGACTTGCATGTTCTTTATTCCAGTCATATATGTCCTTGACAATGCATTTTAAGTCTCTTCTTGATGACAAGTTGATAATATCCTGCAGCCCATTGTAGTCTTGTGTTTTTTCATTGCCTTTTTTCATCATTCTGAGATTGTCAAATTCCATAGTTCATAGAGTCACTAGGAGAATACTGGTCATCATACAGTGTGGTAATCCTATCACAGGAAAGCATAATTACATAAACTCTGACCTTTCCAGACCACACATAGAATGTTTTCTTCAGTGCCTAGTGAATTTGATTTTAAAATGAGAAAACATTTAAAAAATTCCAATGAGATATACACATTTTGGAAGCATTAAGTACTTTATGTTAGAAAAGCAACAGGGATAGTATACAGGGAGATGGGCTTACTGAAAACCTGGGTTCAAGTATTGCTTTTGATGCATTGTGGTTTTGTGGTTCTAGGAAAGTCAAAAGTTCTTAATGCTCTAGGCAACAAGACTGCTGATTTGTATACATTGAGTCTCTATATCTCTCCTTAGCCAGATATCACACTGGATAAAAAGAAATGATTTAAACATGAATGTTTTAAAAGTTCCAATCAATTATACATATTTTTAAAGATTAAAAAGAATCTGTAAAAATGCAAATAAATGTTTTCTGTTCATATGGCAAGATATAGCAAAACTCAAAGACGGTATCATATTATAGGATTTATACTTTGGTTAACATGGCATTTAAAGCAATATGCTCATCTAAACTCTTTGGAAAAGTTTTGTAAATAGGTCACAACAGGCCTCAGACAATATTCAGGACCCAAACTTGGCAAAGAATTCTCTCTATTTTTTAGAGGGATTAGAGACAACTTTCACCCAAAGGGAATCTGCATTTATAGATTATAGAATATTGCATTTGGCATCAAAGAGGTATTTGGTCCCAATTTCAAACTATGGATACCATGCTTATTAACAGCAGCATATAGCAAGGAGAGATAACAGGCCTGTTCATTTCTCATTCTAACTGGAACAGGCTATTTGATTTTTGTTTAAACATACACCCACATATAGTGTATTTCACATCCATAATTAAATAGTTGCAAATTTAGAATTTTAATTATATGTGGTTGTCTTATTTTAATTACTAAGTATGTTTGTTGTAATTTTATAACCTTTAAAATACTGTATAAAAGTGAGTTATCATTATCCCTATAGGAGAAAATCTAGATGAACTAATATTGTCAATTCAATGAAATTGCTTTTGGTGATAGCTGTTTTCTAAACATTCCCAGAGTACCACTAATTAACCTGATAAATTTGAGATATTTAATTTCCCTATAACTTTCCATAATCTCAGAATTTGATAGAGTTCTAGAGGCTATTTAGTTCTAAATATATTTAAATTGGATTTCTCTTAAGTATCTATCCAGCCGTAGCTGAAGAAATGCAATATGTGGAGTTTACTATTTCTACTAATACTTTTATAAATTCTTAACTTTTAGAAAGTATTTCTACCCCCATCCCCCAATAATGAGCAAAAGTTTTTTTTTTTTTTTTCTAATTTCCACTTCTGGTCTGCCATCTTGCGTCAAATAAACCAAATTTAGACCCTTATCCTCATAACACTCATCTACAAACTTGAAGGACAAACTCCTGTTCTACGCTAAGCCTTCTTTTCTCCAGATTAAACATCCCTAGTTCCTTTAGTTGTTCTTCACATAAAATGAACTCTGTCCTTTCATCCTCCAGTGGAGACTCTCTATCTAGGCAACCAGAACTGAGTTCTATTCTTCTTTAAAAGTAAGGTGGGGAGAATTAAATAAGGCAAAATAGAAGCAGCATTCTAAAATTACCTGGAAAATATGAAGATAATTATTTTTATGCAAATTTACACGGAGTTTATTCACATAGAATGAAAGGTAATGTTAATAATATGACCATACTTTTTGATAGGAAAAAGAAATGAATAAATCCAGTCCTCCTGACATATTTTAAATCAATTTGACTTAAATGGAGTCTACTTATGACTGTCCTGCCCCCACTGACAGATAAATTAGGAGCAATGAAATTGATCTTGCATCCTAGGCAGACCACTTGTCATTTTATAATGAATGTTTTGGAACATAAATTTCTTTGGAGGTGGCATGTTTATTGTTGATAAATATGAATAAAGAAACCACGTGGCGCAATTAGAATAGTCTAGTTTGAATCATTTGGATCTCCTTTTAAAGAGACCTCAGTGACATGTAAAATGTTAGAATGAGAGGGAATATGATTTAAAAAATATTTTTAATTTAAAGATGGAATTTGTCTTAACACAACAAATACACAAACATCCCTATTTTATACACACACATACAAAGTATATTTCAATAGTTTATTCAACTTTAACAGAAAGTAGGGAATACATCCTTTAACTTTGACAGTTTAGTATTAACATTGACAAATTCAATGGCATTTGTCCGGTTTTGTTGTCCCTTAATGTTGACTTATTTATATTGTTGGAGTCACAGTGTATATTGATTTTAGGTCTTTAAAAAAATTTTTTTTACCTTCTTCACTCTGTATCGCTTCATATATATTTATTATATTGTACCATCTTCCCATATTTTATGAATTCCTCATATTTATAATTCCTTATGATATAGTAATATTCAATTGCATTCTTATTTGTTTAGCCAATCCCCAATAACCATGCAGTTGATTTCTTGCTTTTTGTTATTAAAAATTATGCTATGAATGCTTCTGTATTTATAGGTTTTTTCTTGCTATTGGTAATGCCCTACTTAGATTACTAGTTCCCCATAGAGGAAACTATGGATTAAAAGACATGAATAATGTAGAATTTATCTTTCATGATTCCAAATTATTTTTCCTGAGTGGATGCAAAAATTCACAACTCCACTAGCAGTGTTAGCATGCCTGTCTTTCCATTCCAATAATAAGTTTTCCTATATTTTACCATTTTTTGATAAATTATTAGCATTGATTATTGTGAGCTCTCATGAGTGTTTTAATTTGAATTTCTTTGATTTTTAGTGATTTTGAACATGTTTAAAGTGTTTGTTGATAATTTGTATTTCCTCTTTTGAAAACTACTTGTTCTCCAATTAGGACTATGCTCAAGAGGCTATAAAATTTTGCATACCCTTTTACCTAATAATAACACTACTAAGCCATATGCCAAAGAGATCAAAGAAAAAGATCTATGTGTACAAAAATATTTTGGCTGCTCTTTTCATGGTAGCAAAGTATTGGAAATTTAGAGGATGCTCATCAATCGGATCTGAATTGATGCAGAATAAAGTAAGCAAAACCAGTAAAATATTGTATAGTAACAGTAATACTATATCAATTAACTGTGAAAGATTTAGCTTCTCTGATTAGTGGTATAATGATCCAAGACAATTCCAAAGGACTTAGGATAAAAACAATGCTATCTCCAGAGAGAAAATTTATGAACTCTGAGGACAAATTGAGTTCTATTTTTTAAACTTCATTTTTATTGCTTTTTTGACAACATGACTGATATGGAAATATGTTTTGCATGATCTTACATAATTGATTCATTTCTTTCCTCTAAATGGATAGGCTAAAGGTGGAAGGAAAAGAGATAAATTGGAACTCAACATTTAAAAAGAAGTTATACTTAAATAATAAGTTCATAAAGAAAACTATTTGTTCTTATCATTTAACCACTTATTTATTAGAAAATGGCTCTTAATTTTATAAACAATTGCCCCCAAATCTTGGAATGAAGACTTTAATCAGAAATAGGCAATGCAATTTTTAGAAATCTTACTCCATAACTTGATTTTAATTGTATTTATTTTATTTGTAAAAATATTGTCTTATGTGCTTTTTTATTTTATTTCATCCTTTATAAGCTCTTCTATCCTGTATCTAATTATGAATTTCCTTCCTATCTATAGTTGTGGAATATATAACTCCCCATTTTCTTTATTATTTATGGTGTGACATTTTATGTTTAGATTAGAGGTTCTTAATCCTTTTTTATTTTTTCTGGCTAGAGGACTCTTTTGACAGTCTGGTATAGTTTATGGATTTCTTCTCAGAATAATGTTTATGAACTCAAGATAAAATGCAAAGAAAACCAAATATTAATGAAAATAAAGATACAATTTTCCCCATCCAGATTTATAGATCTCCTAAAATTAATCCAGAATTCTCAGGTTAAGAAACCCTGATTTGTATAATTTATCTATTTGGAATTTATTATGGTATAGGATATAAGAAGCTGACCCCAAGTTATTTTTCAAGAGTTTGCCTCTTATTTCTCCAAACAATTTTTGTTAAGTAATGAGAAAAAAAGGCATTATAGGTCATCTTGTCCAAATTCTTCAGTTTATAGATTAGAAAGCTGAAGTCCAGAGAAGGGAAGAGATTTGGTCAACCTTTTATGACTAGTCAGTGGCAGAGCTAGAATTAGATCCTAGTTCCACAAATCCCTAGCCCTGTTCCCTTTTTATTGTAAAACATGCCCCCCCCCACCCTTGTGGGAAAAAAAAGTTCCAATTTTTTTTTCATTATTACAGGACCTGTAAAAAATGTATTTAACTTAAAAGCAAAAGATCTGAATTGGGACCTCATTACCCTACTTTATTTCTGCTCAGAGCAATTAACCTAATGCTCTCATTTGTGTGTGGGAGGAAGATAAAAAGCAGGGTAACACGTGCATATGCCTGATGAAAAACTAGGTGGCACATGTACATCAATTCAAAAAGGGTGTAAGATTCTAGTAACATTTATGCTAAGTTGCCTAAAGCATCTCCTAGCTTGTGTGCATCAAAGAAGGCAAATGACAAAAGGAGGAGGGGGTTACTAATTTACCCTTCTCTAATAGCTCTTGGCTGTATTCTCATTAAAATAAAGTATAGAGAAAGACTATTTGCCAAGCACTTGAAATTGAGCTCTCACTGGTTAGGAAGAATATTCATTTCCCTCCTTTTCCAGGACTTCTGACTAAATGAAGAAGGTTTCAGTAGAGAACCTAGTTATTGACAAAATTTGATCCATTTCTAGAAGTAGGAAGTATATAAGCTGACCTTTTGGGAGTTTTTCTTGCCAAAATAATCAGAGAAAAGAAAAATAGAAATGACAGTGAGCAAAAAAGACAAGAGATTTGGTCAAAAAGAAAAGTCAATATAAAGAATAAAGCATGTGTTATTTTAATTAGCTTGCTTTAAGTTCATGTGATACTGCAAAGACCAGTTTAATTTTAGTAAGCAATAATTGATTTTAATGTGTAGAATATTGTAATTAGAAACTTTTTGTGTTCAAATCTTTTTTTCCCATTCTTCTAGTAAGTGTCCAGCTAAGATTCTATGATTCCACTATAATAACTTCCATGTATCCACTGCTAACAGTCTGCCTTTTCATTTGCCTAAGACCCATTCCAATTTATGATATCAGTATCATCATTGCTGTTTTTGTGATAATATTTTATATTTTGGTCAAAAGATATGAATAGAATTTTTGAATGAAGAAATTAAAGCCATCATAAAGTCATATAAAATGTTCTAAATCACTATTGATTAGAAAGATGCAAATTTAAACAACTCTGAGGTACCACAGATCTCAGATTGGCTAAGATGACAGGAAGAGATAATGATAAATGTTGAAGAGGATGAGGGAAACCTGGGACACTAATACATTGTTGGTGGAGTTGTGAACTGATCCAACCATGCTAGAGAGCAATTTTGAACTATTCCCAAAGGGCTACAAAACTGTGCATACCCTTTGATCCAATTGTGTCACTACTGGGTCTATATCCCTAGAAAATCATAAAAGAGAGAAAAGGACCCACATGTACAAAAATGTTTGTAGCAGCTCTTTTTATGGTAGCAAAGAATTGGGAAATGAATAGATGCCTATTAATTGGGGAATGGATAAATAAGTTATGCTATATGAAAGTAAGGGGAAAATATTGTTCTATAAAAACAGCGAACAAGCTGATTTTAGAAAGGCCTAGAAATATTTACATGAACTGATGCTAAGCAGAACTGTGAATACATTGTACATAGTAACAGCAAGACTGTGTGATGAGGGGCTTAAAAAAGGCTTTGTTCTTCTCATAAGTTCAAAAATCCAAGGCAATCCCAATAAACTTTGGATGGAAATTGCCAACTGCACCCAGAGAGAGAACTATGGGTACTGAATTTAATGCTGTGTTCACTGTTTTTTTCCCATTTTTTTTTCTTCTCGTGGTTTCTCTCTTTTGTTCTGATTTTTCTCTCACAACATGATTCATAAGAAAATGTGTTTAACAAAAGAAGAAGGACATTTAATTTTTACCAGACTTCATCTTCTTATCCCAGTAATGACCGCAGTTATTTTGGAACTCATAGTTTGGGTCATCTTTCTTGTCTATTTGGCAATATGTAAAGGGTGTTAGACTGTACTTCTCCCCTATGAAATCACCTCTACATCCACCTCATGGAGTATTGTATCAGCTCATAAAACTTTCGTTAATATCGTCAGTCTGAGAATCTAAAAATGTTATAAACCACTTGTTGAGTGGGCAAGGTAAACAGCTTGCAGCAAATTCCCCAAAGAAGCAGATTTCTCCCTTCAGGAACCTATAATTGGAGAAACACCCATTCTGAAAAGAAAATTGCTTTCTATTAAATTCTACTTCATTCTTAAGATTCTCTTTCAATGCCCTCTTCTCAGTATTTATGAGATAATCATGGATTCTTCCAACCCATTGACCTACTTACTCTAGAATTCATTTTGTGGCTAGTTGCCTAGGGACTGGTTTGTTTTTCTATTCTTACCTTGCCCCTTTGTGCTACTAGCAGGTTTCAGGTGGCCCCCTAAGGACCTCCTCAGCACTAAGGACATCCTCAGGGAACCAGCTTCACAGTAAACTCTAGAGCTTGCAAAGTTATTAACCTTAGGAAAACAAATTGTGGGGAATGAAGATCATCTAGTGATACCAGTGTTTTCTAAAGAGATATTATAGCTTATGCAGTGCATATAAAAAAGGATGTGCTATTCAGAGAGTAACAGCCTCATCCCAGTCTTTCCACATTTTTTTTTGATGTGAATCATATGATTATAGTCTTTAGAACTGGAAGGGTCTTTAGGGAGCAAGTGGTCCAACCTCTTCATTTTACAAATGAGGAAACTAAGAAAAGTTTCAGTATCATCCCAAATCATATAAGTATTAAAGGGCAGAGCCAAGATTTGAACTCAGGTTCTAAATTCATCATCCTACACCATGCTGGGAATCACCATTTCCATGTGGCACCCTCTCCAGAGAGATTTCACTTGAGAGTTAATGTTTGGTATCCCCAGACTTGTTCACTACATCATTCTCAAATCATAGGAGATTAATTATTAAGATCTTATCATAAGCAGTCATCAATTTACAGGGTTTGGAGGGACCTTAGAGATGTCCTAGTTCTACTGCCTTGATTTTTAAAAGGAATTAAGACCCAGAGAGGAAGGAACATTTGCTTCAGGGTCATAGGATGAGCTATCTCCAGAAATGCAAGTTTCTGGGGAGGAAGGCAAAGAAGAGAGAACTTTACTAAATGACAGCAAAAAAAGTGGCACTTGGACCCCTATTCCCATTAAGAAATTAGCCAAATATTTTGTAGGTCTCTATGTCCTTCCCTGAAATAGGTCTTAGATCTAGGACAATTAGAGAGAAAGATTAGTTAGGAGGCTATTGCAATTGTTCAGTCCAGCAACGGTTAAACTAGACATCAGGAAAGCTATTGGAAAAAAAATCTCAGCATATGCTTGTGGATAAGAAATGTGAACTTGATAAAAAAGTATAGTTAGGCAGGTTTGAAAACTGATTAAATAGCCAGACTTAAAGACTGATGATTGATGTCAACTTAGAAAAAAGTCTTTTAATGGAATGTCACAGGGCTCTGTCTTCATCCATATTCTATCTGATAATTTTAGCATTGATTTGGATTAAAGTACAGATGACATGCTTATCAAATTTTTGAATAATAAGAAACTGGGAGGTATGAATTACATTCAAGATGATGGAATTTGCTACCAAAAAAAGATCTCAACAGACTAGAACAATAGTACTGAATAAGATGATGTTAAAAAAAACCCAAAATTTATGATTCTATGAATATAGAGTGCTCTTAGTGAGGAAACTCCCTCTATGAATATAGGTATTGACGTCTTTTTTGCATTATATAATCTTAGAGAGTTTCCCAAGACACTAAAGAGTTAAGTGATTAAGTATCAGAGGCAAGACTTGAACTAAGATCATAATGATTCAGAGGGTGGCTTTCTATCTATTGTGCCACATGACTCTCAGGATGATATTTAATAGAAATAAATGTAAAGTATCCTTGGAATTAGAAAAATCAACTTCCCAAGTGCATGATAAGGAAAACTTATCTAGATAGTGGTACCTATTGGGGAATTTTAGAGCACTTTAAAGTCAACACAAATCCATGGTGGAACATTGAAGATCCCCCCCCCCAAATGTAATGATAGCAATCAAGAAAAGTGGTAATATCATTGTACTTTGCTTACATTAGATCAAATGCAGCATTATCGTGTTTAGTTCTGGGCACTGCATTATAGGAAGGATATTGGACAACTGGAGGATTAAAATAAATGCCCATAAGCCCTTTGGACAATTTTTCTTTCAATTTTCTCCATTTTAGTATCCTTAAGTATAAATAAAAAAGTTAGACTTACTTGTCTTTTCATTTTCTTCCATCTTTCATAAATGTTAAGAAACATTATACGGAGGGTATAGAAAGTGCTTCATTCTAGTAAACCTTTCATGCTCATATTTTATTTTCTTGTGTCAAATTACATAGAATCACATGTAAATATTACCAAAACTAATTTATACCACTTTCTTTTAAAATCTATTTATTTAAACTTAAATACAAAATAGAAAAAAGAAAAAAATTACTATGTACAAAGAAGAACATGAGAGGTTTCAGAATATAAAGCAATAAATTTCCAAATGAAGAAAGTCTATATAACGAATATTACATTGTGTTTAGAGCTGTCCATCTTTTGTTTGCTTCCTTATAAGTTTTCTTTAGTTCTCTTCTGCATACGTTTTACTTCCTTCTTCCCCTTCCTTCCTTGAAGGCTAAAATGAAGCAAATACTTGTTTGTCCTGTTTCTCTGATGATAGATAATATGCTTCTTCATAAGTCCAAGTCTTTCCATATTTTTCTAAATCCACTAACTCATCATTTCCTACACCACAGCAATATTTCATCCTTATACTACCTAGTTATTTTAAATAGTTTAAAACAGAATTGATTAATATGGCTGACATATAGTATTTTTTTCTTTTGATTAAATCTATTTTAGCTTTAACTTTGTCTGATATCATGATTACTAGCCCTGAGATCATGATTTTTTTTAACCTAATAAATTCTACTCTTGATCTTTATTATGTTTGTGTTAATAATTATCTTATTTCCTATCCTTCCTGATTTTTCTGCTTCACTTCTTTCTGCTCCATTGCCCTCCTGTTATTTAACCTATGCCCCCCTCCAAGGATCCCACCCTCATCCTCTCCCCCACCCTTTCCCCTTCCCTTTTCTATTACTTTCAACCTTGTAATTTAGCTCTTTCCTTAAAATTTAATCCATTTCTTTCTTTTTGTATTTAAAACAAGATATTTTTTCCCAATATTTTATTTTATTATTATGATATTTTTTGTTATGGCTATTTACCAGATATATGCATGGGTAATTTTACAGCATTGACAATTGCCAAACCTTTTGTTCCAACTTTTCCCCTCCTTCCCCCCACTCCTTCCCTCAGATGGCAGGTTGATCAATACATGTTAAATATGTTAAAGTATAATGTAAATACAATATATGTATACATGTCCAAACAGTTATTTTGCTGTACAAAAAGAATCGGACTTTGAAATAGTGTACAATTAGCCTGTGAAGGAAATCAAAAATGCAGGTGGACAAAAATAGAGGGAGTGGGAATTCTATGTAGTGGTTTACATCATCTCCTAGAGTTCTTTTGCTGGGTGTAGCTGGTTCAGTTCATTACTGCTCTATTGGAATTGATTTGATTCATCTCATTGTTGAAGATGGCCATGTCCATCAGAATTGATCATCATATAGTACTATTGTTGAAATATATAATGATCTGGTCCTGCTCACCTCACTCAGCATCAGTTCATGTAAGTCTCTCCAGGCCTTTCTGAAATCATCCTGCTGGTCATTTCTTACAGAATAATAATATTCTATAACATTCATATGCAACAATTTATTCAGCTATTCTCCAATTGATGGGCATCCACTCAGTTTCCAGTTTCTGGCCACTACAAAGAAGTCAAGATATTTTTAAAAAAATTTCTATTCTGTGAAATTCAAATGTAAAATCTAATTTCCCAAGCATAAGACATGGGAAGCATGATCCAAGAGCACATGATTTGAAAAAAAATGAAGGTTTTTTTTTTTTTTTTTGTGTGTGTGTGTATGTGTGACAATCCCTGAACTAGAAATATAGTATCCTCTTCTTATTCTACATGTTACTTATGTTTCTTCCATTAACATGGGTCCCTATATTTAGGATAATCTTCCATCCTGTGTTTGGCTTTGGTGGTCTTCATCTCTTCTCAACTTGTCCTCCTAGCCTTTGGGAGGTGGTGGTATGGAGGGAGTGGGAAAGTATGGAGAAAGATTTGACCTATGATTGTATTAGTTTAGAGAACCTCATTGTGATGATCAGAAATTTGTTGGCAATTTATACTGTTATGGAGTTAACTGGAAACTTGTCATTTAGACTTGCCTATAAACTCAGAGCTGGCATATGCTCAAGACAGAACTTACATTCAGGTCTTCCTGATGCCAAGGGCAGCACTCTATCTACTATGCCTTGCTACCTCTCAAAGATAACCAATTATCTACTAATCAGCAAATCCATACCCTTGTTTCAGTTTTCATGCTTTCTGATTTCTCTAAAGCATTTATCATAAATTATTGCCCCCTTTTTTACAGCTTACTTCCCCTCCTTGATATAGTCTCCTGGTCATTCCCCTGTCCTTCTAATCACTCCATGTCTTTCTCCTTAAAGGTTACATAAGGTGAATATATGGAACTAAGGCCTCTTGGTTCTTTGCCTTCTCTCTCTATACCATCTCCTTTGGAATAGTCATTCACTTCCAAGACTTGAGCTATAACCTCTATGTGGATAATTTCTCAATCGTATATATTCAGCCTCTCTCTTAGTTCTTAAGCCCCCATGTCCAACTGCCTACCTCTCCTTCTCAAACTTAAAATCTCAAAAAAGCCAACTTATTATCTTTCTTTCCAAAAGTTGATCCTCTTTTTTGAAAAGAATTGTTGCAGAGAATTGCAGAAATTCAGAGGATAGACAAAGAACTGTTAGAATTCAGGAAGATCAGGGCTCCTATCTTACTTCTAACACATACTAGCTATTTGACTCTGAACAAAAAACTCAATCTTATAGTGAGGTAGGCAAGTCTCTAAGACTATAAACTACAAATAAGATGACAATATGCATTGGCAGAGGAAATTTCTTCACCTGGAAGTTTCCTGTACTAATGAGATTATTTGTCCAGTCCTCAGCCCTATCTTGTCAGTTGCATCACTATTTACTTGGTATACTATGTTTAAAACCTTAAGTATTTAAAATATTACACTTTAAACATAATTTCATAATTCTTCTATCATTATCTTACCACTTGCTAAAGCCTATGAATTCCACTTCACAAGTATTTCTCACACCAATTTCCTCTTTCTATTTCTACTGCCACTACTTTAGCATAGCCTGGAGTATTAAAAAGACTCTTAGGATATTCCCAAATCAAATATCTTCCCTCCCAATCCATCCTTCATTTTATTGCAAGAATAATTATCTTTATGCAAAGATTTTGTCCTGAAGAAAAGGAAAATGATAAATGTTGGAGAAGATGTGGGAAAATTGAAACACTAATAATGCATTATTGGTGGAATTGTGAACTGATCCATTCATTCTGGGAAATAATTTGGAATTATGCCCAAAGGTATATAAAACAGTGCATACTCATTGACCAAAAAATACCACTACTATGTCTGTATCCCAGAAAGGGGAAAAAATTCACTTGTATGAAATTATTTAAAACACCTCTTCTAGTGGTGACAAATAATTGAAAATTGAGGGGATACCCATCAATTGGGGAATGGCTGAACAAGTTGTGGTATATTAATATAAAGAAATGATAAGCAGGAGGATTTCAGAATACCATGAGAACTTTCATGAACTGATGCTGAGTGAAGTCATCAGAACCAAGAGAACATTATATGCAGTAACTGCAACATAGTTATCAGCTATGGTAAACCTAGTTAGTTCTCAGCAATATAATGGCAAGTGCAAAAAAAGACTCATGATAGAAAATGTTATTCACATCCAGAGAAAGAATTGTAGAGTCTGAATGCAGATCAAAACATACTATTTTCACTTTGTTTGTTTGTTTTTTTCTTTCTTGTGGTTTTCCCCTTTTGTTATGATTCTTCTTTCACAGCAAGACTAATATGGAAATATGATTAATATTATTGTTCGGATATAATCTATATCATATTGTTTGCTATCTTGGGGAGAAAGGGTGAAAAAATTTGGAGCTCAAAATCTTATAAAAGTAAATGTTGAAAATTAAAAAAAGAAAATACTAAAAAATAATTGGTCATGGTGCTTCTCTGTTCTGAATTTCTTAATAAGTCCCTCTTATTGTTTAGGGAAAGTTTTGAATTTTTTCCCTGGTATCAAAACCATCCATGTCTACAACCAGCCTAATTATCTATTCCACTCCAGCCAAATTAGGCTACTCTCTGCCCTTTAAACATGGATAGTACTTATTTGTTCCTTTTCTTTAAACTGACTTTATATATATTCATATATTTGCAATTTCCACTCACTGTTCCTAGATCTAGCCTCTATGGCCAAGTAGAATGATGTGACAGATGTTCAAATACCTATAGAAAGCAACTATCCTCATCACATCCTGAAAGCTTTCTCTCAAGCCATTCATTTAAACAAATAAACACAAGATCTCTGGTCAGGTATCCTGAGGGATGCTAAGAGGGATAAGAAATAACTCCTACCCTCATGGTATTGGTAGTCTAGAAGGTCAGATAAAACACATACATAAATTATGATAGTGCAAGTCAGAAAGTAAGAGTACATAGTGCTGTTTTTCAACATATTATACATTGCTTATGTTATATCATTTGGCAAATAGCATGGAAAACTTAAAAAAAAAAAAAAAAGCCAAAACAGGGATACCCTTCAGACCTGATGAATGTTTTATCAACCAATGTCAAGTATGTGCTCTAGGGTATGTGCACTTTATGAGAGGTAATAACAATGTCCAGAGGCTGGAATGTTACTGGCAAGTAGAAGGTGATGTTGGGAACTGCAAGGATCATTCTCTCCAGTGATTCAAAAGATTGTACTAGTGTTGCTCCTGGGATTCTGGTTTATGAGTGCTTTGGAGAAGGTGAAGACTGACTATTCTTTAGTGGTACAGAGTGGGGTACAGTGAAGTATGTTATTTGGTTTTGGTAGATTTGGGGGGATATTCTTAGTGGAGTTCAGGATGGGAAGGAATCAGTGGAGACTATGCAATTTGGGAACTGGTCTTGTTTTCCATTTCTGCTATCATTGTGAGTATATATGTATATATATACACACACACACACACATACACATATATGTGTATGTGTATGCACATATATACCTATATACAAATGTATTATAGATACATATACAAATATGTGTGTTAATATGCATACATACACATACATATATTGAATATATATGTTAAGAGATCATATTTACATAGGTGGAAACTTATGTCTAGTGTTGCTGTAGCATCCACATGATGGGCATCAAAATTGAGGAAGCAAAGAAAAATGGAATCTATAGCCAGATCCAGTTTAATAATGCTGCTGATCTGAAGTGTATCACCTGAGCTTACTTTTGGCTCCTATTCCCAGAGAAGGATGCTACTGAACTTATCTTTAGCTACCTTCTCATTAGCCAGTTTTCTATCCAGTCAGTCAGGGGGTAAGCATTTATCAAGCACTTTCCATCTTCTAGGCACTATATTGAGCCCAGATTGTAGACCATGTCTTACACATTTTAATCCTATAAAATGAGATTGGTAAGAGTACCTATTTCACAGGGCTTTTATGAGGATTAAATGAGATAATATTAATTATAACCTTTAGTTACTATAAAAATGTTAGCTATCATTATTGCAATCATCATTATTGTCTCCATCATTACGGAGATCTCCAGAATGTCTTCCCTGGATCCCCACTGTTCTTATTAGTGACTGCCTCACCAGGCCCATTATTTTAGGTAGGCCATGCATCACTTCACTCTTAACCCCGCAATTGTCTTTTCACCAGCTGTCTTGCTGTCAAATTCCTATTCTTGTGCTATACGACCCTCCCTGCATTCACCTTTTTTCCTCTCTTCTGAAATCATGATCAAATCAACTCTGCCATTACTCTGGGAAGGAGTGTGTCAATCTACTCCTATATAACCCCACTCACCCTCCCTGTACATTTCTGAACTAAGGATCTCCTCTCTGGACACCACTTGTCTTATGTATGTTGTCTCCTTCTATTAAAACGTAAGCCTCCTCTTCAACAATGAGATGATTCAGATCAGTTCCAATGATCTTGTGATGAAGAGAGCCATCTATACCCAGAGAGAGAGGACTGTGGGAACTGAATGTGGTTCACAACATAACATTTTCACTCTTATTGTTGTTGTTTGCCTGCATTTTATTTTCCTTCTCATTTTTTCCAGTTTGATTTGATTTTTCTTATGCAGCAAAATAATTGTATATATATAAATGTATATATATATGTATATATAAATGTATATATATATATATAAATGTATATATATAAAATAAATGTATGCATATATTGAATTCAACATATTTCTACCATGTGTGTAACATATATTGGATTACTTGCCATCTAGGGGATGGGAAGGGAAGGGAGGAAATTGGAACACAAGATTTTGCAAGGGTTAATGTCAAAGAATTATCCATGCATATGTTTTGAAAAATAAAAAGCTTATCCACTCACATGAAAGAGTGTTCCAAATCACTACTGATCAGAGAAATGCAAATTAAGACCACTCTGAGATACCACTACACACCTGTCAGATTGGCTAAGATGACAGGAACAAATAATGATAAATGTTGGAGGGGATGTGGGGAAACTGGGACACTAATACATTGCTGGTGGAGTTGCGAAAGAATCCAGCCATTCTGGAGAGCAATCTGGAATTATGCCCAAAAAGTTATCAAACTGTGCATACCCTTTGACCCAGCAGCGCTACTACTGGGATTATATCCCAAAGAAATACTAAAGAGCGGAAAGAGTCATATATGTGCCAAAATGTTTGTGGCAGCTCTTTTTGTTGTAGCTAGAAACTGGAAGATGAATGGATGTCCATCAGTTGGAGAATGGTTGGGTAAATTGTGGTATATGAAGGTTATGGAATATTATTGCTCTGTAAGAAATGACCAGCAGGAGGAATACAGAGAGGCTTGGAGAGACTTACATCAACTGATGCTGAGTGAAATGAGCAGAACCAGAAGATCACTGTACACTTCAACAACAATACTGAATGAGGATGTATTCTGATGGAAGTGGAAATCTTCAACATAAAGAAGATCCAACTCACTTCCAGTTGATCAATGATGGACAGAGGTAGCTACACCCAGAGAAGAAACACTGGGAAGTGAATGTAAATTGTTAGCACTAATATCTGTCTGCCCAGGTTGCATGTACCTTTGGATTCTAATGTTTATTGTGCAACAAGAAAATGATATTCACACACATGTATTGTACCTAGACTATATTGTAACACATGTAAAATGTATGGGATTGCCTGTCATCGGGGGGAGGGAATAGAGGGAGGGGGGGTAATTTGGAAAAATAAAAAAAAAATAAAAAAAAATTAAAAAAAAGAATTGAATAGGGTTGAATTGAAAAAAAAAAAAAGAAAAATAAAAAGCTTTAATAAAAAAAAAACATAAGCCTCTTGAGAACAAAGACTGTTTTTACTCTTATATTTGTATCCACAATTTTTAGTATACGGATTAGCACAAAGTAATAATATTTATTACTTAATAATACTAACATAAGCTTTTTTGCTTATTCATTCATAATCATTAGTATATCAGACACCTTATTCGGATACCTGAGTAAGCCTACAATTTAGAGGAACCATTGATCTAGATTCTGAGTAACTTGTTTTCAGGTAATATTAGCAAGTACTGCCACTTATTACTTGTGTGATCATTTAAGAGTTCCTGTGCTTTCTCTGTGCCTCAGTTTCTTCATTTATTAAATGGCAATACTTTTAATATTGTTATTTAAATGACATTGTCATAAAGCTAAATTGAAAAGATATATGTAAATCACTTGGAAAAACTTTAAAACTCTGTAGGTGTTGTTTTTGTTATTATTTAGATGAGATTGCTCAAACCAAGAAACTACTGTCAATAGAATAATTTTAAGAAAGCTTCTGAGAGTTTAATTAGACACTTACTGAATGATGAACAGCAATGAATTCATTTCTATAGAATTTTTTTCATTGTGTTTTCTGATTCCCTTTATATATAATTCCCACCTAGTTTTAATAAGTCTCCCCTTACCCCAAACAACTGGATTCAGTTTGAACAGTGATAGACAGTTTTTGTTTTGAAAGGAACCCCAGGTACTGTGGAAGGATGAGTCAGAGAACAAAGATGAGGTGGTTTGACAGTTTGTTTCCAAATAGCAGAAGTATATTCAGACAGAGCTGATAAACTCAGCTCAGACGTTCCCCCCAAAATGTTCTAACATCTAAATAGTTCCTTCACTTATGAACAAAATCTTCATAAACACATGGGAAAATCAAATTTTGTTTTTTAAAAAATGAATCATTTATCATTTGCCCCCTTTATCTTTCTTCTTATTGGACATTTCCAATTGGGCAACCTATAGCTTCTCAAATTCCATATTTTCAAAGAGAACTCATTCATTCTCTCCCACTCCCTCAAACAACCTCATTTTCAGATTAGATTAGATTAGAAAAAAGCATTTAAATGTGCCAAGCTATACTATACAAAGTATTGGAAATACAAATACAAGCAAAAAATTATAGTTCTTCTTTTCAAAGAGCTAACATTCTAACAGAGTAAGATAACATGTAAAAGGGAGCAGAAAAGCAAATGAATTGGAGAGTGAGGGAGAATTTGTGCTGTGACAAAGTAGAAAAAGTCTAAAGAGTCTGATCTGGATTAGAAGAACTTTTCAAACTTCCCTGTTTCTGTAAAGGGTATTGCTCTCCATACAAGGTCCTACAACCTTGGAGTCTTCCTCAACTTCTCAAATTGTGAAGAATAACTTTTTAAAAAAAGTTTAATTTTCCCATGTATTTATAAAGATTTTGTTCCTATGTAAAGGAACTATCCCTCTGTTTAGTAAATGCTTTTAACTGATTTTTTTTGCCCTAAAATGGTTATGATAGAATTTTATTTGTTGTATTCATTGAAAAATCTTCATGCATTTATACCATGCATTAATTTAAATTTGTCTCTGTCTCTTTCTTTCTCTTTCCCTCTCCCCCTTTCCATTTCTCCTCTGTCTGTTTCTCTGTATCTCTCTATTCCTGTCTCTCTGTCTTTGTCTCTCTCTGTCTTCCTGTCTGTCTCTGTGTCTTTGTCTCTTTCCCTCTGCCTCTTTTTCTGTTTCTCCCCCCCCCCCCGCTTAAGAATCTAAATTGAATTTCTTCTTTACCTTTGTTCATCCATCAATTGATCTTTTCTCCACTGTGGACCAGTAGCCATTCATAGAGAGAAAAGTTTTCTATTCTTTATATAAGTTTTATAAAAAGAAATCCTACTTTAGCTGAGCTTTCAGAAAGAAACAATAAATTGGACCAAGGATGTTAGGACATAATCCTTTTCTTCAGAGTAAAGTGTTAGTTACTCTATATTTGAGAAGATTTTTTTTTGGATGTGTGAAAAGTAGGGCACGTCAAAATATTGTATAGTAAAAAGAATTGAATTTAGGGTCAAATGAGAAGACCTGGATTTAAGTTCTAGCTCTATCATTGACTAGCTCTATGACCATAGTCCTCGGATTCCTCTTCTGTTCAATGGGATTAGTTGGCCTCTATGGTCCTTTCCAGCTCTATTATTCTATTATTTTTATATCAATGAATCAAGAAATGTTGAACAGGGCAACAACAACATGTTGTGGCCTAGGGGACTTATTCACAGGTGATAGCTGAAGGACAATCGCTACAAGTCAACTCAGGTTGTTTTAAGCTTAAATAGCAGTGTAACTGGCACTGTCCTGATAACTTCAGTGTCAGAATTTAAAGTCTGGATCCAGTCATGTTGCCTGTCTTAAATTAGCCTGAAGATTTTCAGTCTGGTTGCTGAATTACAGAACCCATCAAGTCTTTCCATTGCTAGTTGAATGCATACATAATTAATTTTTCTAATGTTTAAGAACTGGATGGGAAGTTGCTGAAATGTGATATGCTGTCTGAAATTGAGTAAGATTTTAATTTAGGTGAAAATATCATAGGAAGTCTTAAGTTTTATGGTGCCTGGTTAAAGGATAAAACACTTCTAGTCTTAGTTTGGGAGCAATAAGTAAAATAAAATTTATAGATTTATTCTCCAATAACTAAAAGGCAATCAGACATAATGGATAGGGGCAATGAGGTGGCTTAGTGAATAGGACAGGCCTGGAGATCCATCTTCCTGAGTTCACATCTAACCTCAGACACTATCTGTGTTATACTGGGCACTTAATACAGATTACCTCAATTTCCTTATCTGTAAAATGGCTTGGAGAAGGAATTGGTAAACCACTCCAATATCTTTGCCAAGAATACTCTAAAAGAGTCGCAAAGAGTCAAATATGATGACTATAATGGCTGAACAAAAATGATGTTTAGAGAGCTGATCTCATATCCGATAAGATGAGTTCAAATCCTCCCTCTGACACTTAATTTCTTAGCAGCTAAAACTATAAATTATTTAAAACGTGGTGACCTGCATTAGTGGAGGAAATTTCCTTATCTGTGATATCCCAAACCTTATGAAATTATAGGTCTAATCCCAATCCTATTCCTCAGAACAATAGGTGATTAACTCTTGTTAAATTCTATCATAATTACACATAGAGATATATCTTATCCAGCTTCCCAGTTTATGAAAAGAAATGTAACTTATTTGTGTACTTTTACCAGAAGCTACCACATTACTCTATATTCAGTAAGTGTTTAATAAATTTTGTTGAATTTAATTCTATTAAAATTGAAACAACATAGCTTTGGACAAAGGGGGGCAGCCTAAATGGACACATCAAAATTTTTAAATGTAATTTTTACTTTCTTCAAATATTTTTCAAGTATTTTTGAAATAGTGCTAGGAAAATATTATGTAAACTTCAGGTATGATGTAAATTTAAGCTATTATTGTTATTACTATTACATTTAGGCATATTACATTTGTCAAATTGAATTTTTTTAAACACAAATATGAGTTTGTATTTTTTCTGATTAATATCATTTATTAGATTTGGCACAATTCTATAGTTTCTTAAGATATTCATGGATCCCCAATGCCATAAAGAATGCTCTAAGTCACTTGTAGAACTTTATATCATTTGCAAATTTGATCCTTTTGCTATTTAATACCTTCATCCAAATCACTGATGAAAAACTTAGGACAGATTCCTGGGTTTCATGTCAATACCTCAAGTATCTGTGATTTTTAGCAATGTTGAGTGGTGACACCCGTAGCAGTTTCTCTAGGTTCTGGTGCATTGTTTAATAGAGGTAGCTAAGTAGGACCATGGATAAAGCTCTGGACATTGACTTAGGAAAAAATATGTTTATTTCCAGATTCATATACGTAGCCTTGTAACCCTTGGAAAGTTACTCAACAACCTCCATTTACTATCTCAATTCACTCATCTGTAAAATAGGATAGTGATAACACACTAGGGTTATTATGAGGATAAAATGAAATAATTGTAAAAATGCTTTCACATACCTTAAAGTACTATACAAAATTTAGCTATTATTATTATTATTAATGAACTGCTGTGACCAAAGCAGAGGAAGTGACTAAGCATTTATTAAATACCTACTATATTTCAGGTATTGTGCTAAGCATTTTACAATATTATCTCATTTGATCTTCACAACAACCCTGGAAGGCTGCTGCTACTATTCCCACTTTAGAATTGAGAAAACTGAGGCAGGCAGAGTTTTATTTGTTTGTCCAGTATTGCACAACTATCTGAGGTCAAATTTGGACTCAGTCTTCCTGATTCCAGGCCCAGTGATCTATTTATTGGGTCACTGAGTTGCCTCTACCTGATTCCTTGTAGGAAAAATCTGATGATGAACTTCTCTGAACTTGGACTGATTTCTGGATGGAGCCATGGTTTGCTACAAGGTCACAGGCTCTTTCCTATAAAAGATAGTCTCTGCCAGAGCTTGGGCTTTTGCTTAGAATAACCTTTGATTACCTAAGATCAATTCTTTATCAAGATGAAGCATCAGAGGAAAACTTTAGTGCAGAAATAGATTGGTAGTAGTAGAATTGGAATTGAAAGAAATACTCTTGTAGTTTCTATTCTATCAAGGGATTCCCCATTGGAAGTTCTTTAAAGTAGAAGTAAATTAAAAATCATGTATCATTAACAATACTACTTTCATGCAATTGGTGTGCTTAATTCTTTGAAAACCAATTTCTCTGGCTGTCCTTTCTCTCTGGAATGTTCTCCCAATCCCTCACAAGATGGTGAGAAAAAGCAATACAAGGACATTTTCAAGATCTCTCTTAAGAACTTTAGAACTGATTGTATGACAAGGGAGACATTGGCATAGGACCAGCATGATGTGCTTTCATCAGAGAAAGTGCAATGCTCTATGAGTAAAGCAGAATTGAATTAGTCCAAAAGAAATATGACATGCACAAAATTAAAGAAGCCACCCAAAATGTTTATAGGAACTCTTTGCATCTGACCTGTGGAAAGCACTCCAATCATGTATTGATCTGATCAGCCACAGTCCACACACTGTAATTCCACCCTGATATAGTGATGTCATTTTGGTCTTCTTCAAGTTCGAAGGACAAAACCAACCAACCACCCACCTAGTAGCAATGCTTCCTACAGAAGACCTTTAGTTTGTATCTCTAGCTGCTCATCCTTACCCTTCTGGTGTCACTTTCAGCTACTGATTTATATTGGTGTTGTCTACTTTTTTAGAACATAAATTCCTTAAAGGCAGGGGTATTTTTTGGGTTGGGAGGGTTTGTTTGGGAATTTTTTTGTTTTTGCTTTTTCCTTATGTTTTCCAATGCTTTGTTTCTTGCATATTTGTTGTTGATATTCAGTTGTTCAACTATGTGACCCCAAGAACGGTAGCAAGACAGGCCCTTTAATATTGTCTGTAAAGATTTCTGGACAAAGGCCTGCATTTAGAAAATATTTAACAAGATTTTTGTTGATTGATTGATGTATTCTCAATCTGCCCCTCCCATCTTATTTATGTTTTTTGGTTTGCTAAACCATATCTTTTTTTTGTTTGTTTCATGTGTAAGTAAATTTCTCCCACCTTAATTATCTCAGATTTTAGATTAGTAGGGATCCAAATTACAGCTTCATTTAGTACGTTCCTTTCAAAGACATTGATCTCCCAAGTTAAAATTTGTTTTGTAACAGTTCAGAATAGCCTTTTTAAGGGGAATAAATACTTAACATTTGCAAAAATCTTTGTGTTTTACAATTATAATTGTGACTGATTGGCTAATCTTTAGGTTAAAGAAGAAATTTGTACAAAATGGCCGAGTATAGCCCTCTGTAAATTTATTCAGTAGTCAAGGGAGAAGTTTATATATTTATCAGAATGGTAGAGCACTGAGCTCTACTGCTCCCCTCCAATTTTTCTACCAGTCTGATAGTTTCCTCTGAATTCTCTCATGTATTTATTTATTTGGAGAGAATGTATGTGCTTCTTCCAACACTGAAATTGAGTATGAAAAGAATCATTTCAAGTTATCTTTCAGTTTCTAAGAGAGAGTCTGATATTTCCATAAAATGTTGAAGATAGCAGTTATTTTATGGTTCTAAAATTGCAATAGTTTTAAGTTTGCTATTGTATATATATTCAGTAGCTAAGCAGGATAGCCTATTTTGCATAGCTGGTTCTTCTCTTTTTCTTCTCCTCGAGTGCCTGCCTTTTGGTCATTTCACTGGCCATTAGGCCCTTAACCAAGAGGAGGAAAGGAAATTGAAGGAGATGGAGTGGAAACAAGGCAATTTTATTTTGATTAGTATAGTTTCAATGTAGCACACAGGCTCTAGACTCACTATCCCAATTCTAACTCACACTGGCAAACTGGATCCTCAGAGATTGCTTCTTTCTTCAGGGTTCTAGAGGTCACCCTGGGAGTTTCTTTATGAAAGAAAAAATTATATTCTGCATTTAATATGATAAAAGAAATATCCATATACTTAGCAAAAACTAAAAAAGATAAAAACATGCAGGTTACTTTCAAAACTGTCCTTCTTATCTGTGCTTCCTTCTGAAGTTTCTTCTATTACTTTAAAGTTTTCAATGACCCTCTTTTTTTTTCTTTCTTTTTCAAGCATCGAAATTGCTACTCTCTACTCCTATTATCTCCTCCCATTAGAACTGAAAGAAAGAAGGCAGGGGAGGGGAGAGATGGGAGATAACTTTATAATAGATATACATAATCAAGTTAAATTAATGCACAGAGTAATCAAGTCCCAAAATGAGTATCTCTATTTCTGTTAAGAGAGAGATAACATACATCATCAAAGGATTTTTGGAGACATGGTTGGTCATGGTATTGATCTGAGTTCTTAGAATTATAAATAAAAACAAACTAAATAAATAATATAAAGAGAAACAACAGTAAAAATTTTTTTTTTTCAAATTTATTATGCTTATGTCCTTGTATAGATTATCCTCCTGGTTCTATTCATTTTACTTTCCACCCATTCATCCTATCCACCATTCTCTGAAATAATTTTTCATCATTTCTTATGGTATAATAATAATCCATTTCATTTATGTACCACTACTTTTTTTTCCACCCTTTCACAAATTATCTAAAAGAAAATTCAAGACAGTGAGAATATTTTTCTAAAGCAATTGCTTATGAGCCTCCAATAGTATGCTTCCCCAAATGACTATAAATTGATATTAATTAGCCAGTAAAACTTAATTAGCTATTAGGGGTTATTTACTAACACAGTATAATAAGCATATTGATACAAAGCTTCCCCCCTCTAAATATGGAGCACACTCTCTCACAAGTATATACAGAGTGAAGGAGAAACTAGGCTTAAAACTTAGTGCACATCTGACAAAGAGGTAAGACATTGTTTTTTGTTGCTGGATGCCCTTTTCTGCTTTTGTGCAGTCACCATGAAGGTCCCCTTAGGCATGGCACAGCTTTCTGCATGGTTCCTTGTATAATCCTGAAACTATCTTCATACAGTCCATCTAGTTTGTTCTTTGCTTCTTATGAGCAGTGCTTCATAAGCTATTGTTCTAAGAAGTGAGTCACTGATGAAAAATCCAAAATTTCCAAAATTTGAACTTCACAAAGTCATCCTATGGCTTCCCCCCCCTTCTCCTTACTCCTATCAAGCTGTTCCACAAAGATGTAGATTATTTTCTGAATTTATATAGGCTTTCATGAAAGTTTTCATACCTTTTCTGGAAAAAAATAAACCTTACCTTCATATGACTTTTCATTACTCCATTTTCCAACATAACCTCTTTTTGGTGACCAAAAGCAAATAAAAAATGGGGATTGAGGGACTAGGGAAATCTACCCTACTTCAGAAATTACAACAAATTTCACGATAGCAGATGTTTTTTACCCATAAAAGTGGCTTTAAATTTTTTTGTAGTTGTTATTTCAGTATAATTGTTTGCCTTTTTAATATTATATATTTTATTTTATGTATTAAAAACATTTTGAGAAAGGTTCCATATGATTCACCAGACTGCCAAAGAAGTCCACGATACAAAGAAGGATAAAAAAGATGAGGAACCCTTGTGTTATCAAATGAGATAATATTTGTAAAGTGATTCTCACAGGACCTGGCACATAGTAAGTACTTAATAAAAGCTTATTCTATTTCTAGTTTGGTCTATTTGTAATCAGGAAAAGGATTGTTATATTGCCCACCTGACCTATTAATGTCTAGCACACGTTGAATTACCTAAGGTTGTTTTTTAAATTGCCATAGTAGATCACACAGCATTTTCAACCTAAGTTGTCCTTATTAATTGTGTGAAATCCTATTTTTTTTCTCTACATGTTTTAAAAACATAATTGAATGAAAGAGACATTTTTCAATATTTATGTAGTGGTTTTCTCAAGTGAAATCTTGAAGGAGGTTAATTTATAGATTTTTATTATTATTGACTCCCATTATCTATGGTAGATGATGAAAATCGGGAATAACAAGCAAATCTTTTATTTTACTTATATATGGAATTTTAAGTTGAGGAAACTGTCCACTAATGCAGATTGACAAGGAAAAGTTACAAAAAATTATGTGTGTGTGTGTGTGTGTGTGTGTGTGTGTGTGTGTGTGTGTAATGCTTATGATGAAATAAGAAAAATTCCACAAGCCTCATAAACCAGTTTTACTGCAACCATTTATGATTCCACATTCTTTCCTTTCACTAGTAATACTTGACTCATTGGTACCCCTGCCAGCCTCAGACAACAGATATTAGTAGTGACAATTCCTCAGGGCAGAGAGTCAGGTTCTATAAACTGTCTAGATAAGAGATTTGTTTCAAGCAGACCGACTGAGAATGGAGAGGATCAGCCAGAGGTTGGAGGAATGAATATTACAAAGGCCAGAGTATTAAAATCTCATCTTGAGATGAAATTGCTCTGGGCAAGAAATAACAGACAAAAGAATAATTTTAAGCAAGCTTTAAAAGGTTTAATAAGGATGCACACTAAACTAAAAATAGTGATGAAATCATTCAACCTTACAGGTTTTTTAAAATTAAATTTTCTAGCTCCTTTAATATATGATTTCCATTTCAACTAGATTCCAAGACAAATGGATTTACTTTGAGGGATACTCAAGGACTGAAACCAAGACCTGGGAGGCTAGATATAGAAGTCTTAAGTGGCTCTGGAGTCAGGGACCTTTCCTGATCTATAGTCAAAGAGGAAAGACTAAACAAGGAAATATTGTCATACACTGTGCCCAACCTTCAGAATTGGTGTTGGTGAAGCAAGCTCTGAAAGACTGACACAGTAATAGCTTGGCTGGATCAAATTTATCTCATAGAGTGCTGGAGATAATTGAACATATAAAGATGGGCCCAAGGGGAATCAATCAGCAAGGAGAAGGGGGGAAGGGAGCTAAGGAGATGATCTAGCTCCTTAAAGTTGGAATATAGGACCCTGTTTAAAAGCACCACAATGAAAAGCATCATCGTCTTATAGTCTTATAAACTAGATCTTCAGTTTGTTAAAGTATTGTCTTCCCTATCCCCATTGTGTTCCTTGTAATGTCATAGTAAAACCCTTAAGAAACACCTCATAGGCTACTATTATGTCCAAGAAATCAGCAAAATATAAAGGATATAAAAATCTATAAAGAAGACTCATATGAAGTGATATATTACAAAGAAAGTACAATCAGGACAATATCTATATTTTTTAAAATAGCAATATAATTAGATAATGTCCACAAGAAAAAGATTCACATTTATATAAAGTGTTAATGACAACAAAGTGCTTTTCACATACAATCTTATTTCTTCTAGAGATGAAAGAAAAGAAAATCAGATTTTTTATTTTCTAAATTTTACTAAAGTTTTTATTTTACTAAAATTTGAATTTGCATTAAAAACACAAATTCAGAAAGAACATGGTAGAGCAGTGGTCCTTAAACTTTTAAAATAGGGGGCCAGTTCACTGTCCCTCAGACTGTTGGAGGGCCGGACTACAGTAAAAACAAAAGCTCACATTATGTCTCCGCCCCTCAGCCCATTTGTCATAACATAGCAAGCCACATAAATGTCCTCAGCAGGCCGCATTTGGCCCATGGGCAGTAATTTGAGAACCCCTGTGGTAGAGAGTTGGCCTTTGAATATAGAAGAATTCAAGTTTTCTTCTAACACATACTGGGCAAATCACTCAACATCTTAGTTTTCTAGGCTACTCTCAAAGACTATCAGTTTTTCCCAAACTACACAGATAGAGGTTCTTCATCAGGAACTCACACCACCATGACATGACTGACTGACTGAACAGCAATGAAGATTTTAGAGTAAGAGATTGATATGATCATCTTTATATTTTAGGAGCATCAACTTCCACTGAAAAATTTTGAATAAGAAAGTGATGTGATGAAAAGCTTTAACAATATAAGTTTGACAGATGTATAGAGATTAGTTTGGAAAAGTGAGAGACTGCAAGCAGAGGGACCCAATCTAATTGGATAGTCTAGGCAAAAGGTATTTGAATGACTAAACTAGAGTAGAAATCATATGAGTTTATTCAAGGAGCTAGATAGAAAAGATATAAAGGTAGAAAAGAAAAAGCTATAAAATGAATCAAATATAAGGGTTGAAGAAGGATAGGTCAAAGGTGACCACAAGGTTGTAAACCTGAATGAGTAGAAGGATGGTGGTGTCCTCAATAAAAATGGGGAAACTGAAAAGTGGAGACTAAAGGGAACAAATAGAGCAATCAGCATGGAGTGAGGTAGACAATATAGCAAGATAAGAAATGATGAGATATCTGCCCTGGCCCCCCACCTTAAATTGAGTCTATGGGAGTAGCTCTACAGTAGATACCCTTTACTTTCTCCAATAAAAGGGAAGAAAGGGCCCAAGAATCAGAGAGTAGTGAAGAAGTATGTTTCAGAATAAATCTCCTTTTGCTGCAATGAGTATCCAAGTGAAAAAAAGAAGTCAGGAATTCCCAGGGAAACACATATAGTAAGTCAAAAACTCTATCCACTATGAAGGTGAATTGGGGAGGAAATATGAGTTCTGTTCAGAATTGAAATAGCATTTTGTAATACAATATGCCCTTTCCTTCTTCTCAGTCCCTTATTTACTAACATCTACTTTCTAGCTATTAGCC
Source organism: Sminthopsis crassicaudata (assembly GCF_048593235.1). NCBI lineage: Eukaryota > Metazoa > Chordata > Mammalia > Dasyuromorphia > Dasyuridae > Sminthopsis > Sminthopsis crassicaudata. Next base: position 489,806,459 of record NC_133617.1, on the reverse strand, counting down.
AAAGCTACCCTAATCCCTTCCTAACAAGTCTTAGATACAAAGCCTTCTACAACTGCTCCCCACTTTTTTTTGAGACTGGATCTCTTTGTCTCACCCAGGCTAGAAAAGTAGCTACTACTATTAATTGGCCCCGAAACTTTGGTCCTTTCTTCCATGGGCTAATTTGCTCTTCTCTAGGCAGCCTGGTTTTCCCTCTTCTACATATCCTGGAGCTCACCCATCTTGATATGAACCTAGTGATTTCACTGTAGCTGAAAACTCCTGAACCCAAGCAATCTACCTGTCTCAACCTCCCAAATAGCAGGATTACAGGGAATATGCCACCATGTCCAGTTATAAACTTCCTTCTAAATTAAACATCTTCTTTTAATGACTTATCATTTCATGGAGATGAACCAGAATTCTCTAAGTCTAATATCAGAGAGAATAAACACTAACAGGTCACACTAAACTAAAAAAGCTTCAAGTAAAGGCCTGGTAGTAAATTAGATGGCTGCTCTTGGAAAACAATCCAAGCCTAAATTTGTAAAGGATCATCACTTTGGCTGCAAAATGATGACTTTTCTTAGTTACAACAGTTTTCAAAGACCATGTAGGTGACTTTGTGATTACCATTATTTGAAGACTACCCAAACCCATAAAACTACAGATCCCAGAAATATAAAGCCATGGAAAAACAAGGTACCTTAAAGACTACAGGGTCCAAACCTCTCATCTTTTAAAAAACAAAACAAAACAAAACAAAAAACTGAGCAAAAATGATCTGAGGATCTTTCTAAGTCAATATTCATTTATTATGAGATTTAGCCAAAAAATCCACTGTGGATCTTAGGCTGAATTAAGAAACTAAGAGGTATATCATAAATCCTCTGAATTCTGCTTTAGGCAATCAACATGTGGTCTTGTTCTGGGTACACATTTTAGGAAGGACATTGATCAACTAGAATAACTTCCTGAGAGAGTGACCCTTGTTATGAAGAGACTTAAAACCAGGCTCTGGAAAGATCAACTGAAAAAAATTGGACATCTATAGTCTGATAGAATAACAATTAATTTCAAGTTTTTGACAGTCCATCACAAGAAGGATTATATTTGTTTCATATGAGCCTAGAGGTTAAAATCTGAAGCAGTAACTAGAAACTTCAGGGAAATACATTCTAGCTCAATATAAATAAAAACCTCAATATTTAGAGCTGTGAAAAATTATTATGCTTGTGCTCAGCATGGAATAGTGGCTAGGAAACTGGGCTTGGACTTAAAATGACCTGGATTCAAATATCACCTCAGAAACTTACTAGCTATGATCTTGAGCAACTTACTTGATTTCTTTGTCTTTCTTTTTCATGTAAAATGAGAAAGTTGGTTTTGATAAAGATCTCTTTTGGTCTTATATTTGTGATTATTGGATCCTAAATTACCAGAAGTCTTCAAATGGTGGCTGGTTGATTAAGGATATTATCCAGAGAGCCATTCTAAAGAAGGGGTAATGGTGGGAAATTTCTGAAGTTCTTCCTATATCTGATGTTGTAGTCAAGATGGACAGGGAGAAAAGAGAGATAACAGAGAAAAGAGGGAGGCAGAAAGGAAGGAGAGAGAGTAAGGAGAAAAGATAGAATAAAGCAGATGGGAGGGGGGGGAGAGAGAGAGAGAGAGAAAGGCAGGGTAAAGACAAACATTGAGAGAGGAAGAAGAGAGGGAGGGGAGAAACAGAATAGATAAGCTAATTGGTAGATTTCTGTTTTCTAGCCATTTTCCTGCTTACTTAGTGTTCCAAGCCTCTGGAGCATGCAGGCTGGTATGTAGTAACCTAGGTAATAAATAACTCCTGGAGTATGCTAGAGAGAGAACAGTTTCCAGGGCTGCAGACAGGAAACCTTCCAATTGTAGCTTAAGACATAACAATGAATTTAAAAAATAAAAAAAAGGACAATTCAATGAGATTTATCAGTAAATTACAACTTGTCTGATAACAAAATAATGGTCTGGAAAATATTGTTAAAGTCCATGGAGTACTCTGTGCTTAGGTTTTTAGTTATTTTCAGTTATGCCCAAAAGCTTATTTCTGATATCTTATTGTACCTGTAGTAGAGAGTCAAGCTACACAATTGCTAATAAAGTGTTCAATTTTTGACATATAAAAAGGAAAGGTAAATCTCTGGAGTTTCTTCTGTTCCACCCTAAAAGGACTTGAGTTGCATGAGTTTGCACCCTCTTGAGATAACACTACTTCCTAATGATAACTGGCTTAAATTGCAGGTAAAAAAAGAAAAATCCCTAAAATCTTAACAAGATTCTAAGACAGGGGCCCTGAAGATTTTTCAATCTAGAAAATGATAAACACCATCTTTTTGGGGGGAGGGAATCCTGAGTATTTACTATTCATTTTTTAAAATTTAAAATCTACTTTAAGAAGTGTAGTCAAAGTCCTGAAAGATGCCTCATTTCATAGAAGTCATAGATAAATGATTGAAACTTAAATAGATTAGCTTTTGTTAGTTTTGGAAGAAAATTGATGAGGTATTTTTTTTTAAAGTAGTATAGTTACTTAAACATCTGTTTAGCTCTTAGAATGTGAGCTCCTCCAGGGCAGATATAATATTTTGCCTTTCTTGCACTTGGCATACAGCGCTTGGCATGTGGGTATTAAATAAATATTGACTGATTGAATATTTTAAAACAAATTTAAATGAGATTTTTGAATAGAGTTGCATGGCAGAGCACAGGATGCTATCACACATCACAACCCTGGAATTATCCAGGTAGAATGGGGATAAGAATGTCATCAAAGAAAAGTATTATGAAAAAAAAGCAAGTGGGCCAATTCTTTGTGAGAGCAGGGAACAGCTAGTGGGCAGCTTATATGCCCCATTGTGTGTGTGTGTATATATATATATATATATATATATATATATATATATATATATATATATATATATATATATAATATCAAGAGAATGTGAGTAAGACCATTAATACACTGAACTGGAACTTATAGGGCACAACTAATGTATGTCACTTAAGATGTCCAGGCATTGATGATACATGATTTGCATTATTAGAAGGATTCATAAAATATTTGGAGGTATTTTTTGTGATTTAATTGATTTAATGGCAAAGAAATTAGATTTTAATTATGATGAGATGAAAGTTAAATCATGTTGCAAGGCAGTGGTGGGTAAAAGCTAAAAATAGACACTACAGAATTCAGAGAAGAGCAGAAAGGAATGAGAGGAGGGTGGCCAAGGAGTTAAAGACTTGTGAGCTGTGACCTGATTCATGAAAAATAGGTAGTATAAGTAGAATGGGTAGAAAGAAGGAGGAAAGGCAGATTCCCAGAGTATTATGTGGAAGGGGAGGGTAACAATAGAAGCATAAGATGGGAGTCAGGAATATTTGCTGTATAGCACTCAATAATCTCAGCCAAGAGGTAGGGAGTTTTGGTCTTAGAGTTAGGTGACCACTGCTCAAATTCTTCCCAAGACACTAATTAGCTTTGTGGATTTTGCCTGAAAACTAGAATAAATCCAGTGCTCTCCTCTTTTCATTTACTATCTCCATCCTTTCCCCCACCTCCCAACACACACACACACACACACACACACACACACACACACACACACACCTTAGGCAGGCCTGGCAAGTTGTAGATATTGCTGACAGCCTTGGGAAATTTGAATAATGCCACCTAGCTACTTGAGAGATTCATCTATAATTAAGAGAGATAATTAGAGAGAAATTGGGGGATGCTTTCTCAGCCTTTGAGCAAAATAGAACATTTTCTCTGGTGAGGTAAAGACCTCCCCCTATCCTACTCCAGTGTGTCATAAGGATAAGGTTATCAAGATGTGTAGAAACTATATCTGAATGTGGAATTGCTGACAAGGGCCTTTTTGAAGTTAGAGTGAGAGGGATCTTGCTCTCTAAGCAAGCTGTTAGTGTGGGTGGCCTGAGCTCAAAAGGAATGGGGCAAATCTAACATTCTCAGTGAGGTTAGGTGGTATTATATGCAGCAAAGTGTCACAGTAAATAGAGTATGGGGCCTGGGGTTGGGAAAATCTGGATTCAAATCCTGCTCAGGCATTTAAGTCCTTGTGTGGCCATAGACAAACACTTAACCTCTTCTGCCTGCCTTAGTTTTCTCTTTTGTAAAGTAGAGGTAAAATAATAGTAACTACTCTATAGAAGAGTTTCAAATGAGATAAAAAGAGGGTTTTTTCCAGTCATTGAAGGGGCTCCCCCCTCTTTTTTTTCCTTCCCTAATTAATGGTGTTTCATTAGTGCATGTTGTCCTGAAGACGAATAAACCCTGTTCCTTTCTTCTTTTCCCCTGCTAATACCACTTTTCTCTCTCCACAGCCTACCAACACATACACAATAACACTTCAAGCAGGCCTGGCAAGTTGTAGACATTGCTGACAGCTTTGGAAAATTTGAATAATGCTACCTAGTTACTTGAGAGATTCATCTATAATTAAGAGAGATAATTAGGGAGAAATTGGGGATGCTTTGTCAGCTCCTGAACAAATGTTCTTTCAAATGGAAGAGCCTTCTCCCCTTCATCCTCTTCTCCACAATGTGTCATAAGGATAAGTCTATCAAAATCTCAAGAAAGAAAGAAGGTGGGAAGGTGGGGAAGGTGTGGAAGAGAGGGAAAGAGAGAGAATCTGGGACCCCTGATGGATGCTGGGAGAAATTGCAGGAAGAGCTTGGCTGTTTGCCTAGCCCATAGAGAAACAATGAAGAGCTGTAACATTTAGGATTGTGAGCCATTGGATACTTAACAATATATTTTTTGACAGTGGGTAGCTTATTAAACAGTTTCTGTTTGGCTTCCAATAATTGCTTTGTTTCCTGTTTTGTCCCATCAATCTGTCAATAAAAGTTTCCATTTTCTTTAATACTAGGAACTATTTGTTTACAAATGGAGAATCCGTCTCAGTAGACTGAGGATGGGGCAGCATAAATACATTTCCCCAAGTCTTCTGGGTGAAGGCTAGATGCAGTGAGGAATCCCCCAAAATAAACTCAGACTCCTTGTTTTATGAGAGTCAGATTCAAGAGTTACACCGTCCTTGAGATTCTGACCTTTTTTTCCAAAAATTTTTCTTCCTCCCTTCTACCATTAACTTCTAAAATCCCCCTGACCTTCCCCCCACACACACACATAAACGTGTACACACACACATTCTTAAATAAGATTCATGGGGAAAAGACAGGAATAATTAGAAAAATATAGGGGAATATCTGGTATCCATGCATTTTCTTCTCTTAGAACTCAGAAACCTGCTTGTCAAATTTGAATAAATATAATGAAATGGGTTGAGGGCTTGCTTTAATTGGGTTGTAGGTTCTGAGTTCCCAGATAATAACAAAACATCTTCAGAGTGTTTTAGTTCTCTAAGGAGAATCTGAAACAGACCTAGAATTCTCTGATGTAGTGTAGTCCACTGAGGTAGAGCTGGGGGGCAAGAGGTGCAGTACAGACCTTCCCCATGCTATTGATATGAGACTGTAGCCCTGCTTTTACTGCTTTAGCAGCTCAGGATGCCTACATAGCACCTGGCCTGTTCCTTTTGAACATTACCTTGAGTCCTCTTTGTCTTTCATCTTTCTCCTGCCTCTTTTGACCTCCAGGCTTTTTGGAATTTGTCTTCAGAATCATTGATGCTCTTATATCCCCTTTCCAAATGATACATGACAAGTGATTTCTTTTTAAAAATATAAATGAATGAGTACAGTCAAATAATGTAGAGAAAGAAAGAAGAACAGAAGCAACAAGGAGCAGCCAGGAGCAGCCATATTTCTATGAGATGTTCCTTTAGCATAATCCAGCTGACATCCGTCCCTGGGCAGTCATAGTGCTTGTCAAATAAATTATAGGCAAAACCCTGCCTTACAATTAACTCATTTTAAAAATAGTTTTTACTTGCTTTGCTTTAGAGAAAGTATACATCAAATGTCAAAAATCTAAAGCTTATCATCCATTTTAATGCATTCTGTAGTCTATTCACATAATCTTTCTTAGTCCCTCCAGGAAGAAATGATTTTTCCCTCTTGTGAATTATTTCAGAGCCAAGACAGTTATAATGGAAAAACTGCTGGACTTGAAATAGTGAAGAGCTGAGTTAGAATTCTGCTTCTTCCACTTCTTAATTGTATGATTTCTCTGAGTCTCAATTTCCCCAAATGTAAAATGGGGCTGATAGTACATATGGTACCCACCTTCTGTGTTCCAAAAGAGAAATGAAATAAAAGTACACCATCAAAGAAATATATGAGTGAAAAAGAGAAGATGGGCTGGTCACATGGCTAGAACAAGGGAAAATCAGTGGATAACTTCATTGGTTTCTTTGTGCTGTCAAGAGAAAGTAAGAAAGGCCTGAAGCATGTTGGGTGGTCACCCTGTTTTGAACTTTGGGAGGACATGAATGAGTGATATATAGATGAATGGTATAGCTGCACAATGGTATATACAAATCAATGAAATCACTGTTCCATTTAAGTACTTGAGGCTCAAATTGAGAATGTGTGTGCTTTGTATATTTTAAGAGAAACAAAAATTTTGTGACTTGTTATTTTCCTTCTTTGTGCCTCTCATGAATACTCATTCTCTCTTTCATTGTAGTTTTTAATATCCATCTTATCTCTTCCACTAGACTATATGCTTTTTGAGAGCAGGGAGCACAGCCTTTATCCAATACCTAACTGGGTGCTTAGCAAATTGGATATTGAGGACCTATTTTTCTTGCTATTTTTTTTTTCCTGAAACATGACTAATTTTCCAAAATTGTTCCGTGAATCACAAATTGTTCCTTCAATCAAATTGGATATTGAGTCCATCAGTAGGAATTTGAGAGGTCACATGAAGTAGTAAAAAAAAGGCCCTGCATTTGGAACCAGAAGATAGAAATAGAAAGATGAAAGGGACTTTTAAGGCCATGGATTACAACCTCTTTGTTATGTAGATAAGGAATTTCAGACCATAAGACTTTAAGCAATTTATCTAGAGTAACACAACTAGTAAATATCCGGATGGGATTTTAATTCACTTCTTCCAGATTCCTACTTGAGTATCCTATCCACCTATGTGACCTTGGATAAATTTCTATGCCTCAATTTACTAGGGACTTTGTCATTCTCCATGTCAGCATTCTTCTATGCTCAGACCAGAGTTGTTCTTCTATGAAATTTTCCCTGATTTACCTTCAGTTGAGAATATATTGTTTTTCTCCCCACATTCTTCTGAACATTGGGTCAGGATCTCTATTTTGCCTCCATGACTATTTGCATATGTCATATATCCTGGTCCCAATTTTCCTTATACTAGAATACAAACAGCTATTTTAAAGACTTGGACTATCATTTTTTTTTCTTTGTATTTCTAACATCTAGAGCTATGGCTCTCACATAGGTTCTTAAGAAATGTTTGTGAACTGAATTAAATATGAAGTGTGAGTTTAACATTTCTAGATTTGCAAACCTTTGGCTGAATACTACTCAGTCACTCATTCTCACTTACTCATTCAAGGAGTCCATTCATTCTCTCTTTGCATGCCCAGTCATGTAAATGAAAAAATGTCATATCCTCTCTTCCTCTTGGAAAAAAAATGTCAACTCTTCTTCAATATTCTAGTATATAATTGCTTAGGTAGCACATCTTGGATCTGGAATAGGCTTTTTTAGGTGAATATGGGCCTTGGAAAAAAAAGTCAGACTGATTTATGGAGTCCAAATAGAAAAATGCAGTGCTGTCTTAGATTATTAGAAGGGGCTTACATCACTTTCCAAAACATATCTTATTGACTCTTTCTACATAATGTGCTATCTTTTGTTTTCAACTCTGCCTATATGTGACAGTCATACAATAGAAAATTGAATATTTCCAATACTGTGGAACATTAGTGTTGAAATAGAACATAATAACTATTTACATGATTACTCTCATTTTACAGATGAGGAAACTGAGGTCAAGAGAGATAAATTAATATTGCCAATCTTACACAACTAATCAATGGTAAAGCTTAGACTTTCACCAAACTCAGGTTATTGATTTTCAGGCCAGGTTTCTTTGCATTTAATTATGCTGCATCTAGGAGCCATGAGAAATTTATGGGCACTGGGGAATCTACTTACAATAATCTATGGCTATAGGCTTACACATTAATGATCTTTAGACATTATAGCTGTCTTTTTAAAGTTGTTATTTTGCCCAAATATACTGAATTCCTCCTGTGATGCCTCATTGAGGTATAGATATGGCCATGGTTTCTTGAAGGAGACATCAGTGAAGTACAAATACTGATAGGTCCTATCAAAGTTAAAATAAGAGTGAAAGGTCAAAAATAAACACCAATTTTGAAGAAAAGATAAAGAAGAAAAGTAAACTCAGCAATAATTGGAAATCCAAGATTGTCTGTTTAAACAAGTTATTGATTTTGAAAAATGGAAAATGGCTAAAAGTAAATGCTTTTACTCCATCTCCATTACTTAAAGCAGTTTACTCAGTGCAAAACCAGTGACAAAATGAAGAACCCAGAAATTGCCTGACTAGCAAATACAATTTTCTTGATAAGTGGAAAGACACAGAAACAGCCAACGGTAGTACCAATTTAAAGAACAAATTTGTTTGCAAAACTTTAAGGAAGAATATCCTTAGGTCTAGACAGAATAGGTCCCAGGTTTTCTGTGTTGGGGATGGGTGCCCAGGGAACCTAATGAAAAGTATTGGCTTAAAAAGCAATAAAAAGTAATAAAGAGAAAATAATACCTATATGAAAACCAACTGAGAAATATTCTGTGAGAGCATTTCTTGATGAAACAGAAAGGAGTACAAGAAAGAAAAGCAAAATGATTTTCATTTTCATTATCCAGACTCATTAAGCTATTACAGTCATCACCAAATTTGGGCTTTACCAACTCAGTAACCAATTTACTAAGTGTGAAATGCAGCATCATTTAAGACACGAAGACTATACCATACATATATACATACACAGACACACACACACATATAAAATCTAGATTACTCAAAAATATTTATAGCTGCTCTTTTTGTGGTGGCAAAGAATTGGAAACTGAAGAGATACCCATCAATTAGGGAATGAATGAATAAAATGTGGTAAGGGAATCTCATCAAAAACTGTTGTACTATAGGAAATGATGAATAGGATGGTTTCAGAAAAACCTGGGAAGACTTATATGAACTGATGTAAATGAAGTGAGCAGAACCAAAATGCAGTATACACAGTAATATCACAAAGAAAATAAACTATGAAAAACTTAGTTACTCTGACTAATACAATGATCCATCACAACTCCAAAACATTTATAATGAAAAATTTTATCTATATCTAGATAGAGAATTAATGGACTTTTAAGTATAGATTGGAGCATATTTCACCCCTTTATTTTTCTTGCTAATTTTCTTTTCTGAAACAAAAATATTTTTCATGACTTCAAATGTAAACCAGGGTATCATATTGCTTGTCTTCTCGATGAATGGGGGTGAAGGGAAAGAGAATTTGGAACTGAAAAATAGATAAATTTTTTTTTTAAAATAAAAGAAACCCAAGCTAAAGATTATATCATGCATTAAAGTCACTGTAAAGTCATTTGTAAAGTCACTTTTCAATATATCTCAAAGAGGAAGATATCAAAAAAATACTAGGTTGTGCTTTTCTTAAAATCAAAATAAGTTGCCTGAGAGAGCATCAACAAAAGTCTTTGCCTGCTAACTTAAGCTTTGATCCTCAACTCTATACAATCCTTGTTAAAATACTCTATGCATGTACCATGAATAATACCAATGAAAAATGGATAGGGAAATAGGTTTTTATTGGTGATTTTCTATAACAGACCACAACTTCATAGACAGGCACTTGACCTAGAGATATAATAAGATCAGATCCCACTTGGTTTTTTTTATTAAAATTTTTTTTTTGGGAAAATCCTAAACTTCTGACTCTATAAAACAAAATGAAGGGTTGAAGGTTCTCCTCAGGTGAGTCAACTTTTCACATGTATATTAAATGCATGTAAGACTTCAGCTACAACTAGAGGGATGATTTTTGTTCAATGATCCAAGAAGCATAAACAGTGAGGGAGATTTACAAACAGTAAATAACACTAGGTTATTTACTTATTTCATGGAAGATGGTCTGTGCAAAGGTCTCTAAATGCTCTGCCTCACACATGCTTTGTACCATTTTTCCCTTGGCTTCCTTAGTGAAAGCAAAAGTAATGTAAAAAGAGAGTCACATAATCACCACCCCTGTGATGAAATGTGCATGTTGTTCATAATGCATGAAAGGGAAAAGAAGCAGAATCTTTGTTTTCTGACAAGTCTATCAAACAAAAGTATTGTAGGTATCTCTGACTGATAGCCCCCATATACAACAAGCTGGGCATATTTGGAATTGAGAATTGAGAAAGAAGCAGAGGTGGCTGGGCATATTTGGAAATTTTCACAGGTTTTTTTTTTTTTTTTTTTTTTTTTTTTTTTTTTTTTTTTTTTTTTTTTAGTGATCACAATTTACTGGCTATTGTAATAGAATATCTTTTTAACCTCCATATTCTCCAGTGATGATATATGGCTGAAACTAATAATAGCTGGGAAATATAGTAGAAATATATAGTACCTTAAGGTTGGGAAAACACTTTACGTATGTGATCTAATTTGATCCTCACAATAACTCTATAGATTGCTATTATTATCTCCATTTCAGAGATGAGAAAAGTGAGGCAAACAGGAGTTAGGTGGTTTGCTTCATATCTCACAGCTGAAAAGTATCTGAGACTGGCTTTGAACTGAATCCAGCACTCTAGCTGTTTCAACCTTAGATGACTTGAAAATGATAGAACATCATAATCTCAGAAGAATGTTAATAGCAACCCCCCAAAAATCAATGGATAATTTGTGGATTTAAGTAAATTGTCACATTGACAACAATTACTAGTACAGGAGATTTGGAGTTATATTATTGAGGATATGGACAAGTAGAAAAGAAGATGGGCTTGCCAAGGACTAAGACCGAAATTAATAGTCAGCTTGTATAGTCAATTGGTACCCCAACATACTGAATGAAAATGCCTTTAGTGTGCTCTATGAAGGATCTATAGAAAGTCACAGAAGCTTAATACAGGATGAGGAGTTATTGGGGGAAGGGAACATGATGAGGTTTGGCAGAGAAGAGAGTAACCACATTGAATAGAATCATTTACCAAAATATTTCCCCTCTAACTAGATAATCATCATCCTCATTTTAAAGATATTTGAAAAGAGGGGCAGCTAGATGCACAGTGGATAGGGTATTAGCCCTGGACTCAGGAGGACCTCAGTTAAAATCCAGCCTCAGGCCCTTGAAAATTATTAGCTATGTGATCTTGGGCACATCACTTAACCCCAATTGTCTTGTCAAAAAAAAAAAAAAAGATATTTGAAAAGATCTGATTCCATCAGGAAGAATGCTCTTTCTGCCAATACAAGTCACAACCCTTCACATTTAGTTTCATAAGTAACTATAGTAGAAACATTTATCACCTGGTAGCCAAGTTTGTGGTCATAGGTAAGATAACTGTAGCAAAGAGAGGTTAAATTTTTTGCCTAAAGTCACAAAACATGTATCAGAGAGAGATTTTGAGGTCTTCCTAGCTCCCAGGTAGAGCTGTATCCACTATACCATGCTGTTTCATAGCCAGACGAGTCCTTGAAAGCCAATTGTACAATTTGTCTTCAGATTTCAATGAAACCTCTTTCAACTCAGGAGACTATATTGGAACTTGTTCTCCTATAGCAGAATCCAGGGTCACCTTAGTGCCAGGGGAAGGAAGATTTAGTGGAGACCAAGACAAGACAAAAAAAAAAGTGAAAAAAATTTTCTCTGGACAGATTGGAGATGAAAATAAACAGGTGGGGGAGACATAAGGAACTGTGCAGAATGATAAAAAACTAAGTGTCAGTGGCTGGCACAGTCCCATGATTCACACTTCTCAAAGTGACCTGAATGGGTAAGAGGAGACCTGGAAAGCTATAAGAGGTCCTGAGATTATAGTCTATTACTCATATTTGTGATTATTGTTATGCTAATTTAACCTATATCTCACACTTCTTACATCTTTACACATATCTTTAGTATGCAGAAATAACAATAATGGCATTTGGTAATATTCATCTTTAAAATGAGGGGTTAGACCATTGACCTTTAAAGAAATTCTTGGCTCTCCATAATCTAGCTCTAGGTCCCTCTCAGCTTTAACAATATTCTATGATTTTAACTTGCTTTTTGCTTATATAAAAATGATAGTAGTCTATAATTCTAAATTCTCTAAACCAGGGGTTCTCAAACTACCATGGGCCATAGTTTGAGAACCCCTGGACTAATGCCTAGACTTTAATAAAGGAGGCAGTTGTTACCAAATGTATCTAGAGATCTGCATGTTCAGTTTAGGTATATGTATGTGTCTGTGTATATGATCATTCAAATGTCCTATAATTTTCTTTTACTTTGATGTTTGTAGCATTTTTTAACCTTTATTTTTGCCATAAATCTTTTGTGTCTAATTTGTCCATCCAGGAGTATTTTGGTAAATGGTTAACAACCAGTTCTCTGGAGAAAAAAATTACCCATGACATACTTTTCAATTTAATCAGCATTATTAATATTTTCCACATCACACTTCCTAAGTCTAGACAATCAACAAAACAATAAATTAAACCCTGTTTTGTACACTTAGTGATTTCTCAGGTATAAATGCTTGCACTGAAAAATTAACAATTGACTTTCAAGAGCCAGTTTGAGCTGGCTCTACGACACACCTGTATTCATCCCACCATTAATGATTAAATTCTGGTGTTATCCTCTGGCTCCATCTTTATGAAATTTTCTCTAGCATTTTTGTTTCACTCCATTATCCACCTCCCTACCCTCCTTTCCTTTCCTCTCCTATCCAGAGTGAGGACTTCCCTTTCTAATCTGCCTCCCACACCTGTGTGCATTGTATTCTTCCTCTTACTCTCTTCTCTTTGTTACACCACCCACCCTTTGTTTAAGATCTCTATTCTGTCACAAAGACAGTATTTGGAAGATTAGGATCATTCAGGTTTTCTCTCCTACGATCTGACCAAAATATATTAACTTTCATTTGATATGGGATGCTCTGTGACATGGTGCTTTCACTACACATAGTCAAAACTCAAATCCTTTTTGCCAGATAGAGTATGATAACGAATATGAGGAAGTCAGAAAACGAATAGCACACATTGGAGTGCCCTACATTGATAACAAGGCTTACTGAAATTGCCAATTGGTTGCTTTAAACCCTGTTGTCCAGGGTGCCCTTGTGGTGGGGGCTCAGGGATATTTGGTGGAGGTGTACTCTCTGCTTAAGAATGTTTCTGCTTAGAAACTAGTACCTTAGAAACCACCTCTCTGAATAGAGAGCACACTATGAATTATTTGTAGGATGCTAGCTATTCAAGACTCACTCTTTGGTGGAACTTAGTTTTCTAGCCTTATGTCATATTGCTCACTTCATTATACTCTAGTCAGATTAGACTATATAGTATGTCCTTTGTACATTCCTTGTACTTTCTTTCCTCTATGCTTTTGCTTATAGAAATGGAACTGTTCACAGCAGGAAGTCATTGGTCAATTTGATGAATTCCAGAATCAATCTGGTTGATAAAAGTACATGGTATACTATCTACGGAGTATCTCCCTACAGAGGTAGGCATGCCTATTAACGTACTGCCTAGAAAAGATACATCATATACATGTGTTCTTTCATGTGCACACACAAATGTTCCTTTGGTGCTATCTCCTTGGTTGGAACTCAAGGGGATATACTTATTTTGGTGAAGATATCTTGTTCTGTGGCCTATAAAAGTCTGATAATCATTCTCCTTCCCATCCCAGGAGCAGGTAATGATGACTTGAAACTTATATATGTGGCAAAGTTATATATGCTTCCATTTTGGAACTAGAGGAGAGAGTCTTGGCAACAGTGGGCCTCTTATGGGTAGGAGTTTCAGAAATCAAAGGGATTGGGAGGATAGAACTTCTAACAAGAGAAAAATTTCCAGATACAATAATCTTTTGGAGAAAAATCGCTAGTTTATGTAATTCTTGTGCTTCATATTTCTCTTGAAAACCAAAGCCAGTGAGTTACTCAGATAGTGCAGGTTACATGAGAAGAGATCACTTGTTTCATACTCTCCAAAATTTGTTTCCCTCCATCAATTTTGCCTTACACTTACAATAAGAGTAGGGAAAAAAAAAACAAGATGATCAGACTTTTTGCTTCCTTCTGACTTAGAACATTCCCTATGGTTGGGATATCCTTTTGCCATCTTCTCTGTCTTTTGATTTCCTACTCTTTCCATAAAGAGTAGCTTATACATCACTTCCTCCAAGATACCATCTTAGATGCCTCTAGTCAATTATGACCTATTTTCTTTCTATACCTCACACAATAAATTTAGGAAATGGAAGATACAGAGTACAATACTGATTATTTTGGTCTAAGGCAGTAAGAGGACATGTAAATAATGATGATGACAGAAGAGGAGAAGAGGATAAAGAGGAGGGCAACTGGAGGAGGAAAATGAGGTGGTCAAGTAACCATAAAGGCAAAGCCAATTACTATAATATGTCTATGAGTGTTTGCTTCAGGCTGTCAAACATGTTTGTTTGAGAAAATAGATGGAAGTAAGAGAGAGGGAAAAGGAGTAAGAAACACAGACACAGAGAGACAGAGAGCCAAGACAGAGAGAAGAGACAAAGAAAGACAAATACAGAGATGTAGAGAGCAGGACAGAGAGCACATCAAGATAGCTGGGGTCAAAGAACATGGACATGTCCCTGGGAAGGGAGAGGGAGATAGGGGCTTGATTTCAGGAAAAAGCTCGAGGACAAATATGGCAAATTTCTTTGTCTTACAGTAAGCTGACCAAAGGGGGAAAAATCTCTTTAAAACTGTAGCTAGTGAATCTCAAACTGGGAAGTTACAAGGGAGAAACATTTGCCTCAGGCCTTAGACTCCCACACATAAATCAAAGAGTTAGGGAAGTAGATTTTAGAAAACTGAGAAACCAACAGTCTTGTCACGCCAAATTCATTAGAGGGAGAGCTAGAATTGATCTTTTATCAAGGATAAGACCTGGTAGGGAGTCAGAAAAGAAGAGGAAACTAAGAAGAGGGAAGCCTAATACTTTTCAGTTGGGAAAATTTATCCAAGACCCATTGTAAACTAATAATCACACTCCCTAAACCCCATATAGTATGTCCTCAAAGTCTTAGGTCAGTGTTAAACTTCTCTCCTTGTAGATCATAGCAGCAAACCCTCAAATAAATTCCAAAAATTTAAGACAAGTCTTATGATATTTTTAGGAAGCAAAGTCAGGGAAAAAGGAAATATGCCTATATACTCCCTCACAACTTAACCCATGTGGTGAAACACTCAGAAAACAAAAGAGAGTTGGTAGCAATGAGAAAAACCAGTAGTGCTTACATAGGAGCCAAACCCTAATTGGGGTTTACTTGTAGCTTCAGAGGGAGATGGAAATTCTCTTATCCCAAAGAACTGTAGAATTTCAGAGACAGAAGAAACCTCTGGGTTCCTGTATGATGTGGAAGCAACAATAAATATTTTTGTTTGTATGTAACCATTTTCTTCTTTCTTTAATATCTTTGGGATATAGATCTGGTAATAGAATCACTGACTCAAAGGTATGATAGCTGTTGGAGTATAGTTCCAGATTGCTTTTCAAAATGGTTTGACTAATTCATAGTTCTACCAACAGTGAATTATTGTACCTATTTTCTCACATTTGTCATTTTTCTTTCTTTTTTTTTTTTTTTTTTTTTTTTTTTTTTGCCATTCTAGTCAATCTGGTGGATATGAAGTGGCACCTTAGACTTGTTTCAATATGCATTTCTTTAATTATTTATAGTTTGGAGCATTTTTCCATATGGCTACTGATACTTTGTTTTCTTCCTCTGAAAATTGACTATATTTTTAAATGTTCATTTTCAATTAGAGAATGGCTCCTATTCTCTTTTTATATTTATATTTAAATTTTTAAAATATTTATATTTATATTTTTATATTTTAAAAAAGATCCTGGGGCAGCTAGATGGCACAGTGGGTATAAAGCACCAGTTCTGAAGTCAGGAGGACCTGAGGTCAAATCTGGCCTCAGACATTTAATACTTTCTAGCTGTGTGACCCTAGGCAAATAACTTAGCTCCAATTTCCTCAGGGAAAAAAAAAAACTTTACAGAGAAATATGCCACAAAGATTCCTTTCTCCCCCCCAAATTTCTTATTTCTTCTAATTTGTTGCATTGGTTTTGTTTATGCAAAACATTTTAAATTTTTTATCGCTCAAATTACCCATTTTACTGTCTATGAACTTCTCTGTCTTTTGATGGTCATGAACATTTCCCTATCCATAAATCTGACAGATATTTCCTTTTATGCTCCACTAATTTGCTGATGACACCGTTCTTTAAACTTAAATCATATATCAATTTTGAGCTTATCTTGTTATATGGTTGGTCTATGTTTATTTTCTATCAGACCCCTCTTCAGTTTTCCCAACAATTTTTGTCAAATAGCAAGTTCTTGCTTCAGTATCTGGTATCTTTGAGTTTATTAGGTACTAGATTCCTATGTTCATTTGCCTCTGTATATAATATATTTAATCTATTTTCCATATATCAACCTTTCTATTTCTTACCCAGGACCATATTGTTTTGTCACAGCTTTGTCGAATAATTTGACTATTGCTAATCTCCCTTCTTTCCCATTTTCCCATTGGATTTGAACCCAAATTCTCTGAATCTACAGTGAAGATGTGTTTCACTGTATCACATTACCTGCCTGAGGCTATAAAGGCCACAGAGTTGGGATTTAAATTCACATTCTCTGCTAGTGCTTAAATACCCTATACCATGACTGCCAGATTAAAATCTATGAAGATTTTTCAATTCCTGTGACAACCAAATTTTCATTTTTATTTTATCTTTTGAAAAAATTTTCAATTGTTATAACAAACATTTATTTCTTTCTCTTTCACCCTCCTCAAATTTAAAAGAAAACAAAGAAAAAACCCTTGTAACAAATATGCATAGTAAAGTAAAACAAATTCCCATAGATGTTTCATTCTGAATCTTGAATCCATCCCCTCTCTAGTGAGAAGTGGAAAGCATATTTCATCATCAATCGTCTGGAATCATTGATAGTCATTAGATTAGTCAGAGTTCTTAAGTCTATCAGAGTGGAACTAGTTTTGATCTCTTTCAGGTACATGAAAAAGAAGATAACTCTCATCATTTCATCTCCTCACTGACAGCCAAGGCTTCTAGTGCTATGCAAAGTGTATTCCAAAGCTGACATTATGCTTTCCTTCAAGGAATTGCTTATTGAGATGTCATAAAATTAGTATCTTCAGTCAGTCTGAGGGGGAACTGATCATTAAACCTCTTGGTTGAAAATATCTGGGGATGAAAATTTTTCTAAGGCCAGTGAAGAGGACTAGCTTTGAGCATTGGGTACCATATTATCTGACTGACTTCTGAAACAGAACGGGATAAGTCAAAGAGGACTTCCAAGGTTGTCTGCATAGGACAGCTAAGATCCCAAAGACTTCACTTCTCAGCAATTAGTGGTTCATAACTTGTTAGAGTACCAAGAAATGATTTAGCCCATATATTGGAAATCCAATCTAAATAAGTCGATGGAGCAACAACCAGATTTACCAAACTGGCATATTGGGAGGCAGAGAGCAACTCAGAGAGACAAACTCAGATGAGTGGGCCAGATTCATCAATCTAGGAATGGGCAAGCAGGATAGCAGAGCTGGAAAATAGGCCAGTGGTCAGAGCCAGATGGTTAAATGTAGAAGAAGAGCCATAGAGGGCCAAGCTGACACATTATAGAATAACAGTGATCTGTGCTGGTAAATGTCTTTGTTGGCCAGAATAAGCTATCAGTACTGTTTTTTTTTTTTTTTTAATTTTTTTCAGTTAGCAATTTCTCTTTACACCTTCTCCTATGGGGAAAAAAGAAAGAAAATCCTGTAACAAATATGCAAAATCAAGCAAAACAAATTCCAATATTGGCCATGTCCTATATATATATATATATATATGTGTGTGTGTGTGTGTGTGTCCATATATATATATATATACACACATCATATATACATGGTATATATATCATATATACACAAATATACATGCATCATATATTTTGTGCATGTAGATATATATAATATATACATGTATCATAATATGTGTATATACCTTGTAAGTCAAGATATCACCCTCCTGATATAATTAGTCCTCTTTGAAAGTGAAGGACACAAAATGATCCACCACTCTCAGGACCTGACACATACTCATCTTGTCCCAAACATAAAACATATCAAAAAGACATGCTGGTTGACCAAATGTCCTGGTTTTGGTTTACCTACCATTTTGTTTCTCCTAAAATGATCTTAGGCAAAATGAAAGTTAAAAAGGAACTTTGCTTATGAATTCCATTACGTGCTTATTTTATCAGTGACCCTATCAAGCTTGCATAGAACTTTAGAGAGCACATATGTTTTTAGGAACCTTCTATTCATAGCATGTCAGAGCAGGTGAGGACTTCAGAAATCATCTAATCTATGAGCTCTTACTCTCTTTTTTTTAGTATGAATCCCAATGACAGCCTGATAAAGCTGGATCCCTTCTCAGGGTACTGTTTTTTAAATATTTGAAGGCATTTAAATAATTGAAGGAAATACTGAATTTCTCTTAAAGTTTAGCAAAAATAAAGACATGACACTTTTTCCCATTTGATTGCACAAGACCCTATGAAATCATTCCATAGACTCCTGGATCCTGGATTAAGGATTCCTGCTTTAGTCCAATCTCCAATTTTACAGATGAGAACTAGAGACATGAAATATCTGACACATAGAAGGTGCTTAATAAATGCCAAAGAGGTTGGATGAGGCATCCAGGGTCCCATAGCTAGTGAATAGAAGGTCTGGGATTTAAACCTCAGGTTCTCTGAGTCCAAATACAGTATTTCACTAGACTATCATGTTAGAAGAAGGAATTAGGTTTGCAGGACTGCCTGAGTTTAGCAGCTTTCAACATTATGCTTTTCTAACCTCAGAGGATAGTAATTACTTTTTAAGCTGCCCTCTATCCTCCTCCCCATCTATACCCCTACTTAAGCTTGATGAGCACCAGTTGATATATAGAGACCTTATCAAGAGTTAATTATGTGCCCTTGTGTTAGGGCTTAAATTCAAAGAAAAGAATGCCCCACTACCTCTTAATAGTTGGTTTTGCCTTCTTCCTTCATATCAATTTAAATCCAAACCCAGACACTTACTAGCAGTGTGTCCCTGGGCAAGTCACTTAATTCTGATTGCCTCAGTTTCTTCATCTGTAAAATGAGCTGGAGAGGGAAGTGATAAATTATTCAAGCATCTTTGTTAAGAAAACCCAGATAAGGTCATGAAGAGTAAATAAACTGAAAATGACTGAAGAATAGTGAGTAATAGAATCCAAGTCTCTAAACCCTATGATATTTGTAGATAAGAAAAATGAATCAAGATTACTTGTGGCAGTACTAGGATTTAAGCCCAGGTTTACTGATTCCAAATCTAGCTTCCTTGTAATGATACAGGGTTGCAGAAGCCACCCCCAGTTGCTTTTTGGCAGGAAGCAAGGACACATCAGTGGTAAGCCTAAACCTGGTGGTAATGTGTTATGTGTACCACATTTGGAATTTTATATTTCACCTTTCTGCAATGCAGAGTTAACCATTGTAAGCCCTAAAATTTCTTATTGCTTTATTCAGTTCCTAACACAATTTAAATAAATTACTTCAAATTTGTCAAAACTCTTTTTTTTCCCCTTCAAATGTATCTCTTTTGGGGAAAGGAGAAAGCATTGTTCATGAATGAGGAAGATGAGCTAATTCAGGGATTCTTCATCTAGGGTCTACAGGCATGGATTGACTTTAGGGGTTTGTAAAATTGAATGGGAAAATTATATATTTATTTTTACTAACTTTTGATTCTCTTTTACAATTTTATGAACTTTTATTTTATGCATTTAAAACTAGTATTCTCAAAAGGGGTCCATAGACCTCACCAGAAAAGTCCATTTCACAAATAAATGGTTTATACTCTGATATATATGATATTTCAGATTTTTTTCATATCTAAAAGCCTACAATGTGATAAGTGTCAGAAGGAGCCTAGGAACATTGCACTTGGATGTGCCAGAAGAAAATGATTCCCATTTCAATAGCACCCTATAAAGCATTTTTCACTTATGAACTCTAGGAGGCAGAGTGTATAAACATTTTTTTACCCAAGAGGAAACTGAATTTCAGGGAAGTAAAATTACTTTCTTGGTGTCACAAACTAGTTAACTATCATCACAGTACAGTATTTGGAAAAAAAGAGATGATTGCATTATTATCATTTGAAGGATGGTGAAATTCAGTCCTAAAGCCATAGAATCATAGATTTCAAGTTTTAAGGTGTCTTAGAAATCATTGAGACCAACCCCTCAGAACGAAACAGCTAATGAATATCTAAGATTGACCAATTGGTTAGTTATTGTCCTGTGTTCTCAAAGAGGATCAAAATGATATCACTATGTTGAGTCAAGTTAGAGTATCCAACAGTAGCTGCTCAGAACAATATAAGCTCGGAATGCCCTGCCACAGGTCAGACACAAATAGTCCCTTATGAACATTTGGAGTGGCTTCTCTAATTTTGCACATCTCAAGTTTTTTCTGAGCTAATTCAATTCTGCTTTGCTCATAGAGCATAGCAACTTCTCTGATGAGGGCATGACATGAGGGGCAGTCCTATGCCAGTGTCTCTCATATCATACAATTAATCTTTAAGTTCTTAAAAGAGAATTTGAGAATGACAACTTGAGAATTATGTAATCTTAGAAAACTTGATTGGTTGAGCATCCTTGGTCTTATACATGAGGCATGAGGTTTGGAGGGGAGCAGTTTAACAATCAATGATCCCTCAACTAATTGCTTTTACTACTCAGAATTCTTATGGGGTGGAGAGGGAAGATAGGATGGGGAACTTAGGCAATCCACAAAAAATTCCAAAATGAAAGACTTTTCCCCAAAAAAAGACCCACAAGTACTATGTATGTATGATGTGTGTATTTATTTGTAGAGAAATAATATATAAGGGAAAGAGTTGTTGATTTGGGTTTGAATCTTGTCTCTCCATATTATCTTAGGTAAATGATTTTACTTTTATAAATAATAATTTTACCATATGAATATGGGATGTTGGACTAGATGACTTCTAAGATCCTTCTTGGCTCTATATCTTTGATTCTGTGACTGTTTGTTACTGTATGAAGGAATTACCTTCTTTCCCCATTGGATTCAAGACATTACTTTTCACTTGCTGATATATTCAACTCTATTGTATGTCTGGATCCTATACAATTATCATGTTTAGCAAAGTATTCTTTCAAATAGTATTTTACTACAAGAAAGTAGTCATATTAGGCATTTATATGGCACTTTAAAGTTTACAAAGTATAATATGTAAAAACAAAAAAGTACAATAAAACAAAGCCAAATATTGTGTAATTATAATGATCAATCTTGGCTCCAGGGAAGAGATAAGAAAATATACCTCTCTCTTTTCATTGTGTATGTTTGGGGGTGAGGAGAAGGTCTATGGATATGGAATGTTTCTGTATTGATCTTGTTTGATTGATCTTTTTGTTGTTTTTGCTGTTCAAAAGGAAGGGGAGGAGAGAAAGGAGGAGGGTGTTGAAAAGTTAGGAGAGGATAGGGAAGGATATTTCAGAAAATGATGGTGAAATAAAAACAAAAGTCATTAATGAAACTTTTTGAAAAACATATAATATATATGTATATAAACATACTCGTGCACATACATATTTTCCTCTATTTCATAGCAACCAGGTGTTATTCATATTTTATATATGAGGAAATTGAGACTTAGAGAAATTATGATTTACCTGATATCATAATGTAATATAAAAATAATAAAAATTTTTAATAGTGAAGAAAGGAAGGAGAAACAGAAGGAAGAAAGAAGAGAGAAAGGGAGGGAGGGAGGAAGGGAGGGAGAGAGGAAGGGGAAGAGAGGGAAAAGGGAGGAAAGAGAAAAAAGGAGGGAGGGAGGAAAATAAGAATGAACTAGAAATAAATTGAGTACCTGACAATTGCAGAAATGGTTGAACCAATTGTGATGTATTGAAATACTAGTTTGCACTTGAGGAATTTGAAGAAACATGGAAACACTTCCAAGAACTGATACAGAACAAAGAGAATGAAATCAAGAAAACACTATAAGAAGAAAGAAACAAGAGTTTATTAAGCACCCACTATGTGCTGGGTACTGTGCTAAATGTTTTGCAAATATTATTTCATTTGAATCTCACAATAGCTTTTTGCATTGAGGAAAATGAGATAGGTATTAAATGATTTGCTCATAGCTAGTAAGCAACTAAGGCACAATTTGAACTCAAGTCTTACTGACTCCAGACTTTATCTGCTGCACCATCTAGCTGCCTCTGTATGTACAAAAATAACATATACTATAAAAATATGAAAATGTTGCCCAGTTCAAATTAGTTGAAATTATTAATATTGGTCCTTTTTGGTAGTAGTAGGTCTATTGGTATGAATGTTGCATATAATATCAAATACTTTCTGCTTTGGGTTTTGCTTGGATTTTTCTATTTTATAAGGGAAGATTCTATGCAATGGGAG
Source organism: Sminthopsis crassicaudata (assembly GCF_048593235.1). Taxonomy (NCBI): domain Eukaryota; kingdom Metazoa; phylum Chordata; class Mammalia; order Dasyuromorphia; family Dasyuridae; genus Sminthopsis; species Sminthopsis crassicaudata. The sequence continues at coordinate 489,783,663 of NC_133617.1, read as the reverse complement.
AGTACTGAACATTGTACAGCAATTCCCAGTGTATCTTCAACTTTTTCATATCAGAAATGGAAAAAAAGTATCTCCACCCTTCAAAGCTCAAAGCAAGGGATGCTATATAGGTTGTGGCTGGCCAAATTAAATTCCTCCTAAGGTCAGAAGCTTCCAAATGAGCAGCTCTATTAACCTCAAGTGCAAGCTTATGGCCTCACAATAATTGGGTTATCCAAATATGGCTACTTGCTAACCTTGACTATATTTCTACTTCCTATCTACTGCTTAATGGCTAAGAAACAAGGAATGTCTATGAGTTTGGTTCTCTTCCCTATCTTCTCCATGCCCAACTTTGCTTTTATCCCATATTCTTTCTTCTGAGTGACTATGATTTAGCCCTAACTTGGGGACTTTGAAATCATATGCCTAATAGGCTATGAGCCACAACATAAGAAAATTGGGCCAAATGATTAAATGAGTCCACTATCATATTACTTAAGAAAGTGATGGAGAAAATGTTAATGCAGATTAAATTAAAATGCTTGTCATGCATTTACATAGAGCTTGTTGTTAAATATTTACCAGCATATCCCTACACTATACCATATAGGGATCACAGAACATAAATTCTGGAAGAGGCTTCTCATTTTATAGATAAGAATATCAAGGCACAGAGAGGCTAAGTGACTTGCCCAGACCAGTTGAGGGAATGCCCACTCCATTGACATGCTAAAGGATAACATTGCATGTTCAATCTACGAGATTACCACATATAGGTTACTTTGTACATGTTTAATAATTGCTAATAAATGTTTGTATTGTTTCTCCCCAGTATAACAGTTCCCAGAGAGCCGGAACTTTCATTTTTGACTTTATACTCGAAGTAGGCATTTGATAAATAAATTAAAAAAAAACTTGTTGAATTAATAAATGAAAATAATTTACTCTGGGATTTCAGATTAGTTCTAAAATCCTTTGTATATTTCATAGATGAGGAATCTTTGGGTGCCCACCCCCTTAACTGGATACCACTGATCCATCAAAAGCATCAATTCAGAGCCAAATAAAAATAATAATCATATTTGATTTTAAATATCTAAACTAACTATCTAAAGAATCACAAACAAGAGGGATCAATATGTTGCTGTAAGTATGGCTATTAAGGACTACATATAAGCAAAATGAAAATAACTAAATAAATTCAATAATCTACAGATAACATATCTTTATGTATACTGTAATAAGCAGGTTTTCTCTTGGTTAGTGGATTTTAGTTTGGGGGAAGGAGAGCAATTATATGTCCGTTTAAAAGATTTCCTTATTGGTTGAGCATTCTCATCCACTCCCTCCTGTTTTCATCAATGATGTTTAAGGGAAGAATGAGAGAATATGTCTGTATACTCATTGACCAGGCTGGGGCAGCTGTTTGGGGGCCCACTTTAAATTAAGTCTAGTTCAAGTATATCTAAGAAACCAGAGAGCAAAGTAAACCAAGTAAGTACACATGAGCCAAGCCAGAAACAGCACTTTCTGTGGGCGGCAAAAATTCTATCTTCCATCACATTCTTAGGATAAGACATTGAACAGAACACACCATTAAATTAGAGATGCTATTGTTTTGTTCAAACCACAGCTTATTGTCTACATAATTAAATACACAGACAAAACACCAACCTCTGTTATTATCAAACAATACTCACAAAGCATAGATTTGAAGTACTCAAGACCAGCCATTATCAGGAGCCCCACCCATTTTCTATTAGACCACTTAGAGAGCTATTTAGAAGAGAGGTAAGGCTCTTTGTAAGGTGAAAGACTCTAGTCCCAAAAGAAACATAGTGAATTACCTTCCAAAGGCTGTCCAACCTTTTACCACATTTTTCTAAAAGATATTACTTCCTGGAACTTCTGGGCAGTGGTCCAACACCTGTCCACTATGTTCCACAAGGCTTTTGAGACTCCAGAACTCCCACAGACAATAAAAACTAGGGTAGACCTAAGAAACTTGTGGCTACATTAGATGAATTCACTGAGAATCTTGTGCCACTTTTGAATGAAGGGAATTCCAGAGAAACCAGAGGCAGCTTTAGACCTCCCTGAGGAAATTTCAGGGAATTATTAGAAGCAGAGAGAAAAAGGATGGATCTCTGCGCATGCCATCTAGGGTACCTGGGATGCTCCTTTGAGCTTATGGATGTGTTTTTAGGTATGTAGAATGTTGGTCTGGGTTGCCCAAGAGTAACCGCCCTTCTTCCAGAAGAGATCTGACTAATTGTTCTTATCCTGCATCTATAGCTCTTGCTGATCACCTTACACATTATCTCAATTGATTCTCATAATAGCCCTATAATAATAGCTAATGTTAACTCGTTTTATAAAGATGAAGAAACAGACTTAGAAGGGGGAAATGATATAACCATGGACAAACAGCCAGAAAGTATCTGAGGCAAGGTTCAAACTCATATCTTTTTTGCTTCCAAGTCTAGCACTCTATTCATTATACCATTTAGCTTTGCTGGCAAAAAGTCTTTTATCCAAGAATGAGCCTAGGTAAATTCAAAGATGTTCATTTCTAGAAAGTTGGCCTCCAAGTAATGAATTTGGGTTCTGTAGCAACTCATGAACTTGGATACAGAAGAGTCTTATTTCTTAGTCAAAGAACTATCCAGACTAATGACATATTTGAAACCATAAAGTAATGGGGTATAAGGGTAGCACTAGTCATTGACATTGACATGTTACACAACTTCACATAATTACCCATTAGATTTGTATTCCAACCTCTCCCTTACCCCCACTAAATATTTATCAGCAATCTAATCACCCCTCACAAGATTGAACACTTTATTCATGCTTCTAACCTCTTTATGTATGTTCTGATGGCACTAGCATTCTACCAAATTCAGAGCTTGTGTGGAGGAAGTGCCAACACCAGTCAAATCACAGCTGTTGACAGGAAACTATATACCTATTCCTGTGTAAACTCTGAGGGAAGGGACCGTGCCTTATTTCTTTGTCTCCTCAAGACTGGCTGTTGTTTATATTGTTTCTCATTTGTTCTAAACCACCATGACTTGGGTGGTAATAACATGATATGTAAGTGAATTGGATTTAAAGACTTTAAAGGTACTTAATGCATATTTGATGAAAGAATGAATGAAAGGTATATGGGCAATAACAGAGTGTTCAAATTCAAATGTTTTCTATCATGCAATGATAGGAATATAAATGTAAAAACATACAAATCAGTAAATGTGAAAGTTGAGACTCTTTGGGCATATTCACACACCCACGTTTCAAGTCATGTGTCTACAGGTAGTCATTTAATAGTACTTTATAAGTATGCATTAGAGAGAATGTTCATTGTGGGCGAGTTGTGAAGGTTGTTTAAATGCAAGTAACTTCACAACAGCACATAGCTATAGTTTAGGTGTCACTTAAAACTTCAAAACTGTGAATATAAATTGACAGTACTTTTCAAGGAAATTCTTTTAACATTGTTGAAATACAGATATTTCAAAAGGATCACCCATTATTATAATTGCTAGGTTAAATTTTTGCATTTTGAGAGCAAAGAAGTCAGAATAGATTCATGGATGAGTTGGAAGGCCAAAGATCTCAAAGGCCATCTGATTCAACTACCTCATTTTACAGATAGAGAAACCAAGGCCAAGGTCACCCAACTAGTAACAGAGCCCTAATTTGAACTCAGTTCACTTGACTTCAGAACTCATGTTTTTTCTACTATACCATTTTACTTAAACCACAATCAGAAACATTTATTTCATCAAAAGAGACTGATACTGTTGACATCCTACTTGGTTTGCTCATATCTCCTACACAAACTATCTCCCTTTTGGAATAAATTGCACTTTGGGGATTAATGACCTCCTATTAGGAGATTTTCCTCCACCTTTTCAGGAGTTTCTCAGGGTGGCTTTTTATCCAATTTACATTCCCATGGGCTTCTAGTTACTATGCAGTCAAATCCTTTCCCTTGATGCCTAGATCCTGGCACCCTTTCATCACTGATCTTCCTGTGGGATGCCAGAAGTCCCTTTCATTGGAACATAGTCCCCACATCCTGATGACTAGTCCAACATTAGGACATAGCTTTCCACGGTGCTCAGGGTTTTCCCTTGAGCTTACCTTGCTACTAATAGTAGAACACAATTATTTTTTCCAGTGCTTCAGGAGCACTTCCAATCTATATTTCATTTTAAAGTACCTAGTGCTATTTATACTAGGGCTTTGCCTGATATTATAGGTAATATAACAATATGGTTCCTCTCCTCTACGGCCAGGAATAGACCACAGATTTGAGATCATTGGCTTGGGGGTAGAAAAGGACTGCTGGCAGTAGAGTATAGAGTCAGAGGTATGGAGAATATCTGTCTACAATTCTGAGGGAAAGAAGGCATAACTAGAAACCAAATATTGCTGTCTGGGAACCCATTTTTGGAAATAATTATTTCACTGAATTGCAAAAATTTATGCTGATGTGTACGTGCACAGGAAGCAAGCTTTTTCATGTATGCATGTGTGTGTGTGTGTGTGTGTGTGTGTGTGTGTGTGTGTGAAGTCTCTAAAACCATCTTCTAGTCTTTTAACTCTGGATATATTTCTTAATATTTCTTGAAATGTTGTCTGATTGTAGCTTATCCTAGTACTCTGACCTGAAACTAAGCCTACTCGTGGCTATTTTGAATATACTTTGTATTTATTTAAGTGAGCTCCTGCTGTATCCTTTTAATGGAATATAAACACCTTGAGAGGAATTGTTTTTGTTTTGAGTTCATGGCAACTAGCATAGTTCTATATACATAGAAGGATTTTAATATTTGTTAACATGAAATTGAATTAAACCTTAGTTGACTTAAGAATTACTTATTTAACATCCCATTGGGTATATGCCTCCAAATAAGCCCTCCATTATCACTGTAGAAAAACCCATTCCACTACTGGATAGTTCTTGTCAAACAATTTTTTTTTTTGGTGAGGCAATTGGGATTAAGTGACTTGTCCAGAATCACACAGCTGGTAAGTGTTAAATGTCTGAGCCTGGATTTGAATTCCTGACGACTAGGCTGGTGCTTTATCTACTACACCATCTTGCTGCCCCCGTAAAGCAATTCTTATGCTGAGTTGAAATCTGCCTTCTGTTATTTTCCCCCCTACCTTTATTCTTTGGTTAATGTTAGAGATAAAAATTATACTTTACCCTGGCTAAGTATTAACATTTGGTGTGGCCACAAGAGGCATCTAGATGACAGCACAGTGCACAGAGCACCAGCCCTGGAGTTAGGAAGACTGGTCTTGAATTTAAAACTGACCTCAAAACTCTTATTAGCCATGTGATCCTGGGCAAGCCACTTAACTCTGTTTGCTTCATTTCCTCATTTGTAAAATGAGCTGGAGAAGGAAATAACAAACCACTCCATTATCTTTGCCAAAAATAAATAAATAAATAAATAAATAAATAAATAAATAAATAAATAAATAAATAAATAAATAAATAAATAAATAGATAAATAAGAATCCCAAATGGGGTCACAGAGAGTTAAGCAGGACCAAACAATAACAAAAGTAAGTGAATATTTAATACTGTAGCATCTCATTTCAGTGTAAAATAATGGATAGAAGGCCAACTTTCATATCAGAAAGACTTAGTTTTAATTCTGCGTCGGAAGCACATGAGCTATGTGACCTTGGACAAGTCATTTTACCAATTGATGTCCCAGATAACTATAAATTACAAATGAGTTGAATACTTTTTAATATTTCTGCTTTTCTGCTTTTAACCATAATTTTTATGTACTAATATAATCTTATTGTACTATTTTACATAATTTTTACTATATATATTTTATACATTTACATAATTTTATAGTACATAATTTATATATTAGTATAATTTTTATATACTAATATGATCAATCTTTGTAAAACTGCTATGAACTGCTGAGAAAAAGCTATATTCTTTTTTATTTCCATTCAGTTCTCTCCAGATATCTATCATATCTGGTTTATCTAAAATTCTATTCACTTCCTTAAGTTTTTTCTTATTTATTTTTGGTTAAATTTATCTAGTTTTGAGAAGAGAAGATTAAAGTCCCCTACTATTATAATACTACTATCTATCTTCATTTGTAATTCATTTAGTTTTTTAAAAATTGTGACGCCATAGTTTTTGGTGCATATCAGTTCAGCATTGATATTGCTTCACTGTTTATGAGTTGGTCTGCAACAGGTGGAAGTGAAGATGGAGATTTTCTGTGCTGGGAGTACTTTATACTAATAAAATGACAGGTCTGGATTTAAACAAATTATCTCATTTATCCAGAAATCATTTAAGAATAATGTATTAATGATATTTAAATATTTAAAGGATCTTTGGTTTCATTAATGAATACCCCCCACAACACAGATTATAGGTTCTTTTTGCTCTATAATTATTGAAACCTTTCTGTGGTTTAATAGATGGTTCCTGAGAATTGCTGAGACCAAACAAAGAAAACCCCCCTAAAAAGCCCCAACCCATCACTTTGCAGTACTCTTGTTAAATCAGTCTCCAAACTTAACTCAGCCAATTGTGGACAATGAAGAAACACTGTATAGTTGTTGTTTGAGTTGAGTTGGATTCTTTGAGAATTCAAAGTCATCTTGATGCTATATTAATAACAATGCATTTCTATAGCTCTCTTTTGGGGAGAGGGGCAAAGATAGTTGGGATTTAAGTGCCCAAAGTCACATAGCTAGTAAATGTCTGAGGGAGGATTTGAACTTGTCTTTCTGATCCTATCTACTTTGCCATCTGGCTGCTGCTTGTAATGTAATTTTAGAGAAACTAAGGCAAGATAGAGATTAGAGAGTTTTCAATATTTTATTTGGATTTCTGAGAGGGAGAGATTGTGCTGGGGGCATGTTGCTCCCAAGGATGATGTCCAAAGCATCCAGCATCCAATGTGAATTCTCAATGACATATTTATAGCTCTTAGCTCAAGTAGCTAAACAAAGGCAGGGGGGTGGAGTCCAAACTCTGGTGTTCCGGAATCTCCAAGCAGGGACCATCAATTCAGTTCTAACTTGTTGGAGTGGATGACCATAAATTCTTGACGACTTAGAAGGAGTTAGGAGCCAGGAAGTCTGAACTCCCCCTTATCATGAGTTTACACATTTACAATTTATAACTTTAGAGTAACTAACACTGAGTTATATCAGTCCTAATGAATCAGAGGGGGGAGTTGCAACGAAGGGGATTGAGGCAGAACAATTAAGGAAAACTGAGGCAGAACAATTTAAGGAAACTGAGGCAGAACAATTTAGGGAAACCAAGGCATGACAATAAAAGGAAACTGTGGTACAACAGTTCCCCTCAGTCTTTGTCTTCCTACCTAGTACACCATTTCCCCCATAAATGAGATTCATTTTTGTCCTTTAGACATCAAGTTTAATATTGTAGTCTTATCACTGCACCCCATTTCCCATGGCTAGGTAACTTTGTTGTTCTAATGCTATGCTCTGCTTTTCAGTTTAGGAATCTCATTTTTGTCACTAATAGTTCCTCCTTTGATGTTCTCTGCCTTTCTGGATTTCTTATTCTTATCTTTATTTATTTATTTTTTTTGGTAGGGGGGCTTCCTAGATCACATGCTCTGCTTTAGATAATGTTTCTAAGCATCTTCAGGCTGACTTGGTCCCTGGTTCAGAAAAGATAACTTCTATATTAATTTCATTTGGACCTTCTATAGATATCTTGCCTATTGTTTACAAGTAATGCTGACCTTTACTGACCAAAAGGCATTTTCCTCCTTGAGAAGAGTAATTACAACAATGTCAACTAAAATGAACTTGACCTTGAGCAGTGGCACACAATTGGCTTAAAAGCAGACTTGAATTAGCAAAATGTTTGAGCCGGGACTTTTAATAACATAGAATTGGAATGTAGGAGGACAAAATTGTTCAATGTCACTTGTAAAGTAAATAGTGATTTTGCCTGAAGTGATTATGTATTATCTTCTGAGAATAATCTCTGATGAATTTTAGTGTGACATTTTTGGGTGTAAAAGTAGCAGGATACACTGCCGGGTTTTGACTAAGCACTTTGAGTGTAGAGATTTACCCCTCCCCCCAAAAAATAATATGAGGCTCCATTAGCTGTAACTCCTAGATACTAGAGAATTCTGCTTCTGCCTATAGGAAGATAAATAGCAACAATCAACCTTGCCTTTCTGATGCAGAGCTTCACTGGAGATACTCTGCATATGCTGGATATTTTATCTGGAGATCATATCTGCTTTTTGTTCCTAATAGCTCCTTCTAGCCTGACATAAGCCAATAAACATTAAATAGCAATAGTAATGTTTTTGATATCACTCTCAAGTGGAATTATTATTGATTCTTCTGTTTTATTTATGTACTCATATGGAATCTTTTATCCTGATCCAGTAAGACAAATAACAGAAAGAGTAAATGATTTTGACACCTAGTCATATTGGAATCACTGTATCAGAGATTTAGAGGAAAAGATCACCTAGTACAATTACCTCATTTTTTTTTTTTACACAAGTAAAAGTAAGACTCATTTGGGTTTAATGACTTGTTAAAAGTTACATAAAGTAACTTGGCAAGGGCCACATTTGAACCTCTGGCCTCTGACCAAAAATCCAGAAATGTTCTTGCTTTTATTTGATTCTTCTTTTGCTTATTGTATCTCTCCATGGTCAGTAGCAAGAGATTATGAGGAAAGCCCCAGAATGGTTAGTGGAACCACTATGGCAGATTTGTAGGAAGATGGAGGAGGGAGTTCTTCATGATCAGTAAACTTGGATGAGTTGCAATTTGCATTGTTGAAGGGAATGCTCACATTTAGGAGATCACAGGTCTGTTTCCTTATTATAGTAGATTCTATGCTCCTTGAAGATGGCACCTAATACGCCTTATACTACTTTTTTTAATTCTACAGTATCTAGCACAGTGCAAGGGACATAGTAGATACTGGAGAAATACTTAAATGCTGAATTGAATGTTTTCTTCTACCTCCTAGCCTTTGAATGGATGGTTCTCATTTCTAATTCCCTTTATGTCAATGGCAGTATAAATGCAACAATATTAGAACTTCACCAGGTTGCTGTGGAGGGAAAGCTTTGTAAGCCTTAAAGCATTATGGAAATGCAAACATTTATTATTAATTAATGAGCACCTTTTATGTCCTTAGTATTTTATTGAGGACATGGAAGAAAGGAAAGAAATAAAATAAAATATGAACCTTATGTTCAAGGGGATTACACTCCTCAGGTAAAGTGTCCATGTAAAGAGAATTCCTCAGTTGTCTAAAAAAATCCACCCAGACTATTTTCTAAAAAAAAATCTATCTATCTATATAAAATATGATGACAAGGGGAATTACATTAACCAATCAATTGGCAATAATTAAAATAGAGTTAGTATATGTTATTGAATATTCTAGTAAAAAAAATTTCCATTGGAAGCAGGAAAGTAGAGTTTTATTACATATTTTCTTAAGTGCCAGTCTACCAATGATCCTTGGAGTTATCAATAAATGGCCATTATAATTAAAGATAAGTATTTCAAGATTAATGTGTTGTAATATCAGAAAGACTGGGATTCTAGTAAAAGTAACCAGATCTAAGTCAGTTTTATACCCTGTACCTTTAAGGATCTTGTCCTACACTTTGAGAGAGTGAGCACTGATCCCAAACTTAGAATAATTAATGAGAGTCATTTCTTCTTTCTGATGGTTCATTAAAGACCTGAGATGACTAATACCATCTAAAAGGAAAATCAAATGAAATATTAATTATAACACATCTAGAGTAAACTACTCCCTAAAAAGTCATTAGAAATATTAAATTCCTCTTTTCCCCAAATGAACTTGAAACACCTGAAGCATTAAGGTCTGGGTGAGATCCACCAAATCCCATTATAGTGAACTTCATGGGACAGTCATCCAAATCTTTTCTCTAATGAGCCCATTACTAGAAATAATACTTCTAGCCTCGTGAAAGCCTCCTTTTATCTCTGAAACTTTTGTAATATTTAACAAGTGAAAAGAAGTACTTGAATATACTAGGCAAGAAAGGAAAAGGGCAATCATACAACCTAAAACCTGTCCCTTTTTTCAGTCCCAAGCTTCTGGATACTTTTGTATGTTTCTTACTTTGTTTTAGAAAGTGGTTTGACAGGGTTTTTTTTTTTTTTTGTCATTTGGGTTTTTTTTGGGGGGGTGTTGGTGGGGTTTTTTTCTTAGCAGTTTGAAATTCATGAAGTGAGGAGGGACTAGAGGAGATGAAAAGATAATTTGGCAAACAACAGCATTTTTTTAAAAAGCACCTAAGAGTTTAGGTACTGCTCAGTGCCCTCTTCTCACAATTTTAACTTTCACAGTGAATTAATTAACTAGGGAATTGCTTAGCAGCATACACTTAAGTTTTTGTTTTTTCCTCACTACAGAGAGTGTTTAGGGGTGGCTAATAAAAGCAGCATTTGTTACAAGCTGGTCATGTATTGAGAGCTAGGAGCTGCAGATGGAATGAATGAAAGACTGAAGTAGGGGGGGGAAGCATTTATTAAGCACTTACTATGCACAAAGCACTATGCTAAGTGCTGGATATACAAATAGAAAGACAGAGTCTCTGCTCTCAAGGAGCCCACATCCTAATAAGGGATAATAACATCTATAAGAGTTTTCAGCTGCAAGGCAGATGAAAATGCCCTGTGGTCCTTAAGGTGCAGTGGCAAAGAAGATGGATAGTAATGCATCTTTTAAAAAACTTTTTAAAAATTGATTTTATTTTACTTACAGATCCAAATTCTTTCCCACCTCCTTTCTCTTCTTCTCCATTGAGAAAGTTAAAAAACAAAACAAAACAAAAATTACACATATGTACAGACATGCAAAACAAATTTTCACATTAACCATGTTAGAAGAAAAAAAAGAAGGAAAAAGAAAAAAAAAGAGGGAAATAAGCTTCAATCTGCACTTTGAGTTCATCTGTTCTTTTCTGGAAGTGGATAGCATGTTTCATTATGAGTCCTCTGGAATTGTGGTGAGTCATAATACATCTTCTTTATGGTCATTTCTATGAATAAAATCAGGCCAGATTACTGTACTGGCCTCTGCAAGATGTGAAAAGAGCCAGGGAAAAGTCTTCAACACATGGGATAACTCATCTGCAGAAGATTTATGGTGAGATGTGGACAAGAATAACAGAGTAGGATTTCATGGATGGAACAGGATTTACACAAGTAGCAGTTACCACATCCAGCAAAGCCCTCAGATGGATCTGCGATCTCATCTACATGTATTTTCCTTCCAATCGTGCAGGCTATAAATTCCATGGGATACATCTTTGTCCTCTGAGTTTACCAAAGGGAGGCTATCCAGGATGCTAGGGAGTTTTGTTGATTTCTTTAGAAATTATGCATCTACAATGGAACTACTTGTAGTTCAGTGATTATCACAAGTAGTCCAGTAATTACTCTTCTCTCTCTTGCTACCTAACAACCAGTCCATTTTCTTTTCTTTCTTTCTTTTACATATATATATATATATATATATATATATATATATATATATATATATATATATATATATATATATATATATATATTTCAGAAGATTTGGAAGCTAGAAGGGACCTCTGAAACCATCTGTTCCAACCCCCTCATTTTTAAGATAAGGAAGCAAAGGCCTGGATATATTAAGTCACTTAACTAAAATCACACAAATATGTCTCATAGATCCTGCTTCTTTGTGGCCTCTTATATGTTATGTTATAACCTGCCCCTAACTACTATACCAGTAGATTTAAAAATTATAGTGAATTTTTGCTAAAATGAGTTCATTACTAGAAACCTCCTTTCTACTCTATATGAATTGGAAACGGCACAGCTGGCACCCAATCTTTTTACATTAAGTACGTGTGTGTGTGTGTGTGTAGATTCCAAAGTACCTCTTTTCATATACATATATATGCATATGTGTGTGTGTGTGTGTGTGTGTGTGTGTGTGTGTGTGTGTGTGTGTGTATGAAGGGGAGCAATTGTATCAAGCAAAATATCACCCTTTTCTTTTCTTCTTCTTCTTTTTTTTTTTCATGTTTTATCCTAAGAACATAAGGGTAATGTTTCTGGCAGTCATGGTGCAGGATGCTTGAAGTAGAAGAGAGATATATACATAAGGATCTTTAATAGAAGCACTTCTACAAATCTTAAGGTCAGTAGTAATATACATCCTTAATCTGGCACCCTGCATCTCACCCTGTCTTGCTGAGGCCATATGGCTCAGTGGAGAGGATACTGGACTTTAGAATTCGGAGGGCTGGATCTAAGTCCCTGCCAGTGAAAATGGCTAGATGGGCAAGTTATTTCATTTCTGACTTTACCTATCTTAAGAGAATTACTTCAAGGAATGGAATGTTATAGCATAGTTCAAATAAGAGCTATTAACAATGTCTTTGCAAACTTTATCTTCTTTCCTGTCTTTTCCCCAAAACAAGCCTTCCACTTCCACTCTTTTTCTTATAATATACATTGTATTTTCGCACTTCCATACCTTGTTCATAGTATATTTTCATAGATATTCAATCCATTCCCTTTGAATCCAACCCATTCCTTCTTCCATTATTTTTATCCAGGCCTTCATCTATCTCGTTGATAGCATAAGGCAACAGCCTCCTGACTGGCCTTTTTTGACTCCATTCTCCTTTTTTGGCTTGCATAACAATACCAGATGAAAATTCCTAAATCATTGATTTTATTTATCCCATAATTTTCTTCCTCAGAAGTGCCTATTATTTCTCTAGTAATAAAGTTCAAACTTCTCATAATTTCATTCAAAATCATTCAAGGCCCTGCCTTTCTAATCTCATGCAACCCTGCTCTCCAATATCAAAGCTCATTTACCCTGAAATATACCAAATTATTCCAGATTTTGTTCACCTTGCTACCAATATCTGGAATGACTTTTCCTTTTCCTTCTGCTTATTTATATGCTACTGATCCAATAACACTGGCCTTCTTGCTGTTCCTCACACATTAATACCTCCATTTCCCAAAACCTCCCCCAATGTTTTCATTGATTGTCCTCCATGCCTAGAAAGTTCTCCTTCATCTTCTTCTGGTTTTCTTAGCTTTCAAGTTTTAGCTTTTGAAAGAAGTCTTTCCAGGGTCTACTTAATCTTCATATCTTCTTTTTTTAAGAGTATTCCTCCTCTCAAATGATTCTGTATGTGTTTTGTTTATACTATTTGTGTGGTCAAAGAGTAGCACTTAATAAATGTCATTTGACTAACTGGCTATCCTTAGGGCTCAATGAAAATCTCACCTCCTCCATGAAGCCTCCTTGATAACTCAATATCACTTTTTTTTTTTTTTGACTAGATAAAAAGGGCCATTTGCTGCCTCTTTTTGACCCATTCATAATCACTGCTTGGATGTTAACAACTTCAGTGATCTGAAACCTATTAAAGACCTTAACTTAAAAAGGCTCATCTCCTACTCTATTGAGTTTTTTTGTTTGTTTGTTTGGTTTGGTTTTGCTTGTTTGTTTGTTTTTGTTTTTTTGTTTTCTGATCTTTTTCTTGCCACTGGACCCAGAAGACTCTGGAGGAGAAAATGAGGCTAATTTTTGCATAGCCTTCTCTCACTTAAATACAATTAACTTATTTGTCCTGGCATTCTTTTCCTGATGTCACAGTCCTCTTAGAAAACACAGGACAAAAACAAACAGCACATATTGATCTATTCTTTCTCTGATTTATATAAGGTGATTAGGATTTAAAATTGGAAGGGACCATTTTTAGAGATAAGGAAACAGAAGCCCAGAGAAGTTAAGTAATTTGATCAAAATAACCTTACTAGTGTCAGAACTGTGATTTGAACTCAGCTCTTTTTAATCCAATATTCTTTTAATGACACTACACTGCCCATCCCTATACTTGTTTACATAATTAATTTTGAATTTAATCACATTCTGCTGTAACTGGTAGTTTTCCCAGTTAGACTGGAAATTTTTGGTGAACTGGCACCGGATATTACTTGCTCTGTATCTTCCTTAGCACCCTGAATATATAGCAGTTGTTAACATTTTGGAATCAATGAATGAAAGGGGAACACACAGACAGCCTGAGCTTGATAGGACCCTGGGGCCAGATTGTAGTAGGAGAGGATATGAAGGCTAATTGCTTCTGGATGACAAGACAATAGACCTGTAGGGATACCTTACTTATTCCTCCCTCTCTCCCTTCCTGCCTGCAGAGCAAACAGTGCTTAACTAGGTGCTTTTATTAATAGAGAATGAATAGTCAGCAAACAAAGGTTATAGAGAAGTTTTGGTCTACTGGATACGTCACTGCAAAAAAAAATTTATGCTAACTATAATCAGACTGTAGTTGGAACTACAGAAGTCTTTAGAACATAGAAAAATATCCGCATTTTTTGACCCATGATCCCAGTGCTAGAAATATATGGCAGGGAAGTTAAAAAAAAAAAAAAAGGTGGTGGGGGGGCTCTTATAAACCAAAATATTTTTGGTAGCACTTTTTGTAGTGGCAAAAATTGGAAAATAAGTAGGATTCTAGTTACTTGGGGATGGCTAATGAAATTATGATATGTGAATGCCACAAAATATTACTATGCCATAAGAAACCATGAATGTGAAGAACATAGAAGTGAGTGATGCAGAGTGAAGTAAGCAGAACCAGGAAAGCAATACACATAACAGAGAAAAAATGTAAATCACAAAAAAGAAAATGAATTATGTAATAATTAGTTTTTAAAGAAAGTATTTATTAAACATCTGTTATGCCAGTCAATGTGCTAAACTCTTTACAAATTGTGAATTATTTGATGCTCACAACAAATCAGGCAGGTAGGTGCTATTATGATATCCATTTTACAGATGAAGAACCTGAGAAGACAGGTATCTCCGCGCTTTGCCCAGTCATATTGAACTCAAGTCTTCCTGATTCTAAATCCAGCTCTCTATGCAGGGGTTCTCAAACTACAGCCCGCAGGCCAGATTCAGCCCACTGAGGACGTTTATGCAGCCTGTTGGGTTATGGCAAATGGGCTGAGGGGCAGAGACAGAGTGTGAGCTTTTGTTTTTACTATAATCGGCTCTCCAACAGTCTGAGGGACAGTGAACTGGCCTCCTATTTAAAAAGTTTGAGGACTACTGCATGATACAATGAACCACATTACTTCTAATGATGATAGAGTTTGTCTCCAAACAAGAAGAAACAATGTATCTTCTTCCCTTTTAAGCAGAGGTAAGGGACTGTGGATATATAGCAGACTCAGTTGATGTGGGATTAATTTGGGTTACGGATAAGTACTGATTCTCTGGAACAGGAAGGGGGCACGATGTAATGGGAAATGTAATTAATGAAAAATAAAAGATAACAATATATTTTTAAAAAGTGACAAAGTCTCTGTTCTAAAGGAGCTCATAATTGAAAAGAGAAGGCAATGGTACATAGATGTAGGTATGATAAGGTAAAATGTGAAATAGCAAAGGCGAGTTATTAGCAAAAATATTTAAATATAATTGCTTTTTATTTAATTTACATTTAATTAAATCTAAACATATAAATTTTAAATTTATTTCTTTCCATTATATCTGGACTACCACAGAGATATAGAGATAATTTTGTTATGAAAAAATCTTCATTGTAATAGTATGTGTTATTCATTCTGGAGCAGGATGGTTTCAGAAAAACCTGAGAAGATTTAGATGAACTATACAAAGTGAAATGAGCAGAACCAAAAGAACACTCTGCACAATAATAGCAATATTGTAAGAATGAAAACCTGTGAATGACACCTATTTTGATCAATGACCCAAATTAATTCCAAATGACTTAAGATAAAAAATGCTATCCACCTCAGAAAAAGAACTGGTAGTATCTGGGTGCACACTGAAGTATATCTTTTACTTTCTTTTTTTTTTTCCAACATGGTTAATATGGAAATATGTCATGCAAGCTTTCACATGTATAATTGATATATTTCTTGCTTTTTCATTAGGTGGGGAAGGAATGGGAGGTAGGGAGAGAATTTGGAACCAAAATTTTATTTTAATGAATACTAAATATATTTAAATTTTTTTTAAATTTATTTATTCATTTTTCCAATTTATCCCCTCCCTCTCTCCACTCCCTCCCCCCCATGACAGGTAATCCCATACATTTTACATGTGTTACAATATAACCTAGATACAATATATGTGTGTAAATACCATTTTCTGGTTGCACATTAATTATTAGCTTCCGAAGGTATAAGTAACCTGGGTAGATATACAGTAGTGCTAACAATTTACATTCACTTCCCAGTGTTCCTTCTCTGGGTGCAATACTAAATATTTTTAAAATTAAAAAATATTTTTCCCATTCATATTTCAATTTTTTATTTAAACAAAAGTGCCAGCTTAGGTTTTTAGTGCAAAAAAACCTCTTAGGAGTAACTCCTTGGTTAGATTTCCTGTGCTCTGCATCTGCTAATGACAGAATATCCTGAAATAATTTAGTCAGGGAACTTTTAGCATGGTCTAGTGAAAAGCAGATCCAATGAGATAAGATACATAAAACATTTTGGCAATCTTAAAACATTATGTCAGCTCTGCTTTTATTATTGTTGTTGTCATTATTATTGTTATATAAAGACACTTCTTGGCAAGCAACCTTTTTGAGCTTCTTCAGCCTCTTCAGCACTACTGGCATAGAGGATTTTGAAAGACCAAGATAGACAAGGATGGTTCATGGCATAAGAATAATCTAAGGCCCCTAAATTCTGGGCACACAAATTCAGTTCACCCTATAAAAAATGAATGTTTCTCTCTTGTATTTAATAACTAATTGTTGTATTAGGAGGAAGGTTTTTCCTCTTTTCTACTTCCTCATGCAGAAACCAATCAGTATAGGAAATTTCTCTCAGGAATTTACCTAGAACCATTGAAAATGTTACAGTAAAAGTCTGACTTAGTGAGTGTATTTCCGCTCATTGTATTTGCATAAACAAGTTTTGGGAAAATGTTGATTCTCCCTGTTATCAATACAGGTGATAATGGAAATTGGCATCTCTTTGACAAAGATTTCAGTAACCTAAGTCATATACCCCAAGACAGTCCACCTCCTTTTGATTGACCAATCAGAGTTGATTAGGCACCCTTTGGGAACACCTCTTCAAAGGGTATACAAACTGTGATTCCCACCACCAAATGACCATACTTTTACTAATAACCTACTAATAATAAATTGATTGTTACCCAAAAACTATCTCAAACTTTAAAAAAATATAACAGCCTCTAGTAATATGATTCTATACTTGCTTCTCACATAGTTGAACTCGCTATGTCTTATTCCACCTCTAGATCCTTAGTAACATTTCCTTAATTTTCCTTGTTAGATACCATTCACTCAAGTCCCCTGATTTTTTCCCCTGACAAATCTCTTCAGTATTAACTTGGCCTCCAGCCAGAATCCTACCTTAACACAAACTGTCAGTGCCCTCTGAAAAGCCCCAGGGCTTTGCCCTTGCTAGACTGATTCAACAATTGATTGAGAAAAAGCTTTCCTTAGTATCTAGAGGGTGTGAGGCTTTGGAAAAATTAAAAGCAGCATCACTCTTCTCAAAACCAAATTTCCCAAGTGCCAAATGTGTGCACTGTAGAAAGTCACTGATTTCAGAGATAGTTTCTCTGGTCCCAGATGCTTTACTAAGCTATGTCATTATTAGCTAAGGTTAATGCACATTTTTCTAGGAAAAATTATAAGGGATTCATCAAATTTTTACTTGCATGGTGACACCCAAAATTATCACACAGATGCCATGGCTCAAGAGATAGAAAAACTAGGCAGCAGAACTAAGTTGATGAGGAAGAAGGCAGGATTTCTAGGTAGACTGAAAAAAGTGAAAATGAGATATCCATTAATAAATTTCTCAATAAACTTTGTGTCAGGTATTTTGCCAAGTTCTAGGGAAACAAAAGAGCAAAATATAGCTCCTACCCTCAAGGAACTTTCAATCTAATGTGGGAGACAGTGTGCAAACAAATACATGAATGCAAGCTTGTATATACAAGATAAATGGGAAATAAATAACAATGAGGGGTTGAGTAGGGCTTTCAGCAAAAGATACAATTTTATTTGGGATTTAAAGGAAACCAGGGAAGACTATAATCAGAGCAGAAGAAGGTCCATATTCCAGGCATGGGAGACAACCAGGGAAAACGCCCACAGTCTAGAGATAGAAAGCCTTGTTTGTGGAAGAGCAAGGTCATTGCCACTGGATCAATGGGCACATGTTGGGAAATAAGGTGTAAGAAAACTGAAAAGGTAGAATGGGGCTAGGTTTTGAAGAACTTTGAATGCCAAAAAGCATTTTGTATTTGTTCTGGGGGCAATAGTGAACTATGGGGGTGACATGGTTGGACAAGCACTTTAGAAAAATCATTTTAGTGGCTGATAAAATGGGAAGATGGGAGAGGGGACTGATGGACTGGAGGCAGGCAGACCCATTGGTAGATTATTGCAGGATGGTACAATATAGCATTGAGTCTTTAACTCTTCTTGCTCTCTCTAAGCTATGCTAAACTTTGCTCTCACATGGTATCTACACTCATGTTTATAGGTTGGAATGGTTCACTAGATGGAGTTTGCTTGAATCAAGAGGTAATTCTAATGTGGGGTATCTATATACTACTCACAACTGCAGCTCTAGTGTGTGTACTTTCTAACTAAATAAGTGACCTACCATACCCCATAAACTCTTTGAACATGGAACACTAACCGAAGTCAAAGTACTAGTAATTATAACACTAACATGGATCCTAATACAGTTTCCACAGAGAAGAGAGAGCACAAATGTACAAAAAGCTAGCAATGAGAAACATGAATAAGGAAACCCATGTGCTTGGGCCAATTCTGGGCTGCAGGCTTTGACATTTTTGCTCTCTTTAGGGAACTGTATGCACCATCTATCACTTGTTGGATGAAACTATTCTTCAGGACTTCTCCACACACTTGCCAGCTGAAGTTGCTTTCCTGCTACCATTGAGCCACTGGTGATGAATTAAGCTCTTTTAGCAAAAAAACAGCTATAAGCCTGGGACCCACAGAGCTTCCAAGGTCTTCTTCTTTGGCAAGGCTCAGAGACAGTGAAAACCAGTTCTCTTGAGTCTGGGATCTGAAAAGCCATTCTGATCTGCTTCTTGAGTTGGAGAGGTTTTTCTCAATTGTGTCACAAGACAGTGAAAGGAAATATAAAGAAGTCTTTAAGAAATTTCTCTTCTGTCAAGTAGTAGAAAGGGCTGGAAAGCAAGGCAACTTTTCCCCCATCATCTTTCAAATAGCAGAGGATTCCGCTTTCTGTGTTCCTCTTCCAGCATCATTTTTTTCCTCCAATCAGATAAGCTCCCCACATTAACTTCAGAGCCCATCTTTTATAGAGGGATTCATGATCCAAACATAGATTAGACAGCTCTACTTCAGGGGACTCTTCCAACTCCCATATTCCATGACTCTGTGAGATAAGAGAAAACAAAGGATGGCCCCAAATTCACTAAATAAGTCATACATTTCCATCAAGGAGGGAGGGAGTCATACATTTCCAACAAGGAACAAAGGATGCTCAAAATGCAATAAAGAAGTCATAATTTCCAACAAGTGATCATACTCATTATTTCAAGGTATCTCAATAATCACTGCCCTTTTTATGTGAGGCAATGTCGTGAAGTGGAAAGAGCATTGAATGTGGAGTTATAGGACCAAAATTTGAATTCTTCTTTTGCCATTCAGTATGATTAGAACTTAAGTCAAGTCAATTAATCTCATTGGTTCTCAGTTTCTTCTTTTTAAGAGCAGGTTTGAACTAAAAATATAAATTCAATAAATTAAACTACAATAAACTAAATGAACTAAATAAACTCAATGAGCAAAGATTTAAATCCTATGATCCTATTATTTGTAGTACATGATGTATGAGAGATTTTTATTCACCTGAGGGTCAAACTGGTTAAAATCTGTGTTCTTTTTAAGATTCTATACCTCAGAGAGCCAGTCTGTGTTTCATTTGGTTGCTGTAGCCTATTTGCCTCTGAAGGCTTTCTTTACAGAGGGAGAATTGGTTTAAAAGGAATTCAACCAATATCTACCCTGGACTGTGCTTTTGGGATATGGTTCAGTTGAGCTGACAGAAGGCTTCCTAAGTGGGGGGAGGGTGGGGGAGATGGGCAAAAGAGAAAGTTTTTGGTTATATGAAAAGAGTGGCAAAATAATAGTATGAGCAAGCAGCAATTGGTGATCATGGATACACACAATCCTTGGAACTGAAAAGGCCAAAGCATTGTTAGAAGTCAAAGCCAAGGTTAGGAGCCAGGATTGCCAGTTGTGGAGCAGAATGGGTCCAAGGCAGTAGGGATTACTGAAGAGGAGTTTGGGTTAAAACCAAGAGAGCAGTCAAGTCCAAAAAGACTAGGGAGGCAGAGTCTGCATTTAGGAATCAGAGGCTCAATTCTGGGTGAGCAACAGGATATTGAGCTAGATAAAGAAAATTCCAATTTGTCAAATTTCCCAGTCCCTGGGCATGTGCTGGTTCTTAAGCTCAGCTGTGCTTGGGTCCTGTCCTTCAACTTCTCCTAAATTCCCTTCAGTTTGACAGCTCCTATTGCCACTGTTCTCATTAATTTCTATGGCAACTGTGGAATCTATATTGCTTTGAACATAAACTATGCTATTGACACTATCATCAGATTAGTTAAGAATTCTGTTAATGGGAATGTTAATAAAGCTGGCACACTTTCAATTTAGAGAATAGAGTCAGTGTGCAGGCAGGCATAATGAATGCTAGTACAAAAATATCCTGATACATTACAGAATCAGCAAAAATAATGCCCAATATAAAAAACTGAAATCCATTAATGGAGAGAATATGTTTGAACATGCTTCTAGACTAACTCATATTCCTTTGAACATTTGTATAGTATATTCATTATGCATGAAAAGACTGCAATGTATTTGCATCAAAACTAAAAATAGAGATATCTATCTACCAAGTTATGTGACATTACTTGTGAGTTTGTCATATGTGATATAAATATGACAGATATAATAAAGCAATTTTGTGTTTTTCACATACAAATTACTGTGCCCATTTTAAAGAGGAGAATGTAAAGAAACTTTTTTGATGTGTAAACTATTTATGGTTGTCATGGAAATATGAAGGATTTGAAAAGATGTGGAAAAATTCAAGGGGAGAACATCTCTCATTAATGAACTTCCTGTGCATTTTATTTTGTTGTTATTGTATTTTCCTTATCTTCACTGGATTGGTATTTTGCTTATATTTTTTAATCAAAAAAATTTTAGTGATGATTTTCTCTCCACTCTTTCCCTGCTAAAAAACATTTCAATAGTTTTCTTTTTCCTATTGAAAAAAAATCCAATCTCTTCAGGCTCTCTTTTGAGGAAAACTTCCATTTCTGGATTTCTATCTATACTGCTATTATGACACTATCCTTCCCCTAGCCCTATATTGAGTTTTACCCTATTGTTCTATCTTATAAGATTACTTGTGACTCAAACAGAATTCTTCTGTAATGCACTCCTCTCTCAAGCCTACCTACTGAAATCCAATCCCTTTTTTTTGAGGAAAATTTAAAAACTGCCTTGTTCATATAGAATTTCTGGATCCTTTGTTCTTTCCTCTCCATCTTCCCCCTGAAAACTGGAAATATCTCTCTCTTTAATGTCATAACATTACATTTATACCCCCTTTATGCCCTTACTACATTCTATTTTGTAACGTATTTGTTTGTTGAAGTGCCTTCTCTCCCCATTCGGATGCTAAGTTCTTTAAGGTCAGACAAGGTCTATGTCTTAATCATCTTAATATTCCGTTCAGCAGCTAGCACATTTCCTCACACCTAATAAAAACCCAACCAAGCAATGGCATACATTTTAAACAATAAGTGAATGGTGAATATAATGTCCATGATAAATGTCAGTAAGAAACTAGCCTCATGGTAATTGCCACAATGTTGATAGTGGTGGGCAAATCTTGGGCAGGTACTCACTTATCTCAGAGTTGTTATATAATAATAGCTAGCATTTATAGAGCAGCTTGAGGTTAGCAAAGTGCTTTATTATTTATCTTATTTTATATTATTTGTTGGTTGACATTATGATATCTGTTTGGAATTTGAAATCACATTTCCAATACATTTTGCTTAGATTTGAATTATTCAGTATGGTACAATGGAAGACTTGATTTTTAATCAGAGTACCTAGGTTTACTGGGCAGCTAGATCATAAAATGGATAGAATGCCAGGGCTGGAGTCCGAAGACTCATCCCCCTGAGTTCAAATCTAGCCTCAATACTTACTGATTGCATGACTCTGGACAAGATACCTAACACTCAGTTTCCTCATCTGTAAAATGAACTGGAGAAGGAAATGGCAAACCATCTCAATTATCTTTGCCAAGAAAACCCCAAAGGGGTCGGGAAGAGTCAGAAACAAGTAAAAGAACTGAACAATAATTGATTTTAAATCTTGACTCCTACTACTCTAGAAATCTCTCCCGCTAAGTCAGTCTCCCAATATAACCTAGTATGTTTTCATAGAATCATGAAATCATTGATTTAAAATGAGAAGTGATCTTAGAAATTGTCAAGTTTGACCCCAATCTAACTACATAACCTATCTGAGGTAGGATTTGAATCTAGGTATTCTGACTCCAGGGCCAAAACTCCACACTACTTCCTTCTTTTCATTACACTGTATTTACTTTCTGTATTTTTCAAATTTACTCATACGTGTATGTATTATGTACATATATTGAATCATCACAAATTTTGTACATCAAAAATGAACAAGCTATATTAGTATGTCTCAAATGTAAGCTTATTTTGTTTTGTCAGAACAATAGGAAGCACTCAACAAAATATTGACAGATAACTAGATTAATGTTAGGTAGTGTGATATAGTTGTTGGAGACAGAATAGGAAAGGTTCTTGGATTTAGATCCAAAAACCCTGATTTTGAATCTTAACTACTACATCCTTCTACTAACACTGTGGCAAGTATTTGGATTTCTCTAAAATTAAGCTTCCTTATTGCTAAAATAAGGTTGTTGAAACTAATAATCCTAAAAGTGCTTTTGACCTCTGAGTATATTCCTTTAAATTTGAGAACTATTATTTAGGAGATCCTCCCTGAAAGACTTTATAGTGGAAGATTTTGAATTTAGACCAGTTTCTTTAGAAGTCAATAAAATCAATAATCTGAACTCTATCAACATTAATAAGGGAAGTCAATGTACCATATAAATCTACTCACACAAAACTCAGAATGAATTTCTGCATATATATGTATATATTTATATTTATCTAGATCTTAACATTAATTTGGGTATGAGGAGAAGATATTAGAATATCAACATTTATTGAAAAAGAAAAAAGAAGGTAGAAATCTATTCTCTTTTGTGTTTCCTTCCTATATAAAGATGGGAGGTTTAAGGTTGGTTAAGATGTGGTTTTTTGGTGGGGAGACAATATTTCTTATTCCTTTCAAATTGATGAGTTTAATTTATCTGTTCCTTTCACTGCAAGCAGCACAAGTGCCTTTCTTAAATGGCAGACACCATTTTCTAAGTAATTTTGTTAACTCCAGAATCTTTTAGAGGGCTTACATATTTTATTCTATTGTTAATGTTAGCAATAAGATATAGGCTATATTGATAGCCATGGAATATTAATAGTCAGAGGAAGGCCTCTGGGGTATCTTATGTGAAGAATTTATGGCATGAACTGGAGAGAAGTCACTCATCATATCAATTCTATCTCCACAACATTTCTTTTTTTTTTTTTTTTTTTTTTTTTTTGTAAGTCAATAAACATTTATTAAGTGCCTGCTATGTGCCAGGAATTATACTAAGTTCTGGGGGTACCAAAACAAGGCAAAAACAAAACAAAACAAACAAAACAATCCTTGCCCTCAAAGACGTCACAATCTAAACAAAAGCAATCAAATATATATAAACAAGTTATATACAGATTACATATACACAGGACATACTTTCCCTTCTTTAAGGGAAGAAGACATTAATTCTCCCATTTTTACACAGAGATCCATCAGGAATATATTTCTTTAGGTTTCTTTTTTTTTTTTTTTTTTTTTTTTTTATAATTATAACATTTTTTGACAGTACATATGCATGGGTAATTTTTTACAACATTATCCCTTGCACTTACTTCTATTCAGATTTTTTCCCTTCCTCCCCCAAACCCCTCCCCCAGATGGCAAGCAGTCTTATATATGTTAAATATATTACAGTATAATTTAGATACAATATATGTGTGTAGAACCGAATTTTTTGTTGCACAGGAAGAATTGGATTCAGAAGGTAAAAATAACAGTTTACATTCATTTCCCATTGTTCCTTTTCTGGATGTAGCTGGGTCTTTCCATCATTAATCAATTGGAATTGGATTAGCTCTTCTCTATGTTGAAGAAATCCACTTCCATCAGCATACATCCTCGTACAGTATCATTGTTGAAGTGTATAATGATCTTCTGGTTCTGCTCGTTTCACTCAGCATCAGTTGATGTAAGTCTCTCC
Source organism: Sminthopsis crassicaudata (assembly GCF_048593235.1). Taxonomy (NCBI): domain Eukaryota; kingdom Metazoa; phylum Chordata; class Mammalia; order Dasyuromorphia; family Dasyuridae; genus Sminthopsis; species Sminthopsis crassicaudata. The sequence continues at coordinate 489,759,042 of NC_133617.1, read as the reverse complement.
AAGCCTCTCTATATTTCTCCTGTTGGTCATTTCTTATAGAACAATAATATTCCATAACATTCATATACCATAGTTTACCCAACCATTCTCCAATTGATGGACATCCATTCATCTTCCAGCTTCTAGCCACTATGAAAAGGGCTGCCACAAACATTTTGGCACATACAGGACCCTTTCCCTTCTCTAGTAGTTCCTTGGGGTATAAGCCCAGTAGTAGTATGGCTGGGTCAAAGGGTATGCACATTTTGATAACTTTTTGGGCATAATTCCAGATTGCTCTCCAGAATGGTTGGATTCTTTCACAACTCCACCAACAATGCATCAGTGTCCCAGTTTTCCCACAGCCCCTCCAACATTCATCGTTATTTGTTCCTGTCATCTTAGCCAATCTGACAGGTGTGTAATGATACCTCAGAGTTGTCTTAATTTGCATTTCTCTGATCAATAGTGATTTGGAACACTCTTTCATATGAGTGGAAATAGTTTTAATTTCATCATCTGAAAATTGTCTGTTCATATCCTTTGACCATTTATCAATTGGAGAATGGCTTGATTTCTTATAGATTAAAGTCAATTCTCTGTATATTTTGGAGATGAGGCCTTTATCAGAACCTTTAACTGTAAAAATTTTTTCCCAATTTGTTACTTCCCTTCTAATCTTGTTTGCATTAGTTTTGTTTGTGCAGAAACTTTTTAATTTGGTGTAATCAAAATGTTCTATTTTGTGATCAATAATGGTCTCTAGTTCTCCCTTGGACACAAACTCCTTCCTCCTCCACAAGTCTGAGAGGTAAACCATCCCATGTTCCTCCAATTTATTTATGATTTCGTTCTTTATGCCTAAATCTTGGACCCATTTTGATCTAATCTTAGTATGTGGTGTTAAATGTGGGTCCATGCCTAGTTTCTGCCATACTAATTTCCAGTTTTCCCAGCAGTTTTTGTCAAATAATGAATTCTTATCCCAAAATTTGGGATCTTTGGGTTTGTCAAAGATTAGATTGCTATTTTTATTCACTATCTTGTCCTGTGAACCTAACCTATGCCACTGATCAACTAGTCTATTTCTTAGCCAATACCAAATGGTTTTGGTGACTGTTGCTTTATAATATAGCTTTAAATCAGGTACACTTAGACCACCTTCCTCTGACTTTTTTTTCATTAGTTCCCTTGCAATTCTCGACCTTTTATTTTTCCATATGAATTTTGTTGTTATTTTTTCTAGGTCATTAAAATAGTTTCTTGGGAGTCTGATTGGTATAGCACTAAATAAATAGATTAGTTTGGGGAGTATTGTCATCTTTATTATATTCGCTCGGCCTATCCAAGAACATTGAATGTCTTTCCAATTATTTAAATCTGACTTTATTTTTGTGGCAAGTGTTTTGTAATTTTGCTCATATAATTCCTGACTCTCCTTTGGTAGATATATTCCCAAATATTTGATACTATCGACTGTTATTTTGAATGGAATTTCTCTTTGTATCTCTTGCTGTTGGATTGTGTTGGTAATGTATAAAAATCCTGAGGATTTATGTGGATTTATTTTGTATCCTGCGACTTTGCTAAAATTCTGAATTATTTCTAATAGCTTTTTAGCAGAGTCTTTGGGGTTCTCTAAGTATACCATCATGTCATCTGCGAAAAGTGACAATTTGATTTCTTCATTTCCTACTCTAATTCCTTGGATCTCTTTCTCGGCTCTTATTGCCAAGGCTAGAGTTTCTAGTACTATATTGAATAGTAATGGTGATAGTGGGCAACCTTGTTTCACTCCTGATCTAACAGGGAAAGGTTCTAGTTTATCACCATTACATATGATGTTTACTGAAGGTTTTAAATATATGCTCCTTATTATTTTAAGGAATAGTCCATTTATTCCTATACTCTCAAGCGTTTTTAGTAGGAATGGATGTTGGATTTTATCAAATGCCTTTTCTGCATCTATTGAGATGATCATATGGTTTTTATTAATTTGATTATTAATATGGTCAATTATACTAATAGTTTTCCTAATATTAAACCAGCCCTGCATTCCTGGTATAAATCCCACTTGGTCATAGTGTATTATTCTGGGGATGATTTTCTGAAGTCTATTTGCTAATATCTTATTTAAGATTTTAGCATCAATATTCATTAAGGAAATTGGTCTATAGTTTTCTTTCTCAGTTTTCGATCTACCTGGTTTAAGTATCAGTACCATGTCTGTGTCATAGAAGGAATTTGGTAGGACTCCTTCAATCCCTATTTTTTCAAATAGTTTACATAGCATTGGAGTTAGTTGTTCTTTAAATGTTTGGTAGAATTCACCTGTAAATCCATCTGGTCCTGGGGACTTTTTCTTAGGAAGTTGGTTAATAGCTTGGTCTATTTCTTTTTCTGAGATGGGACTATTTAGACTACTTACTTCTTCCTCTGTTAATCTGGGCAAGCTATATTTTTGAAGGTATTCTTCCATTTCATTTAAGTTATCAAATTTATCGGCATAAAGTTGAGCAAAGTAGCTCCTAACTATTGTTCTAATTTCCTCTTCATTAGTGGTGAGTTCACCCTTTTCATTTTCAAGACTATCAATTTGCTTTTTCTCTTTCCTTTTTTTAATCAGGTTTACTAAGGGTTTGTCTATTTTGTTGGTTTTTTCATAAAACCAACTCTTAGTTTTATTAATTAATTCAATAGTTTTTTTACTTTCAATTTTATTAATCTCACCTTTTATTTTTTGAATTTCAAGTTTTGTGTTTGTCTGGGGGTTTTTAATTTGTTCCTTTTCTAGCAATTTTAGTTGTAAACCCAATTCGTTGGCCCTCTCTTTCTCTATTTTATGCAAGTAGGCCTGTAGAGATATAAAACTTCCCCTAATTACTGCTTTGGCTGTATCCCACACATTTTGGTATGATGTCTCATTATTGTCATTTTCTTGGGTGAAGTTATTAATTATGTCTATGATTTGCTGTTTTACCCAATCATTCTTTAGTATAAGATTATTTAGTTTCCAATTATTTTTTGGGCTATTTTCCCCTGGCTTTTTATTAAATGTTATTTTGATTGCATTATGGTCTGAAAAGGATGCATTTACTATTTCTGCCTTACTGCATTTGATTTTGAGGTTTTTATGCCCTAGTATATGATCAATTTTTGTATAGGTTCCATGAACTGCTGAGAAGAAAGTATATTCCTTTCTGTCTCCATTTAGCTTTCGCCAAAGATCTATCATATCAAACTTTTCTAGTATTCTATTTACCTCTTTGACTTCTTTCTTATTTATTTTGTGGTTTGATTTATCTAATTCTGATAGTGCAAGGTTGAGATCTCCCGCTATTATAGTTTTGCTATCTATTTCCTCTTGCAGCTCTCTTAATTTCTCTTTTAAGAATTTAGATGCTGCACCACTTGGTGCATACATGTTTAATATTGATACGGCTTCACTATTGATGCTTCCCTTTAGCAGGATATAATGCCCTTCCTTATCTCTTTTAATTAGATCAATTTTTGTTTTTGCTTGATCTGAGATGAGGATGGCTACTCCTGCTTTTTTGGTTTTGCCTGAAGCATAATAGATTCTGCTCCACCCTTTTACTTTTAGTTTGAATGTCTCATCCTGTTTCAGGTGTGTTTCCTGTAAACAACATATAGTAGGATTCTGACTTTTAATCCAGTCTGCTAACTGCTTCCTCTTTATGAGGCAGTTTGCCCCATTCACATTTATGGTTAGAAGGACTAATTCTATATTGCTTGCCATCCTATTAACCCCTGCTTATGCTTTTCCCCTTTCCTTCCCTTTTACCCTCCTATCCAGTATTAAACTGGTAAACACCACTTGCTTTTCACAGCCCTCCCTTTTTAGGATCCCTCCCCCACCTTAAAGATCCTCCCCTTATTTTATCCCTTTTCCTCGAAATTACTGTATTCCCTTCCCCTTAGCTTACTCCTTCCCTTTCACTTTTCAATGAAGTGGAAGAAGTTTCACCATAAATCGAATATGTCTATTGATACACGCTATGTTCATCTCCCTCCTTTCTTTCTCTCAGATATAATAGGTTACCTTTGCCTCTTCATGAGATGTAGTACCACCACTTTATACTTTTTTATGATATAATCTCCTTTCCACCTCTAGTTTCTAAGACAAATTGTACATATGTTCTTTACATATTTTTTTGACAGAAGTATAGTTCTCAAGATTTCTTTTTACCTTTTTTAGAAGTCTCTTGAGTTCTGTATTTGAAGATCAAACCTTTTATGTAGGTCTGGTTTTTTCATCAAAAATAGATGGAATTCATTTATTTCGTTAAATGTCCATCTTCTTCCCTGGAAAATGATGCTCATTCTTGCTGGGTAAGTCACTCTTGGCTGCATACCAAGTTCCTTAGCCTTTCGGAATATCATGTTCCAGGCCCTGCGTTCTTTTAATGTGGACGCTGCTAGATCCTGTGTTATCCTTATTGTGGATCCTCCATATCTGAAATGTTTTTTTCTAGCAGCTTCCAATATCTTTTCCTTTGTCTGATGGTTCTTGAACTTGGCCACTATATTTCTTGGCGTTTTGATTTTAGGGTCCCTTTCATTAGGTGATCGATGAATTTTCTCAATGTCTATTTTACCCTCTGTTTCCAAAACGTCTGGGCAGTTCTCTTTGATAATTTCCTCGAAAATGGTGTCCAAGCTCTTTTTTTCCTCCCATTTTTCAGGGAGTCCGATTATTCTCAAATTGTCTCTCCTGGATCTGTTTTCCAGGTCTGTTGTCTTTCTGGTAAGGTACTTGACAGTCTTTTCAATTGTCTCATTTCTCTGGTTTTGCTTGACTCCCTCTTGGTTTCTCCTTGAGTCATTCATTTCTACTTGTTCCAGTCTAATTTTCAATGATGTATTTTCTTCACTCACTTTTTTTATATCTCTTTGTAATTGTCCAATTGAGTTTTTATCTTCTATGGAATTTTTTTCCATTGTATTTTTTAGAGAGCTGATTTCTTTTTCCAGCTCTCTAATCCTGTTTTCCTTGGAGTTGTTTACCTTTTCCAGCTCACTAATCTTGTTTCTCAATGATTTGATTTCTTTATCCATTCTGTCTTTGAATGCATGGGATGACTTCTCCAGGCTCTCTTGCCAAGCTTCCCTTTCCTTTTCCCATTTCTCTTCCAGCTCTCTTGTGAGAGCCTTTTTGATTTCCTCTATGAGGTTCTTTTGTATTGAGGAGCAGCTTATATCCCTCCCAGGGGATACATCTGGGGACAGTCTGTTCCTAGTCTCCTCAGCATTTGAAGTCTGCTCCCTCTCCACACAGAAGCCGTCAATGGTTAGAGCCCTTTTGAATTTTTTGTTCATTTTGTCAGAGTAGGAATCAAAGAAAACAAACTGACAAGGGAAACAATTGGTCTGTTTTGCGGGGGATGGGGCTGGATGGTATTAATGGGCTTCCTCTACAGACTGGGGGTAGGGCAGCAGAGAGCCACTAACAGAACAGCAATGACTGTACTGAGTCTGCGCTCTGAGGCTCTGAGAACGCACCGAGTTAGTCCAGGTGGGGGTTGGGGGTGGCCGGGCTCTGAGAGACGCTGGCTTTCTGGGGTTTTAATCTTCACCTCCAGTGTTTACACCCTCTCCACCGCTCCTGGCTTGCTGCCAAGACGGAGCATTCACACTGGGGCAAAAGCCCTTTCACAAAAAACGACAGAGATCACACCCCTCCCCCTCCGGTCTGAGCTGTGTGAGCTGCCTGTCTTGCTCTGGCTGTCTGCCCTCAGTCTGCGCCCAGTCTGATTGACCCTCCCCCGAACAAACACAGACCTTTTCTGGCGACTTTCAAGGATGTCTTCTCTTGGTGATAATTTGTGGATTTCTTTCTGGGTCAAGCATTAAGTCAGAGGCTTGTCATGAAGTAAGTTCTGAGAGAAAACGAGGAGCTCAAGCAGCTGTCTGCCTCCACGCCGCCATCTTGGCCGGAAGTCTCCACAACATTTCTTCTCTACACATGCTTGACCATTGCTCTCATTCATGCCCTCTTCACCTCTTGCCTGGACTACTGTAACTGTCTCCTAATTAATTTTCTTGCCCCAGATTTCTCTTATCTGCTGTCCATCTTCCATAAAATTGGCAATTAATTTCCTTTTGTAAATATATATATATATATATATATATATATATAAAGTATAGATCTGACTATGACATGCTTGTGCTCACAAACCTCTGCTGGAGCCCTTTTTCCTTTAAGTTAAAATACAGATGCTTCTCTTTGCCATTTAAATCTCTTAAGAGTCTGGTTCCAATCTATTTTTCAAGACTTATACATATAATTCCCTCTTACACATTTTACATTTCATATAAAATTGCCAACTTGCTGTTCCTCATACAAAGATATTCAGTTTTTTTCTCTCTCCACTTTTATATAGATTGCTTCCTATTCTTGGAATGCATTCCTTCTTTACCTCTTCAAATATACTTTTAGAATCTATAGCTTCCTTAAAAGCACATATTGGACATCATATTATCATCTGATCACTTCAGCTTCCAGTATCTCCATGATCCCCAAATTACACTGTTGACTTTCTGTATTTTTCAAATTTACTTATATGTGTATGTATTGTGTACATATATATTGAAGCATTACAATTTTTGTATATCAAAAATGAACAAGCTATAGTAGTATGTCTCAAATGTAAGCTTATTTTGTTTTATTATTATTTTTAAAATATTGGATCTCCCTATATATCAGCTTGGTTGGCAGTGCAATGATTACTCATGGATCTAATCCAACTTCTGACTGGCATTGAAGTTTTGACCTGCTGTTTCCAGTCTACACCAGTTCACCCTTCCTTAGTCAACTGGCTGCATTCTACTCCCAGGGGCTCATCATATTGTTGCTGAATTTCATATAGACATCTGATTGGTTTCACCCACTGCAACTCAAATCCCCCAAATCAAGAGATCTACTAGCCTTGGTTTCCCTATTAGTAGGAATTATAGGCATGCGCCATTACTCCTAATTCAAATGTAAGATTAACATGAATTTCTGCCTTCTGGGGCACAGGTTATTTTTAATTTGTGCTTTATTTGTAGCTTCTTCTTGTTGACTGTGTTCCTTTTCTGATCCATTTATTTGAGTAGATTATTAAAACAAGAAGTTTATTGATCTGCTTTCTCAAGATTTTGAGTTGGAAGGAACTGAAAATATATTTCTTTATTGAATAGTAAGAGTTCAAAGATAATCTGAATTCAAAATACTTTATCAGCATTATTTGCATAGCCTTTGTCAGCATGTCTGAGTTTTTTGCCAATCTCATGTTTTGGGACAGAATTAGCAATGAGGTGTGCTCTATTGAGTAGAAAGTGACTTGGGATCCTCACCTTCAAAAAGTGAAGATATGATGTAAGAATGGTTCAATTTAAACAGTTAGTCTACATTTTTCTCCTTTTTGCCCCTTAGCAAAATGGTAGACCCATTTGCCTTCTACTATATGGAAGACTATCTATATTGTGAATTTTTCTAAGGGGACTTAGTGAAATACTGTGTGCATTTGTGTGTTTGATAACTAAAAAACAGAAGGCTGTGACCAATACACAAGAACCTATCATGAAGGGATATATTGGAAGGACAGGTGCTGAGCATATCAAACTTTTTTTTTAATCTGAAATTTCAGGGTAAAGGAAAAACTCAGAGACCATCTAGCCCACCTTAGCATAGAACTTTTCTACAACATTGCTGCCTTCTCTTAAAGGCCTTGAATAATGGGAAAATAACTGCTTCCCAAGGTAGTCCATTCTACTTTTGGACAACTCTTAATTTGCACTTAATTCAAATCTGTAACTTCCACCCATTACTCCCAGTTCAGTCTTCAAGAGTCAAACAGAACACAATCTTTTTTCACATTATAGCCCTTCAAATACTTGAAGATAGCAATTAATCAATCCTATATCTTTTCTCCAAATATCTAGTTAGTTCATTATATTTTCATATGGCACAATTTTTAATCTTCTCACCATTCTGGTTATACTTCTTTGGATGCACTTCTGTGTAATGCAAGCTGTCTATTTATCCTACATGTACCAGCTCAAGGAATATTCTTATCCGACCCTCTTCTAAAGATATAGAATACAGATTCATAAACGAGAAAGATGTTGTACTATCCTTGCACCACTATCTGAGGTTAAGGGCCAATGGAAATGCTCTCCCAGTGAATGAATCCATGTTCTTTCTAAGATTCTGACATGATATTTATGGATAGATGGAAGAACCATGAACTATTCATGTGATCTTCATGATAGAGAAGGATATAAACTTTGCAATGAAAGAAGACAGACATGTAACAAATATAAAAAAAAAACAACCTCATATTCTACAGAAGGGAAGGAAGAGTGATAGTATTTATAAATGTTGACTGATGGTTCAGTTGTCAGAGAGCATGGGAGATCACAATGGACAAACAGCAACATCTTGCTAATAAGATATGCATCAGAAGACCTAAATTTTAAGATATTACTGAAAAAAAAACCAAATATATTCTTCAATAAACAATAACAGTTAAATATTTTGAAGTTATCAAAAGTATAGGGAATACTGAACTTTATGAGGATATCTTCTGCATTCAATTTTAAAACTACTTGAAGATTCTAAAGGAATTTCTTCAGTAATCACTGTCTGACTCAGATAATATCTCATATTTTAGTCAGACATCCTTTAGAAATGGACCAGATAAAATCAACTTTTTTGGAAAATATGCATATATTTCTGCTTACAAGTACAAAAAAAAAGTAAAAATGAAAGACACCATTAAGAAACAGGAAGAATGGTGCTGTCAGCCAGTTTACATGAGTACAACTCTCTTGTATCCAAGATGCAAAGGGAAAGATGTGAGTAATATCCCTAGGACTGCATTGGACTGGATCACAGAGCTAAGAACACTTGGCAGTCGCCATTGGAACAGTTCTTTCAATTGTGCAAACACACACACACACACACACACACACACACACACACACACACACACACACACAAAATTTAGAATTCTGGCCCAGAAAGGAAATCTGGGAAACAACCAGTCATGTGCCTTCTGGAAATGATCACACAAAATCAAGAAATAAACTATCATGTGAGAGTACAAAGAAATTTGTCTCAATCTAAGCAAATCTTGAGTTTTTAGCATTCATGCTGAGAATAAAAATAAAGCATCTTCAGAAGCAGAAACTGCTGATAGTGACAACTGATAAAGTGAAACTGCTCAAAGTTTATTTGCAAAAGTTGCATCCAACAATGGAATATGAGGTTTTTCCCTCCTTTTTTTATCTACTCTTTTCCTGTGAATGAGCCCTTTTATGTAACTGTTTGACATGGGGTGGGGAGGAAGAAGATACTGAGTCCAGAAACTTTTATAGTTTTGTTTTATCATCATATCATTGGAGTTTTCTATTCAAGATTTTGCCCACATTCATAGACTGGCACAGCTGGTACATGCTCAATCCCTTAAAATTCAATGATTTGTAACAAAAATTTAAAGCATTTAAAAGTAATTTCAGAATACCTAGGTGTCACAGTGGCTAGAGCGCCGGCCCTGAAGTCAGGAGGACCTGAGTTCAAATCTGGCCTCAGACACTTAACCCTTCCTAGCTGTGTGAGCCTGGGCAAGTCACTTAACCCCAATTGCCTAAACAACAACAACAAAAGTAATTTCAGTTAGTGGTTTTGCTGTTATTGTCTGAGTGTTGGGACTGGCTGGTGAAATACATGAAAGGCCAAATTTTTTGCCAGAAAGGTTAAAAATGCAAAGAAAAATAGAACTTTAGAATATTGCTATATGAAACATGCATTTTTCAATTCAATTCAGCAAACTGAGGTTAAGTATCTTCTTCATTCAGAAACTTTTCTTCCTTTCACCAAACAACAACAAAACAGCTAAAATTTGAAGGTTTGATACGTTGAATTGCCAGCTAGCCAGGAAATTCAATAAGGCCAGTGCACTGGGCAATGGTTTTGTATTAATAAGCTTCCCTATAGGTGTTTTGTGTTGCCTTTTCATATACACAAGTTTTCTCCCCTTAGTTTAATTATGTCCCTTGTTAGTGAGTGAATAAATGGTGAATGATAGCGCATTAAGTGCTTTGTGCCAAGAGTTGGGAACAAAAAGACAAGTCCTTGGCCACAAGGACCTTATATTCTAATAATACCAGACAACACATATAAGAGGTCAGGCTAAGAGCTAGAGCTACAGCTGGAAAGAAATATTGTGGCTTGTATTCACAAAATGAGATTAAAAAGTTATTTGGAGTCTGAGCCCAGGATAGTAGAATCCAGGGATCCAATTGGACAGGAGGAGGAGGACAATGGGCAAAGTGTAATTGGCATTCTCTGGAAATAGTGGCCAGGAAGTATTCATCGATAGCTCCCTAGAGCAATTAGCAAAGACAGGTACAAGAAATATTTGTTGATTTGGCCCTTGGCAATGTGACTTAGTAGAAAGAGGACTGAATTTGGAATCAAAAGATCAGGATTTGAGTATCAATTCCCTCACTAGCCATGTGACAGCAGGCAAGTGACCCTACTTCTCTGAGAGTTAGTCTCAATATTTAGAAAATGAAAATTAAATAAGACTTACCTCACAGAGTTACTGTGAGGAAAGTGCCTTGTAAATCACAGGCTTGATTATGTTATTCCCCTACTATTTCATCATCAACAAAGTGAGAATAATAATAATACTTCCCTTCCATAATTGTGAAGATAAAAATGAAAAGATTTGTAAAGCACTTTGAAACCCTTAAAGCATTTTATAAATGCTAGCTGTTATTATCAATTTACTCTATATTTTCTTTTTCTCTCCTTTCTGATGCTTTCTGAGCTTATCCTTTTTTATCCTATTCTATCCTTTTATCTTATTTAACCCTTCTTCTAATGATATTGAGATCACCTGACAATCCTCCTGAACTGCATAAAAATTAAATATCATTTGGAAAGCAAGACAACAATTCATCAAAGTTGAAGCTAACTTAATGGACAGTTGCTAGTGGTTCAAGGCAGCTGACAATACTGGCACTTTCTCAGCTGACACATTCTAGAACTGCTGAATATTTATCCAGAAGAATGTAAGCAGAACTGCATCTATTCCAGGCTGAACCATTACCCATCAGTCAGAATTGTCAGCTGAACCTCACCATCAGAGTGTTAGCATGCTAATGACTATCACTTTTTAGGTTTGGGGTTTTAAGTCTAAACTTGAGAAAACCAATCATTTACTACTTAGCACCATGCTAATTTTTTTTTTTTTCTGAGGCAATTGGGGTTAAGTGACTTACTAGAGTTACACAGCTAGGAAGTGTTAAGTGTCTGAGATCAGATTTGAACTCGGGTCCTCCTGACTTCAGGGCTGGTGCTCTATCCACTGTGCCATCTAGCTGCCCCAGTACCATACTATTAATTAAGGCACACTGACATCTGTCATTACCTGATCTATGGCATGATCCAAACTTATATATAATTGAGAGACAATAGATATAGCCAACTTTCTAAGCCAATAGTTATTTTAAAAATATAAATATTAATTCATTTTATTAAGTCACCTGTGTTACTATAATTATTAAATGTTATCATCATTTGTGATGTTATTGAAAATCGATATCATTATAATTGCATATATTATATATATAATTATATACAATTTAGAGTAAAATTTGAGGAAATATTACACAAATGTCTTAGTTATCTTCCCACTAACAGTCAGTTCAGCCATCTCTACCCTATGTGACCCTGGTTTTTCTGCCCAGTTCTAAGTTATGATGATGATAAAATAGTGCTCTAAAGTTTACAAAATACTTTATCTCATTTGATTTTCACAGCAAAATTTTCAAGTTAGGCAGTATATTTTATTATTCTCATTTTAAGACATGGAAACTGAGCTACAGCAAGGTTGAGTATGTTGAATATAATCACACAACTGTTAAATAAAAGAAAAGGAATTTAAATTCAGGAATTTCTGAATTCATCTTGAACTTAGGGACAAATGCTGGTTTGGGCAAATATACATATTCCTATTCCAAATTTGTCAGTTTGGAATTTCAAGTTAGCTTGATATCAAGAGCTATTACAGGCAGGTCGTTCTCTCCTACCCCCTTCATATTTTTAGAAGTTGTTTATACCTTATAAAAGAAAAAGTATTAAGTTGTGTTCTTAGCTCTTTTAATTAGTTTTTGCTGTCTAACTACATACTCTCTTTTTGCCTAAAGGAAAAACAAAATCTCTCTTCTACATAGTTTTGCAAAACTTATAAGAAAATGCACAACATGAAAAATATGTAAATATGTTTATTTAACCCATGTTGGATTACTTGCCATCTTAAGGAGGAGGAAATGATAAGAGAGAGGAAAAAAACTTGGAACACAAGGTTTTGCAAAAATGAATGTTGAAAACTGTCTTTGCATGTATTTGGGAAAATAAAATACTATTTTAATATGAAAAAAAAAACCTTAAAAGGAAAGAGGAATTATCAACTCTATCATGAATCCCCAGTGATGGCTTTCCCCAACCCCCCAAACAGAGCCCTTCCTGGAAGCTTGCTTTACTGACCTCCTCAGAGCTCCCTGCTCCCATCAGAAAACAGGAAATTATCTGTTTCTTCACCAACCTCTATAGACTTGCAGCTCACTCTCAGACTTACTTTTTCTTTCTAAAAGGGTCAGGTCATTTCCTGAAAACACTTTAAATTACATTTATACAGGTTGATCCAAAGGACTTAGCACAGTGTTAGGCTTTCATAGAACATGACAAGATTTGCCCCCCCCTTTTTTTTAAAGGGAAATGTGTGTACCCTGGAAGGATATGTCCCTTAAGAAGACAAATGAATAAGAGAATCCTAATTAAGAATTAGAGGAAAGGACTGAAAAAGTATTATGATCCTTTGAATTTAAGTTAATTTAATTTTAATGTAAATAGATCCCGAAGCATAATGGATAGAGTTTATCTAAAAGCTGGCTTGTTGGCACAATAGATGAAGCTCTGGGTCTGCAGTCAGGAACACCTGAGTCAAATCCAATCTCACACAAACACCTGCTAGCTATGTGACCATGGCCAAGGTAACTAATCTCTTGGCTTCTTAGGCACAGTTGCAGAGAAGGTACTGGCCTAAATTGGTAAAGGCAGGTCCTCATATAGGGGTTCCCCATATCAGTGAAATCACAGATCCAGTTGTTGTCCCTAACTGTTAATCAACTAACTTAATTAGTTAATTAATTAACCCTAACTGCAGATTAACTACTTGTAGAGGCAATGTGGAATAAGGGATCTGGTCTAGGAAGACCTGAATTCAAATTCTGCCTATGTCATTTTTCAAACTTGTTTTTTTTTTAAATTTTCAATTAGATGTTAAGACAATTTTAAATATATTTTATAAATTTTAAGTTTGAAATTTTATCATTCTCTTCCTCCCCGTCCTCCCCCCCATCCCTGAGTCAGTAAGCAATCAGTTATTTTATCCATGGGCAATCATGTAAACCATATCTATATTATTTATTTTGTACAAGAAGGTCTATATTCAAACAATATCAGTTGTTTCTCTGGAGGTAGATAGTATGCTTCCTCATTAGCCCTTTGGAATCGTCTTGGATTGTTGTATTGCTGAGAAAAACTAAGTCATTCACAGTTCATCATACAATGTTTCTATTACTGTGTACAATCTTTTCCTGGTTTTGCTCACTTCACTATGCATCAGTTAATGTAAAATTTTCTAGTTTTTTTTTCTGAAATCATCCTACCTGTCATTTTTATAACATAATAATATTCCATTATTATATACCAATGGCTTGTTAAGCCATTCCCTGATGATGGGCATCCCTTTGATTTCCAATTCTTAGCCACCAAAAACTTACTATAAATATTTTTGTACAAATAGGTCCTTTTCCCCTCTTTTAGGATTTCTTTGGGATACAGACCTAATAATGGCACTGCTGAATCAAAGGGTATGCACACATTTTTATAGTCCTTTGGACATAGTTCCAAAAGTGCTCTCCAGAATGGATGAATCACTCTGAAGCTCTACTAACAGTGCATTAATGTTCCAGTTTTCCCATGTCTCCTTCAACATCCATCTGCCTCTGTCATTTAACAGCTCAGTGCCCCCTGTCAAATCTCTGACTACTAATTGTACAGAAGGTGTTCATATGCATTGATAAAGGCAGCTCTTTATCATGATTTTCCCACATCAGTGAAACCACAAATCTGGCCTCCAAAATAAAAATAAAAAACCATTGTTTTTTTAGGAGAGAATATATGGTTCTCTGTAGACATCAGCAAATGTCAGTGTTTTTTCTCACAGACCTGTCTCCTTCCTAGGTATTGAAACTTTGTGGGATGCTGGTAACTCTTGATATCCTATCTGTACCAACTGCTTCTCTCCTCCTGCTGTGATTCAGCTTGTAGCTTGGTGCTGGCTCCTTCCAGTTCCCTGGCTTGTCACCCAAGCTCTCTCCCTGGCCCTAACCCTCTCTCTGTCATCCCTGGCTTCAAATTAACCATGCAGTCTATACTGACCCTAACATCCACTTCTTCCTCCACAGCTGGCGTTAACTCCTGCCATATTGGTGGTGGAGCTGTTGTCTAGTCTGACAACATTATTCCCTGAAATATCTATCTGAAATTATCTAGTCTCAGTGAGGGAAGGTTTCCAGCTGAAATTGTTTATGAGTGGCTAGCCACAGTGGTTTGTCCACCAGGTCTGGGTGTTTGCCTGTGATAAGTAAACAACATATGCTAATCTTTCTCAGGCTGTGGTTGTTGATTACTCTCAGGTACTAATAAAGTTGTTTTGTTTTCCTGAAGGAGGAATTGAACAAGTATTTAGAAAGTATAGTTTTCAAAAGCTAGTTTCTAGATATGATTTACCAGTACTTTTAGAGCACTTCTAAGGGAACTTTGAAATTGTGATAGTCTTGTCTCAAAAAAAAATTGGCTTTTAGAGAACTGAGTTCTGACTTTGTTTAAAAGTCAGAGAAAAGGTCCAGTGTGAAGTTGATGTGTGGAAGGGTTACCACCAACTAAGCACTTATGAATTTTAAGGTTATTGGTCAGCCTGTTGAAAAGAGGATAAGGATAAATTTCCTCTATTGTCCATGCAAAAATTGAGATTGAGCTTTTGTTTCAATGATTCTGTGTGTGTGTGTGTGTGTGTGTGTGTGTGTGTGTGTGTGTGTGTGTGTGTGTGTGTGAGAATATGCAAGCCAGGAAACATAAGAATGTGCTTGGAACACATTAACACTATTGGATTAGGTCTCTTTTCCTTTTGTAGACATGATTTGGGGAATTGCTTTGCTTTGCCAAGCCCTAAATTGGGCAGGATATAGTATCTCAGATCTGGTACCTTTTGTGAGGAGAGGAAAGTTAAGAGGGTGCAGAGAAATGTGGCCATCTGGGATGGAAGCAAGAGGCATATGGTCATTTTTTAAACTATTAAATTTCAGTATTTTCTTATTTTTGTTTGAGGAAGATGGATAGGCTCTCAGAAAATGGCAGAATTTGTCTTTCCCTTCTGGAAAGTTGTGTCAGGAGAATTCATTAAGTAAGGTCCTCTAGGGGCAGCTGGGTAGCACAATGGATAGAGCACCAAGCCTGAATTCAGGAGGACCTGAATTCAAATCTGGCCCCATTCACTTAACACTTCCTACCTGTGTGACCCTGGGCAAGTCATTTAACCCCAATTGCCTCAGCAAAAAATAAAAATAAAAATAAAAAATAGGGTCCTCTGTGTGTGTGTGTATTCTAGAGCAAAGCTTCTTAAACAGTGGTTCATAACCCTATATGGGGTCTCATAACTGAATCTGGGAGTTGTGAAATTATGATTTATTATCAGTAAATGTTTAATTTGTACACCTATTTTAAAAACTTATATATCCGGGTCATATAAAAATTTCTCAGGCAAAAAGGGGTCACAAGTTGAAAAAGTTTAAGAAACTCTGTTCTAGAGAATCTTCAGTGACCACATAAGAAAAGGGTTATAATCTAATCCAACAGGCATTTATTTATTTATTTTTATTTTAATAGTTTTTATTTACCAGATATATGCATGGGTAATTTTACAACATTGATAATTGCCAAACCTTTTGTTCTAATTTTTCCCCTCCTTCCCCGCCACCCAGCCCCAGATGGCAGGTTGACCAATATATGTTAAATATGTTAGAGTATAAATTAAATACAATATATGTATACATGTCCAAACAGTTGTTTTGC
The DNA here is from genome assembly GCF_048593235.1 of Sminthopsis crassicaudata. Taxonomy (NCBI): domain Eukaryota; kingdom Metazoa; phylum Chordata; class Mammalia; order Dasyuromorphia; family Dasyuridae; genus Sminthopsis; species Sminthopsis crassicaudata. The sequence goes on along the minus strand of NC_133617.1, from coordinate 489,742,850 downwards.
TGAACAAAAAGAATCGGACTTTGAAATAGTGTACATGTAGCCTGTGAAGGAAATTCAAAATGGAGGCGGACAAAAATAGAGGGATTGGAAATTCAGTGTAGTGGTTCATAGTCCTTTCCCAGAATTCTTTTGATGGATGTAGCTGGTTCAGTTCATTACTGCTCTATTGGAATTGATTTGGTTCATCTCATTGTTGAAAAGAGCCACGTCCATCAGAATTGATCATCATATAGTATTGCTATTGAAGTATATAATGATCTCCTGGTCCTGCTCATTTCACTGAGCATCAGGTCATGTAGGTCTCTCCAGGCCTTTCTGAAATCATACTCCAACAGGCATTTATTAAGTACCTAGTAAATATAAAACACTGTGTTATGTGCTAATATGTGGAGATAAAATGAAAAATAATCCTGGCCCTTGAGGATATTATGTTTTATGGAGGAGATTATTTTTTAAAAAAACTATATGAAGGAACAAAAGCATCAAGAATTAGGAGCATGGGACCTCAGAAAGTATTTTGTAGGAAGTGGCATAGGAACTGACCTTAGAAGAAAGTCAGGAATCCAAAGAAATGCAAAGGTCAAGAAGGTTAATTCTAAACAAGACAGGATAGATTGGAGAAAGACAGTGGTGGGAGATGGATGGCCAAATTTGGGGCAGGTAGGCATGTTTGTCTGACACAGTGAATCAAGAGAAAGAATATGAAATAAGCCTGGGAAAAGAGATTAGAGTTAGACTGTGAAGGACTTGTGTTATCAAGCTGAAGTGTTTGTATCTTTTCTTAGAGGCATCAAAAAAATGAAAGTCTGGCCTTCCTAACTTCAGGTCCAGCACTCTATCCACTGAGCTACTTAGGTACTTCATATTATTGTATGAAAAAGCACTTTGCAAAACTTACAGTGATATCTAAATGTTAGCTGTTTGTTATTAGTGAAGATATTAGTTGAGTGAAAATATTCACATTAGAACCTGGCCAAATACTCCTGAGATTATTACTAGTTTAATAAAAGTGGCTACTTAAAAAAATTAAAACTCTCCAGTAATGTGATTATTGACCGTGAATAAATGTAGACTGTGGGTCATATGAAGGCAGGATTTCATCTCAATTTTCTTTTAGTACTTTAGTACCCATTTCCTTTAGTATTTAGTTCTGCATTGAATAGGAGATACTTAATAAATGCCTATCTGATTGCATGTAAAAGGACAAGCTTTAAATCCATCTAAGATATTTTCCTTACTATACTATGAGCTCCATTCTTTTTTGTCCATTCCCTGTTTCTCTTCCCAGCACTGAGCCCAGTAGAAGTGACATTAAAGAAAATATATTCACTTCTATATCCTAAGGACAATAGGGCCTCCCCATCTGACTTTCAAATGCATGCTCCCCTTGTTTTCTCTTCTTAAGTACAAGGATTGTCTTGATTTTCTATTTGTATCCCCCTCATTTAATATAGAGCTTTGCATATAGCAAATACCTAATAATGACTTTTAATTCATTCATTCATCTGGGTCTGTGGTAGTAGTAACAGTCTCAGGGTGGGCTTCCATGGAGTGAAAATTAAATTAAATCTCAAAGCCCCACCAAGCTACCCAGTTAGTCTGTCTCTCCCTACACACAGTTGTTCTTATGAATCTTCTTTAAAAATGATAACAGCCTTCTGACTCAGACTACAATAACCCAGAAGACTGAAAGAAATGGATGTTTATTATTTCTGATTCATGTCAGCAAAGCCCTTCACAGACAGGGTAAACTGAAGGCACCTGAGTTCCAACTGAACGGTTGATCCATGTAGCCACAGACTGAGAGACCATCTGTTCCCAGAAGGCAGGGCCATTCCTGTCTACATCACTCTGCATAGTCCTTCACAAATTCTTATATAAATAGGCCTTTTTAATACTGAAGATGATAATAACAAGTAAATCAATTTTTAGGGATCATTGCAGTTTACTTTTAAAAAGTGCATGTGTGTCTGTGCATCTGTATGTCTGTGTGTGTGTAGTTAGGTGCTATAGTGGATAGAGCTCCAGGCCTGGAGCTAAGAAAATTCATCTTTTTCAGCTGAAATCTAACCTCAGGTTTTCCAGATTCCAAGTCCAGCACTTTAGCCTCTAGGCCACAGAGTTTATAATCCAGTGGAGGAGGGGAGTACATACACATAAATGCCAATTATTTAATTATTAGCCGCTTGTTAGGTACCTCCTATGTCCTAGGAACTGAAGACACAGAGATAAAAAGAAGAGAAATTTGTACATATATAAGCATATATACAAAATAAATAGCAGACAATGGGATGGGGAGTTGCTAATAGCTGGGAAGATCAGAAATAATCTTCTGTAAAAAGTGGCATTTGAGCTGAGCTTTAAAGGTACCTAACATTTTTAGAATTCTCCAGTCCTTTTGTTCTTGTTCAGTTAATTCTGCACTTTCATGATCCCCACTTGCGATTTTCTTGGTAGAGATACTGGAGTGATTTGCCATTTCCTTCTCCAGCTCATTCTACAGATAAGGAAACTGAGGCAAACAGGATTAAGTCATTTGCCTAGAGTCACACAACTAGTAAATGTCTGGGGCTGGATTTGATCTCATCTTTCTGATTCCAGGCCCAGCACTCTATCTAGTGTGCTAATTAGCTTCCCTCTCCAGTCCTGGAGAGCTATTAATTCAATCACTTAAAAAATTGCTACCCTAGGGCCTAGCCCAGTTGATTTGGTAACTGAATATGTGCAAACAGCCCACTATATCAGACTGGCTTTCACTGCTAGAACCATGCTTTAATTTTATATCCTATCCAGCCACCCACCAACTCATCTCTCTATCTGCCTCTCCCTCTCATTCCCTTCCCCAGAACAAAACATCTATCCCAGATCACTTCTCTTCTTCCCCTATTAGAATATAAATCCCTTGAGTGCAGGAAATGTCTCTAATTAATATTTGAATCCCTAGAATGTATCACAGTGCCTGGCACAAATAATTTTTTTCCCCATTCATCCTTTCTTTGATTCATTCACTCTTTCACTCATTCAGGAGTCAATGATAAAGATATTGGGCATTTAGGCCTACTTTCAGGACAGCCCATGCAAAAACATGATGAGGGAATGGATTGATGTGTGGGAGGAATAGAAAAAAGGGCCAGTTTGGCAGAATCAAGTAGTATGTGACAAGGAATGAAGTGTAGCAATTCAGCAAACATTTATTGAGTTCTTCCTGTTGTGCCAGATACCATTGTAGAGGCCAGGGAAACAAAGACAAAGACAAAGCAGGACTAATCCTGAGGACTTTGTGTTTTACTGGACAGAAAGGGATGACAGAAACAGGATGCTCTGAACGAAATGTTCTAAAAATGTGTGTGTGTGTGTGTGTGTGTGTGTGTGTGTGTGTGTGAGAGAGAGAGAGAGAGAGAGAGAGAGAGAGAGAGAGAGAGAGAGAGAGAGACAGAAAGAAAGAGAGAGAGAAAGAGAGAGAGAGAGACAAAGGAGAGAAAGGAAAAGAAGAGAAAAAGAGAATGAGAGGAGAAAGAAAGAGTAAGAGAGAGGGAAAGAGAGAATGAGAGAGAAAGGAGAACAAAGAAGAAAAAGACAATGAGAGAGAAAAAGAAGAGGAAACTGAACGTAGGAGAGGAAAAATTAAATAGAAGAGGAGAAGATGAGAGAGGAGAGAAAAAGAGAAAGAATGAGAGAAAGAGAGGAGAGAGTGAAAGATGAGAGGGAGAAGATGGAAGGGAGGGAGAAAGAGAGACAGAAAGAGCATTTATTATTTTCGTATGTTAGGCATTGTTTTAAGTGGGATACAGATCAATCAAACAGTCTCTACCATGAAGAAACTTCCATTGTAAAAGAGTAAAGACAAACACATAAAGGGACTAGAAAAAGGGAGTAAAAGGAGAATTGCCTGGTGACATGGTTTAGAGTTGGTTAAGAAGTAAAGTGGAACCTTGGATCTTTTTTTTTAAAGCTCACCTTTGAGAACCCAGGGTAGTTTCAAAAACAGAGTACAAATTTCTAGTGGTTAGTAAGAGAAAAAAAGTTGAAGTATCAGAGAAGTCTTAAATGCTTGTTGACTTGATTTAAATGTATAGGGACAGAACCTATCATTTAATTGACATAGGGAATTCTCAGGTGAGGAAATTACCTCTTCCAATGCATATCAATATCATCTCTTCTCTTTAGAAAGCTGCCTGGAGCACAGAGAAATTAAATGGCTTAACCAGGATCACAGCCAGCTTGTGTCAAAAATGAGACTTGAATCCAGGTCTTTATAGCATCAAAGATTGCTCTCTATCCCAATAGGTGATGCTATTCTTTCCATCATACTTGAAGTGTTTCCTAAGTATTCAATTTGCAATGGAAAACTTTGATGGATCCTCTTGAGAGCACAGAGCTCACTTGATATACTGCACACCCCTCTTATTTACAAATAAGGCAACCAAGGCTCAGAGAGGCCATATAACTTATACATAGTTATGTAACATCAGTAGCAATATTAGAACTAAAACTACACCTCTAGACTTCTATTGTTATTGTTATTATTATTATTATTGTAATCAATTAAAACTTTATTTATAATGAAAAGTTACTCATGTATCTTCTTCTATGACCCCAAGCTTTGTGCTGTGAAAGTTTCCATGGACATCCTTCACAGAACTTGATCATTATATCTTGTGGACATGATTTATTCTGTAGAGTCTATATAATGGACTTAATATAACATATGTGGTCTATTATATAGATCCTACATGTGGGGTCTATATGGTATTCTAACCCCTAAATGTAGTCATATGATAGACTTTATATATCATATTATAATAGGATTGATATAAATCTATGGATATATAGATCATATAGTCTATCCCTTTTATTTTACAGTATATACCAGGGCTTCAGAAACAAATTAACTTGTCCAAAGTCACATAGGCAATAGTTAGCAGAATCTAGATTCTAATCTTCATTCTCTTGGTCATTGTACTAAGTTATTCTCAATCTTTACATTTGTTAAAAGTTGTTGTTCAGTCATTTCAGTTGTATCGGACTCTTTGTGACCCCATTTGGGGTTTTTCTTGCAAATATATCAAAGTGCTTTGCCATTTCTTTCTCCAGTTCACTTTATAGGTGAGGAAGCTGTGTCTGAGGCTATATTTGAACTAAAAAAAAAAAAAAAAAAAAAAAAGAGTCTTCCTGTCTCCAGGCCTGACACTCTATCCCTTGAAAAACCTTTAGGAGCCTAGAAAGATATATGCAAGTTATTTAACAAGTCCCATACCTTCCATTTTCCCTCTGCCCATGATAAAATATACAACTGTCTATAGCCATGCGAATGACTTGATTGTTGTCTGTGCAGTCCGTTAGTGCCTTACACCAGAATTTAGATCTCTTTTCCATCTTTTCCCAAGGCCATTATTAGATTGGAATAGTAAAATCTTACTGATTAAGAGAAATGGTATGTGCAGATCAGGCTGAGTTTTTGACAAGTCCAAATTATGTAATGTTTTGAAAACAGTGCATTTTATTATTTTGGAGTATAGCAGATGAACTCAACAACTTTACTAAGAAGATTCAGGAGACTCCATATTAAATGCTTCCTAATTTTGACACATTTTCTTTACTCCTCAAAAACCTTCTTAAGTCCTTATCATTGATCTTTTTCCTTTACATTTATCTCAGAGGTGAAGTGACCTTGCCAACTACAAATGTTAGTTACTTAAAAAGCACCTCCATCTGTGCCCTTTACCTTATATCCCTGCTATTTCTTCTGTGACCTTTTATGATCTGTGTTCTGTTAATCATCCCCTTTCATAAATTTTCGGTCTTTCCTTTCTGCCTACAAATAGCTTCAGATCTCATTTATTCCTTCCCTTGACCTTTTCACTCTCTTTGACTTCAAATTCAAGATTATGTGAGCATTTTAGAGTTTTGGACTTGGAGCAAGGAAGATCTGAATTCAGTCCTGCCTCAAAAATGTACTAGGCTGTGTGACTGGGCAAGTCTGTACCTCTCAATACTCCAGTCTTCTCACCTATACAATGAGAAGATTGAGCTTGATTGTTTCTAAAACCTCTCAGGGGTTGGCAGCTAGATGTTACAGTACTGGTTAGTACAGTGGTTAGAGTACTGGCCAGTACAGTGGTTAGAGTACTGGCCCTGAAGTAGAAAGATCTGAATTCAAATCCAACTTAGACACTTAATACTCAACACTTACTAGCTATATGACCCTGGGCAAGTCACTTGACTTCAATTGCTTCACAAAAAAAAAATTAAATTCAATCTCACCTACAACAGCTAGATAATACAATGGAGAGAGTGTCAGGCCTGCAGTCAAGAAGACTTCTCTTCCTGAAGAGAAATCTGGCTTCTGACACTTATTTGCTGTAAAACCCTAGGCAAATCACTTCACCCCCATTTGCCTCCGTTTCCTTATCTGTCAAATGATTTGGAGAAGGAACTACTCTAGAATCTCTGCCAACTAACCCCTAAATGGAGTCACAGAGAGTCAGACATTATTAATATGACTAAACAATGACAACAAAATCTCTCTTGGCTTTAAATCTATGATGCTATATTCCTCCCTTTTGGTGCTAAATTTTTAGGGGGGGAAACTATGATCTATACTTTATGCCTCTATTTCCTCACTCCCTAATACCTTACAATTTGGCTTTTGCATTCACTGTTTCAATGAAGTACTCTTCTTCATTTTTCAAAGTTTCTAATGATCATCATCACCAAATTCATAGATCTTTTTTCAGTCTTTAATCTACTTTTTAATTCCATAACAGTTGATACTCTTAACTCTCTTCTCTCTGAAAGTCTTCCTTCAGGTAGCTCCCATGATGCTCTCCAATTACTCTCATGGGTCACAGACTTCTTTGATTACTCATTCTGTCTCCTTAGCTGCCTTCTTGTCCTCAAACCACCCTTTTAATAGTTTCCTGCAACACTTTGTTCTCAGTTCTCTTCTCCTTACAATCTCTCCTTTGGTGAGCTCATTTGCTACCACTGTTTAACAGACTTTAGCAGAGTTTAGGTCACTTCTAATTCTATATCCCCATTTTTAATCTTTCTCTATAGTCCTAATCCCTTATTTCCATCTATTGGATATCTCCATCTAGAGGTTCCTCTAGCACTACAAATTAGACTTACTTAAAACTGAATTAATGATATTTCTACCCAAATCTTCCCATTTTCCTAATTTTCTTGTTTCTGTAGATAGCCCCATCATCATCTCAGTACAAGTCACATAGGCCTCAAATCTGAGAGATATTTTTGACTTACTACTCTCTTTTCTTCCCCAAATTAGAGGAGTTCCTAAGTTCTTGTTGATTCTACCACAATATTTAAAACATTTGTGTCTTCCTTTGCATTCTCACTGCAACTATCCTGATTTGGAATATTATCCCCTCCCACTATTGTTGTAAGTTCTTTATTACTGTTCTTGTCAAGGAGTATAGAGTGCTCAGAAAGGACCAACACCTTTGGTATGAGGGCTTGTTGAGTCCACTTCAGGGGCTACTAATCCACTTTTGGGGTCCACCTTCATCCAACTCTCGCCTGTAGCTTCAAGATGCTATAGCATGAGCAGTGGCCATATTCTGGTACAACCATCTAGGCATATGGTCTATACCAGGTTGAGAGTAACTAGTGGGTCTCAAACAGGGTAAAGTATACCTGTAGCACATGAAGAATAGGTAGAAGAAAACAATTTCTTATAAGAGCTATGAAAGGTACTAAAGCAAAGGCTGGGATGTAGAACTTGGTCAGGCAAAGAAGACACCAAGGTCATCCACTACATCCCATGACATCAACAGTCATTCTGCCTTTTGTCTTGCCACTAGGCTCTGATAACTCTGGAAGAAAAATCAAGACTAATGACTTTGTGCAACTCTGTCTGCTTTATTTAAATCCAAATCACTTGCAAGTTAAGACATCACTCCATGATATCAAAAATGTCTTCAAAAATGAAGAACAACAACTATTCCTGCCTCTACATCTTCATCTAAATCCAGTCTTCAAATGGCGGACTATTTTTAAAAACCATTCCTTCTAATGCACAAGATCTTTTGGCAATATTCTTTTCCTCAAAAATCTTCAGAAATGGTTCTCCTTTACCAACTGAATTCAAGATAAATTTACCATATGAACATTCAAGGCTTCTTTCCAGGTCAATTATATATCATGTACAGTAATTTTAAGTCAAACTAGGATATCTACCATTTTCAATTCTCATCCTGTTCTTTCTTTTTTATATCATTGGTATTTTTAAAATTTTGCCTTCCATACATGGAACAGAATCCCCCATAGTTGTTTATTGAATTTCTTCCTTTGCCCTGAAGTCCATCTCAGGCATGAAGATCCCTGAACTTTGAGAGACACAGAATGGTAAAATATAGAGTGTTAAAACTAGAATCAGAACAGATTGGTATATAATCATTCCTTTGACATTTCCTAACTCTGTGACAATGGGCAAATCTCATATTCTATCTTAGTCAGTTTCTTCTTTGATAAAATCTAGCAAACATTACCTGTAATATCTATCATAGAGCATTATTGTGAGGATCAGATGAGGCAAGGGTATTCAGAAGCCAGCTTTTATGGAGCCCAAAGAGAATATTGTTAAATTTTCAATGTGAACAATTACATCTCAGAAGTAAGAAAATTCTACAAACAGGATTTTATTTATTGTTTTCTTGATTGTCCAAGAAAGGGCAAAATATTAATAATGCAGATTAAACTTAAAAGTATATGTTTGGGGTTTAGAGGGTAGAGCAAATTATTAAATATTTTTAGCACACCTCTAAAATGAATTGATATGTGTGTGCATTCATGTTCCAAAAGTCTTAGAGCAGTTTTAAGCTATTAAAACTGAACTAAAACTGAAAGAACATTGTGAGAGTGTGTATGTGTGTGTGTGTGTGTGTGTGTGTGTATGTAGTACTAAATAAATGTAAGCTATTATAGTTATCATTCCTTTAACAGAAAGTGATTTGTCCTCAAATTTTAGAGCACTTTTCTTAACAAGTTTTATCTTTTATTTATAGATTTGCCACAAAATTTACAAATCATCTTTTCATTAGATTATAAGATTGTTGAGAACAGGGTCCATGTCTTATTTAATTTTTAGTATTCACAGCTCCTATCACAGGGCCCTTAACAAATGTTTGTTGAAGAAAATGGAATTATACATAATGAAAAAAATCAAAATTCATAATAGGGGTACATTATAATATAATGAAGCATGATTTAATTGCTGGAACCAAATTTTGAAGGCATAACAGAATTGAATGACCAAACAGTCCTGCTATAGCATAATGGCTTACATTCATAGTAATGGACGATAACTACAGAATTAATCAGAACACTACAAGAATGGTAATGATTTGGTGGTTAACATGGCCAAAGTAACTGGAGCATGGCAACATTGATTCAGTTGTCTCAGCCCTCTTAGTGTCCATTAACTAATTTATGAACTTGGGATTCTGTTTCAGATATCTTACAGAATTTGAATGAACTGAAAAAAAATTTATATGACAGCCAAACATATCCAAAAATGATATATAAGATCATTGCCCAGGTAACCTAAGCTTTCTAGAACATGACTGGGAATAATTTTTTAAAAATAAAAAGCTTCTAATAACAACAAAATTCATCTGCAAGAACAAAAGGTCAAGACTTTCAAGGGAACTAATGAAAAAAAAAATCAAATGAAGGTGGCCTAGCTATACCATATCTAAAACTATATTATAAAGCAGTAGTCACCAAAACCATTTGGTTTAAGAAATAGACTAGTTGATCAGTGGAATAGGTTAGGTTCACTTGGCAAAATAGTCAATAACTTTAATAATCTAGTGTTTGGCAAACCCAAAGACCCCAGCTTTTGAGATAAGAATTCACTATTTGACAAAAACTGCTGGGAAAATTGGAATTTAGTATGGCAGAAACTAGGCATTGATCCATACTTAACACCATACACCAAGATAAGGTCAAAATGGGTTCATGATCTAGGTATAAATAATGAGATTATAAATAAATTAGAGGAATGTAGGATAGTTTACCTCTCAGACCTGTGAAGGAGGAAGGAATTTGTGACCGAAGAAGAACTAGAGCTCATTATTGATCACAAAATAGAAAATTTTTATTATATCAAATTAAAAGGCTTTTGTACAAAGAAAACTAATGCAGACAAGATTAGAAGGGAAGCAATAAACTGGGAAAATATTTTTATAGTAAAAGGTTCTGATAAAGGCCTCATTTCCAAAGTATATAGAGAATTGACTCTAATTTAAAAGAAATCAAGCCATTCTCCAATTGATGAATGGCCAAAGGATATGAACAGACAATTTTTGGATGAAGAAATTGAAAGTATTTCTAGCCATTTGAAAAGATGCTCCAAGTCATTATTAATCAGAGAAATGCAAATTAAGACAACTCTGAGATACCATTACATACCTCTCAGATTGGCTAGGATGACAGGAAAAGATAATGCTGAATGTTGGAGGGGATGTGGGAAAACTGGGACACTGATACATTGTTGGTAGAATTGTGAATGCATCCAGCCCTTCTGGAGAGCAATTTGGAACTATCAAAAAGTTATCAAACTGTGTCACTACTGGGCTTATACCCCAAAGATATCTTAAAGAAGTGAAAGGGACCTATATGTGCAAAAATATTTGTGGCAGCCCTCTTTGTAGTGGCTAGAAACTGGAAATTGAACGGATGCCCATCAATTGGAGAATGGCTAAATAAATTGTGGTATATGAATGTTATGGAATATTATTGTTCTGTAAGAAATGACCAGCAGGATGATTTCAGAAAAACCTGGAAAAACTTACATGAATTGATGTTGCGTGAAATGAGCAAGACCAGGAGATCATTATATACTTCAACAACAATACTATATGATGATCAATTTTGATGGGCATGGCTCTCTTCAATAATGGGATGGACCAAATCAGTTCTATTTGTTCAATAATGAAGAGAATCAGCTACACCCAGCAAAGAACTCTGGGAAATGAGTGTGAACCACAACATAGCATTTATACTCTTTCTATTTATGTTCGCTTACATTTTTATTTCCTTCTCAGGTTAATTTTACCTTATTTCTAAGTCCGATTTTTCTTGTGCAGCAAAATAACTGTATGGATATGTATACATATATTGTATTTAACATATACTTTAATATATTTAACATATATTGGTCTACCTGCCATCAAGGGGAGGGGATGGGGGGAAGGAGAGGAAAAGTTGGAACAGAAGATTTTGCAAGGGTCATTGCTGAAAAATTACCTATGCATATATCTTGTAAATAAAAAGCTATAATAAAAAAAAGAAACAAGAAACAAGAAAAATACCACCAATAAACTTGTTCAAGGTGAAAATAAATAAATAAATAAATAAAAAGCTTCTGAGCTATCACAATGATCATGGATATACTAAAGTTCATAAATTTTACTCATATAAGAGTTCCTTAGATTCTGTTCAGAGTCTATTTAGTCTTCTTTTAAATATTGTTCTAATATGGGTGGTTATTCCAGATTCCCAGATCTAGCCTATTAGCAATAAATTGGAAGAGAATCAAAAAGAAGGAGCTGAAATAGGCTTACAGGAAATGATAGTTAATAGTGAGACAGGAAAGAAGAAAAACTATATAAATTGATACTCGTAGTAATCTAGTGCCTCTATAAGTATTCTTTCTCATGATATAGATATCAATTAATTTAGGGAGAGGAAAATACTTTAAAAGTTCAGCAATCTGAAAGCATTTACTGTAAGGATGAATATCCATATTCATCTCCATAAATCATAATGCTGTTTTCCCTTATATTATCATTCAGAATAATAGTTATGCTAAAAACAATCAAGTTATTACGAATGAGTTATCAAAAAGGTTAAGTGAGATTTTCTTTATGTATGCTATTTTCTAATGCCACATTATAAGATATTTTCAAAGGGATTCCAACAAAAAAATGTGCAAGAAATTATTTTAACAGTTTAAGAAAAGTAAATTTCATTTAGTGAGGAAAATCTACATATGTAGAATAATTACTTCCTTCCAAAGCGATTTTCAGATAAAAGATGTGTTGCTTAACTAGAAGCTCAACTTTATAGTTGGCAAACAAAATAAAATTAAAACTTTTCACAGGAAGTTCATGACAAAAGAGAAAAATGTTGGATCTCAAGTCAGATATCTAGGTTCAAATACTGACTCTGATACTTTTCTATTTTCATCACCATAGGGGAATCACTTAAGTCTTTCTGGGTCTTGGTTTCCTCATCCATAAAGTGAGGCAAGTAGACTAGATGGCCTCTATAGTCTAGACCTTTCAGGTCTAATTCTGTGATTATATTAATTATTGTTTGATTTTTTTGTTTATTTTGGGCAGCTAGGTGATAGTAGAGTAGGTAGAGTAATAAGCCTGAAGTCAAGAAGATCTGCCTGAGTTCAAATTCAACCTCAGACACTGCTAGATGTATGTGACCTTGAGCAAGCCTCAATTTCTATAAAATGATAATAATAGCACCTTCTTCCCAGGGTTGTTATGAGGACCAAATAAGATAATAATTGTAAAGCACTTAGTGCAGTGTCTGGCACATAGCAAGAGCTAGATAATGAATAATTATCATCATTATCATCAATTATTATTACTTGCACACAAAAAAGAAGAAAGTGGCTCTTTCATCTTGAAGAACAGGTCTCAGTTCGTTGTGCTCATCTCATTCATCTTTTGGCATCTGCTTCCTCCTACCCAATATGGTACCCAGATTGCCCTTAGCAGTAATTTTTTACCAAAGTATGCTGCCCTTGAAATTTGTTCCTCTCCCTACAATGTATATTTCAACCTTAGATATCTTTATTCTCATTTTACAGATGAGGAAACTAAATCTCAAACCAGTCTGAAATGATTTGTTCAAGATCACTTACTATTAAGGGAGAGAACCAGATCTTTTAATATCAAATTCAATGATAAAAAAATTGTTATCTTCCCCCCATGCTCAAAATACTTATTCTTTTCCAGCTAAATCCAACCCATTCTTCATACTGAACTTTCCTTTTAATTTATCAAAGATTTATTAAATATCTATTACATACACATAATATCTGTGCCAGTTCCTGGGGTTATAAAGGAAAAAATAAACAGTGCCTGATTTCAGGATGCTTACATTCCACTTAGGGAGGTATGCTATGTACACAAATAAAACCCCTAATTTATCTTTTTATTATATTTTTCAATCAACAAATACCTGTGCTTTCTCTCCCTCCTTTCACCCTGACCTCTTCCTCCCCACTTACGAATGAAAGAAGAGCAAAACTCTTATTACAAACACGTATAGTCTAGTAAAACAAATTTTTGCATTTCAAGAGAGGTCACATGCTAACAATTGGGGGATCAAGACAGTCTTCATGAAAGGAGATAGTATTTTAGAGGAAACTAGGCATTTTTTGAGGTAGAAGTGGCAAAAAGTTCATTCCAATATGATAGAGGGAGGGACTTGTACAAAGACATTTGGGGAGAAATGGATTATTGTGTATGAGGAACAGCCAGTAGGCCAATTTGACTAGAATGTAGATTGTATAAAGGATGCTAATATGAAGTATGATTCAAAAATTAGATAGAAGCTAAAATGTTAGAGTACTTTGGGAGATTTTAAATGCTAAACTGAAGAATTTATTTTAATCCTATAGTAAGGCACTAGGCTATAGTGAATAGCATCTTATAGAAAGCATTTTTGAGTAAGAGGGTAATGTGGTCAATTTTGAGTTTTAGAAATATCAATTTGGCAGCATCACAGAATATGGAGTACAAATGGGAGAGACTGGAGAACCGATCTCAGCTAGATTCTAGGAAGAAAGTATCTAATTAAACTAATGTGTATTAAGTTTTGAATGACAGCCTGGCTTACAGTTACCCTCCTGTGTTTTTGAATTTTATAAAAGACATTTGTTAAAGCAAAGTAATGAATCTTTAATGGTGGATTTTAAGCAGAGTGGATTATTTGCTGTCATTTCATCACTTCAATTTTATGGTTTTAATTTTCAAAAGTGATCTGTTCATTTTTCAAAAACAAATTTTAAAAAATTCCAAAGATACAACACTCGAGTTATTCCTGCAGAGATGAAAATGGTGAAGAACTCTTCAGTTTGGGAGTTCAGTATGGGATGATGCAGCCAAATGAATTAAAATGAATAAACAATTAAGCTATGCTGCCATTAGGTAACTATTATAACCAAATGGTCTAAACGGTAATTTTAAAGACATAGTGAGATAAAAATAAAAATGCTTTTCCTCTTTCTCATCTTAAAGTAACTAAACCTAAGAATAATAAATCAAACATAATTCTTTTATGGAAATTTTTAAAAGAAGGAAAGATGGAGGAGAAAAGGAAGGAAGGAAGGAAGGAAGGAAGGAAAGAAGGAAGGAAGGAAGGAAGGAAGGAAGGAAGGAAGACAGGAAAAGATGGAAAAAGGGAAGAAGGAAAAAAATCTAGATGTCTAAGGTATAATTTAGTACCCTTCTCACTAATATTAAACTTATTAACTCATCTTGAGTCTTAACTGAAAAATCAAACGCTGGAAAAATCAAACGTTGGAACTTTGTCCATAATTTTTAGTCTTGTTTTTATGCCAAGGATTCTAGATTTAGGGTGGAGTCCATCTTGTCCAATTTTTTCATGTTACAAATGAAGAAATAGAGATTCAGTGGGGCTAAATGAACAGTCCAAAGTCAAATAGAGGCATGATCTAGCTTCTCTCTATAACATGCTCTTTTATACCATGCTTCCTTGACTTATTTTGCAGTGGTTGTTTCTCAATCATTTAGGAAGTGATTATTCTGAACCTGTTTATGAGCTTAAGGGCAGCTAGGTGGATCAGTGAATAATAGATCACTAGGTGTAGAATCAAGAAGATTCATCTTCCTGAGTTCAAATCTAGTTTTAGATACTTATTAGCTGTGTGATCCTGAGCAAGTCACTTCACTCTTATTGCCTCAGTTTCCTCATCTGTATAATGAGCTGGAGAAGGAAATGGCAAATTCATCCACTATCTGTGCTAAGAAAACTCCAAATAGGGTCAGGAAGAATCAGATACAACTCAAATGACCAAATCACAAACAACTTGTGAAACCCAAACTGCAGAAGGCCTTGTTATTGTTTATTTATTTATTTATTTTTTTAGTAGCCCCTGACTTCTCTGAGCCTATTTGGGATTTTCTGGGATAAGATACCAAAGTGATTTGCTATTTTCTTCTCCAAATCATTTTACAGATGAGGAAACTGAAGCAAGTAGAGTCACACAGTTAGTATCTGAGGCCTGTTTTGAAGTTGGGTCTTCTTGATTCCAAACCTGGTATTGTCTCCACTGTATCGCCTAACTGTTCTCAGGAGGCCCTTCTATACGACAGTCCCTTCCTTCCACAATCTAATTAAGAAGCCAAGTTAATACCCATTGAGACAAAAGTGATTAATATAAGCTTACATATGATGAAATGCTTTCTTGTATTTTTAACAGTGGTAGTTCCATAGAACCTGGATGGATTTATACCTACGCTCCATCCACTTCTGGGAATATATATTATGGGACATAAGTTCAGAGACTTGGGCATTATAGTGATGAGAGAGATCAACAACAAGTGGAATATCCTCAAACCATCTCTTAGACAGCTTGGAGGTATTGATGCCTGAGTCACACAAATTCCCCAAGTTGTTTGAATTCCCTAAAATGAAGTCTGGAATTTGTAGTGATATTCACAATTACCTAGAAAGATTTAAGCTTTTCTTTTTTACTGTATTCTCCAATTTCTTAGTCTCTCTCTCTCTTTTTTTCTAATATGGAAAAAGTAGAATGATATACCATTAGCAATGTCTCAGAATCTATTTTCATTATTCTACTATATTTGGATTTCTATTTGTTTGTTGAACAGCACATATAGGCTATTTGACATCTTTCTTCTGAATTTGAGATAAAAGGACTGGAGCTAACTAATGTAACCACAATGTCAATTTGCCCTGACAACCCCCTTAGCAACTGGCTTCAACTCATGAAATGCTCAAATGTGGAGTTTAAAGTTACAAAACCTAATCTCAGAACAAAACACAGCAAACAGTGAAGAGATTTAGATTTTCTTTAATAGAAAAAACTTTTAAAAAGATTTGCAGGAGATTTCATTACACAGTGTGACAAAAGAAAATGAATAATTCCAGTCAGTATGGAGTATGGCAGAATGGAGGTGGGGCTTGATGGCCTCCATTATGGTCCCATGGCATTGGCCACCATCTGCTTCTTCCCATAGCTTAGTGCAGAACTTTTGGCAAGGATACCTTCACACACTGAATGGAAACTTCCAGGCTAACCAGCCTGAACAAAATAAATGACTCTGTCTTGGGCATGACAAAGGCCTAAATACTGAATCAGCCTCCTTGTTGATGGGAATTTAGAACATATTGACTGATTTTAACTCTTTTTTTTTTTTTTTTGGTCACGTTTGCAAAATTTTTATCTTTTTTATCATTGTTGTCTTTACTCCAAAACAGATTAGCAATAATCTACTCAAGTTTAAAGAATGAAATTTAAGTTTGTGAATTTAACTAATAGATTAAAACCTGCCTTACCATAATTTCCAAATTTTCCAAAGAAAAAAATGATAGCCAATCCCCTGACATAATACAACCAGTTATATTTTGATAATTTGGCTCTAAATTGATTGTTTAGAGTGAAAACAGATTTTCCAGTTGGAAAGGTTTACATGAGTGAAGACGTAATATAGGGCATTGTTTTAGAATCTGAGAATTCTGTTGCAAGGAAACTTAGACCTCATAGAATCCTAGATCATACTGACATTAGAAGTGATGGATACTCTTATTTTACAGATAAGGAAGACCCAGAAAAGTTATCTGCCTAGTTTGGAGCCATACTGTTAGTATCAAGGTATAATTGAAATCTAGGTCTTCTTCACTCCATAACCAGCTTCAGAACAGAGTCATCTGGTAAAATTCTTTCCTCAAGCACGAATTTAAATTTGAAATCAGTAAATTCAAATTCAGGGTATTATATATAACTCTTTGCAAATAGTACTGAATTTGAAAGCAGGAAGACCAGTTCAAAATCTACCTTCCATATTCACTATCTGTATGACCCTGGGCAAATCACTTAATCCCTCAGGTCCTGAACAAAAGACTATAATTTATATATGCCTTCTTGATCTACCTTGATGGTGTGAATTTCCATACTGGGACTTCCCTGGGTGGACAAAATCACCTATGGGGCATTGTGAAGCTCACACAAGAAAATGCAAGTAAACCATTTTGAAAACCTTAATGTTAATTTTTATTAGACAGATCAATTAACTTTATTGGGCCTCACTTCTCTCAATGGATTAAATGAAGAAAATGAAGGAAATGGATTAATTGATCATTTTTAGCCATTAATAGGTCATCATGTGACCTTTGCTTGGAAATCTCCACTGATAGGAAACTCACTATTTCCATTTACTTTTTTTTTTAAAGTTCTAAATGATAAGAAGTTTTTTCTAATATTGGAGAAAGAGAGATGTAAGTCCTGTCCATTGTTCCTAATTCTCTGTTGTTTAAATACATATAGGTCACTATCATGTCTGCCAGTGACTTTTCTTCTCTGAGTGGCTGAATATTTACATTCCCTTCAACTAATCCTGCAGCATGTTTTGAGGGATGATGCAACTATAGAAGATCTGCTGATGCAGTGGATTACTCAAACTAGGCAATTCCCTTGTCCTTAAGAGTCTTTTTGTAATGTCAGCAAAGCTAAATTAATTTGGATTCTAGATCTTTGGTGGTAGAGTTAAAAGATCCTTAGAAAAAATTAACAGCATTTATTTTCTCTCCCTTTCACTTCTCCCTCCTCCTAAAAATAAAAATAAGAACAAAGCCTTTATAACAAATATGCATACTCAGGCAAAACAAATACCCATATTGCCCAGGTCCAAAAGTATATGAATCATGATGAATATTTAGAATATCACCTCGACTTTAAAACTATAAGGGGAAGAAGAAAGAACAGAGTTCTTATACTCCCTCTAATCAGAGCTATATCAGTTCCTTCCCCAATTATTTTGTTTGTTTATTTGTTTTTTTGGACTATAACCATGATTCCATTAGTATGGGAAGTTCTTAGTAGGAAGTATTTCCTACTATAGCAGATGGGCATCTGCTCTGCAATTCATGGTCATAGACTGTAGTCTAGATGCATTGGGAGATGACTCAAAGTCATGTCAGAGTGGAACTTGAAAATGTCTTCCTAACTGAAGTCAATCTCTATGCTACCTCTTTGAGAGCCTCATGAACATCCCCTCTATCTGAGGAAGTGAAAATATGATATTCTGTCATCTCCACATCACAGTTCACATATAGAGAGACAAGGGGATTGTCATGGTCTTGGGGTGCTATGAGATTTGCAATTGGAGAGGATATATAGGTACTATGCTTTCAAGAAGGGGGGAATTTCTTCCACAGTTTTAATCTCTGAGGAAACAGCTAAAAGGGAGACAACTCTCAATTGTGCTGGTATTTCCAAGATATCTAGGGTGTCAATGGAAGAATGAAGGTTCATAATATATAAATGACTCGGTTGATGAAGAAAGTATAAGGTTTATAGTGTTCACAGGCTCCTAGATTTAGAGCAAGAAGAAATTGTAAAGGCCAGCTCTTCATTTTACAGAGGGAGAAACTGAGACCCAGAGAGGTTAAATGAATTGTCCAAATTTAGTCTGATAGTAAATGGCTATGTTTCAAGGTCCTCTGACTCCAAATCCTGTGTCCAATCTGCTATATCAACTGCTTCTCAACATCTAATAAGAATCAGTGAATGTAGAGAAGAGAGTATACATATGTATGTGTGATTATATGTATGTGATTGTATATGATTTTTGGTATTCATTTTCATGTATGCATATGTAAATATGTGAGATTGATTGATTTTGAGTATGTGATTGTATATATGTAAAATCGTGTTTGGTTTTGTATATATATGACATGGTTGTGTATATGTGAGGTTGTGTGTGGTTGTATATACATGAGGTATGGGTTTGTATGTGAGATTTTGTGTGGTTGTGTGGTTTTGTGTCTATATGATTGTTTATGATTGTCTAAGTGTATGTGGTTCTACACACATTGTGTGATTGTGTGTGGTTGTATGTGATTGTGTTGAGTAAGAAAGATGCTGGTGTCTTTTTCTGTTTCATAATTCTCTGGTGCTCCTACCCCATGTGTACTCATGGGAAAGCAAATGATGATAAAGCTATAAAATGAGATTCAGTCTCATTCCTATCTGAGTTGAACCAACTATAATCATTCTTAATTTACTGCCTCTTGTCCTTTCCAGTACTGCCTGCAGTATAATATGAAGCACACAAAAAGCACTTTGCTGTGTACCTTTTACTCCAATAGCTTATTGTGTCATGGAGGTAACTCTAGGTTACCCAAGGCTATGCCAATAGAGCACAAATGCTTTCAAGTCCTACAAAGCTGGAAAGGCTTTATATAGGAAGAGCCCTTTGAGGAAAGCTCTTTCTCAAGATTCTGATCACCAGATAATGATGTTTTGGCCACAGCTACTCATGAAGATCACCCATTAAGATATTTCTTTCAGAGCAGAAAGTCTCTACTCCAATGAAAAAAAAAATTTTTAAATATAAAGAAGACTTTTTTTTTCCAATGATATTTCTTTTAAAGGACTTAGGAGAAACAATTTAAAGCACAATACAAAACAACACATATGTAAATTTTTTAGAGTCCAGATTTATGATTTCATTAGCATAGGGCAGAAGTGTCAAATTCATAGCTTATGTATAATCCTAAAACTCCCAAAATTCTTCCTGAACCATATTAAAATGCAACTGGAAAATGTATAACCAAAGAAAACAGTACCACACAAATAATGTTAATTTGGGATTTTCTAAGTCAATATACAGAGATCTATTTCTATTTGACATGAGCACCACTGGTGCAAGGAATTAAAGTGAAGTAAACTTCTACTAAGGCAGATTGGTAACTCATTCTGCAATTGTCAGTCTTATGATTTGCCTGAGCAATAAGAGAATAAATGACTTGGTCAGGATGTCACAGTTAGTATGTTATCAAGAGAGCTTAAACCCAAACTTTCCTAATTGTAAGGGGTGATTAGAGGGCTTAGTGGATAGAGTTCCACACCTGGAGTCAAGAGGACCTGGGTTCAAATCTGGCCTCAGACACTTGCTAGTTGTGTGATCCTAGGCCCCAGTTTTCTCATCCATAAAAATGAACTGGAAAAGGAAATGGTGAAGCACTCTGGTACCTTTGCCATGAAAACCCCAAATGGGCACATGAAGAGTTGAACCCAACTGAACAACTTCCAATCAACTTCTTTCTTAACTTTTATCCCATTTTTTTTCCTATAATGTAAATATAGATAGAAGAGGCTACAGAGTGATCCTCTTATATAATTGGTATCGAAAACTCTCAAATGAGTGAACTCCCTCCACCACATAGATTGCCAAATTTATAGTCTTAGATAGTTGCTACTCTGCCTCTATAGATATACACATATAAGTATGTAATCTTATTTTTCCATACTTTGGAGATATCTGCAGTGTACACTATATGTCTTAAAGAAGGAGGGATATCTACACAGAGTGATTCCAAAATCCCAGAGCTGTATAGAATTAGCTAATATATAGCATCTTATCTGTACAATTTGCAGTTTTAGAAAGTTGCCTAGACTGCTGAGAAGTTAAGTGACTTAACTAGGCCAAATAGCCACTATATAAAAGGGATGGGACGTAAACTTGAGTCATCCTCTCTCTGAGTCTTATTCCTTATCCATGATACCATGCTGATACCTATAGTTTACAGATTTAAATTATTAGATTATTAGATTATTTAGATATCTTTTAAATATTAATAGATTATTAGATTATCTAGTTTTGTGTGGTTATTTTCCTTGACAATAAAGGGTTAAAAAGATAGCAGATAGTCAAAGAAATGATCCTTGTTCTTTGAACATAAACATGGTTTAATCTGTAAAAACAAATCATCTTTATGCAGATAGCCTGGTCTAGTGAAGAATTTCTGGCTTCAACATTTACTAGATGCAAAACCTTGAGCTTCTTATGTTAGTCCTATGAACTTGTTTGCTTAACTATTAAGTAGTGATGATAATAATTGCCTATTGCCTCACAGGATTGTTTTGAGCTAAGTTGTTTGTATTCCATAAAGCGTTCTATGTAGGTAACCTATTTTTATGATTATAGTACATAACTTCTCCTATCTGGAAGAACTAGGTATTGGTTATAGATAGGTTCTGCTGATTCCAGCTGTTTAGTTGTGGAGAATTTTTATAGCCATTAGGGGCAAAGTAATAAATGACTGACTCCTTTAAAGCTGAGCCATTCAGATCCTTCCTTTAACAAAGCAGCCTTTGAATTGTGTCATGAGAGATTGCCCTTAGAGGGATTGATTTCACATCTAGAATCCTCCATCTACAAAATGAGATCTTTGGAGACATTTGTGATCTAATGAACCATTTGTCCATAGCCTCTCAAGCAGGTTGCTGAAGTGATGAGTTTCTATATAAGATGGTGTTCTATGCCATGGGATGACTAAGACAAAGTTTAACATAAACATACAGAGATGAGTTGATGGAGTAAAAAGCCCACTGGCTTGGAAGCCGTGAAGCTTGGGTTTATCCCATGAGCCATCAAGGCATAGTGATCAGATTTCTGTACTTGGAATCAAGAAAACAGGGTTAAAATCTGCCTCTGACACTAGCTGCATGACTATGGTTAAGTTATCTTTAAAATGGGGCTCAATAACATCAGTTAACAAACAGTTACTAATATGTCAGGTACTATACTAAATGCTGCATATATAAATTCAAAAGAGAGACAGTCTCTGAATTGAAGGAGCTTAAATTTTATTGGAGAGATATATGGTTTGTTATTTGTTTCTGGTTTTGGTAGGGTTTTGAGTTTTGAGCTGTTTTCTTCCATCCTTGCACTTGAGAAAGTCAATAGTTGATATATGCATATATATGTATGTGTGTAAAACTATACAATATATAATTCCATATATTATTAATGCTTCTACTGGAAGTAGATAGTATCTTCTTTAATAGTTGCTTTGCATTTTCATGTAACACATAATTGCTTAGTTATTCACATTTACTCTCAGAACAATATTACTAATATCATATATAATGTTATCTTGGTTCTCTGATTTCACTTTTCATGATTTCATGCAAGTCTTTCCATGATTTCCTAAAATCAATCTGTCCATAGTTTCTTTTTAAATTTAATTTAATATTTAAGGTTATATGTGCACATTTTAAAAAACATATTTCTATATTTGTCATGTTGGGAGAGAAAAACCAGAATAAAAGGGGAAAACCACAAGAAAAAGGAAAAAAGAGAAAAAAAGGGAAAATAATATGCTTTGGTCTGCATTCAGTTTCCACAGTTCTCTCTCTGAATGTAGATGGCCTTTTCCATCCAAAATCTATTGGAATTTCCTTGTATCGCTGAATTGCCAAGTCTATCATAGTTGATTATCACACAGACTTGCTGTTGCTATTTATGTACAATGTTTTCCTGGTTCTGTCTGTTTCACTGAGCATCAGGTCATTAATTTTTTTCCAGACTTTTCTTAATTTAGCCTGCTCATCATTTCTTTTCCCCTGATCATCTTGGAAAACAGACATATTTTACTGATTGAAAGACTAAACATAGTTTTATGCATAATTCCAAAATGCTGTCCAAAATGGTTGGATCAATTTACAATTCCACCAACAATGTATTAGTGTTCCAATTTTTCCACAACCCCTCCAATATTTGCCATTTTCTCCTTTCATTTTAGACAATCTGATAAGTGTGAGATAGAATCTCAAAGTTGCTTTAATTTGTTTTTCTCTACTCACTAATGATTTAGAACATTTTTTCTTATGACTAAATTGATTTCTTCCTCAAAAAATTGCCTGTTCATATCATTTGACCATTTATCAATTGGATGATAACTCATTCATAAAAATTTGACAGAGTTCTCTATATTTTAGATATAAAACTTTATCCAAGAAACTGTCTGTAAAATTTCTCTCCCTCCTCCATGTTTTACTTTCCTTCTAATCTTGGATATATTGGTTTTATTTGTTAAAAATCTTTTTAATTCAAGGTACTCAAAATTATCCATTTTATAGCTCACAATACTCCTACCTACACACCTGATAGGTAATATGTTTTATAATCTTCTAATTGCTTATGATATCTCTCTTTATGTCAAGGTGGTGTATCCATTTGAGCTTATCTTGGTACATGGTATAAGATATTGGTCCATACCAAGTTTCTGCCAGAATACTTTCCAATTTTCCCAATTTTTTTTCCCAAATAGTGAATACTTATTCTAAAAGTTTAAATTTTTATATTTATTAAACACAAGATTACTGTAATCATTTATTACCATGTATTGTGTACCTGACAGCTAGGTGGTACAGTGGAAAGAGCACTGGGCTTAGAATCAAGACTCATTTTCCTGAGTTAGAATTCCACCTCATTAAACTATGTGACTCTGGGTACCTTCCCCTGTTTGTCTCTATTTCCTCATTTGTAAAATGAGCTGAAAAGAGAAATGATAAACCCTTCCAATATCTGTGCCAAAAAAACCTCAGACTCAATCATGAAAAGTTAGATACCATTGAAAATCAATGAATAAAACAGCTTTGTGTGTCTACTCTATTCCACAGATCCACCATTCTATTTCTTAGCCAATAATAGATAGTTTTAACAATTACTGCCTTATAATATAGTTTAAGAGCTGTACTGCTAAATGTCCTTTCTTTTTCATTAATTCCTTTTATATTTTTGACTTTTTGTTCTTTCAAATTAATTTTGTTTTTGTTTTTTCTAATTGAATAAAATAGGTTGGTTTTTTTTTTTAGTATTTTAATTAGGTTAATATTGAATACTTAGATTAATTAAGGTACAATTGCCATTTTTTATATATTTATTAATATATTGTATTTTCACTATATTTATACAACATTATATATTATTATATGGATATATTATTATACCCATAAACAATAAATATTTCTCCAATTATTCATATCTGATTTGATTTGTATACAAAGAGTTTTATAATTATATTTATATAATTCCTGGATTTGTCTTGGTAGATACATTCCCAGATATTTTATATTGTGTATGATTATTTTAAATGTACTCCCTCATACTATCTCTTCTTGCAAGGCTTTGTCAGAGATATATGGAAATGCAGGTGATTTATGTGGATTTATTTTATGTAATTTATTTTATATGTTTTATACTTTTTTATTTTATATATTTTATATTTCATATATTTGTTAAAATTATTTTAACTGGCTTTTTAGTTGAAACTCTAGTATACCATTATTTAAGTATACCAATAAATCATCTACAAAAAGAGATGTGATTGTTGTGATTCCTTTAGTTTCTTTTTTTTTCTCTTGTTGCTGTTTCTAAACATTTCTAGTACAATATTGAATAATATGGTGATAATGGACATCCTGGTTTCACTTCTGACCTTATTGGGAAGGCTTCCAGCTTATCCCTGTTATAGTTAATGTTTGCTGGTGGTTTTAGATATATATTTCTGAAGATTTTAAGGGAAAAAATCCATTTAAGTCTATACTTTCAAGCAGTTTTAAATAGAAACGAATGTTGTATTTTGTCAAAAAGCTTTTTTCCGCATTAGCCAATATAATCATGCATTTTTTGTTACTTTTGTTATTGATATAAAATCAGTTATGTTAATAATTTTTCTTATATTGAACCAGCCACGCATTCCTGGTTGGTCACAATGTATAGTCTTTTGATATAGTGATGTACTCTCTCAGCTCATATTTTATTTAGTATTTTTGTATTAATATTCATTAGGGAAATTGTCCTTTAGTTTTCTTTCACTGTTTTTGTACTTCCTAGTACAGGCAATAGCACCATATTTGTTTCATAAAAGGAGTTTGGTAAGACTCATTGTCTATTATTCAAAATTGTTTAAGATTAGAATTAATTCATATTTAAATGTTTGATAGAATTCACTTAGAAGTCCATTCTGGTATTGATGCTTTTTTCTTAGGAAGCTCATTTATAGCCTATTCAATTTATTTTTATAAAATAAGTTAATTTAGGTATTCTATTTCCTTTTCTGTTAATTTGGGCAGTTTATGTTTTTATAAGTACTATTCTATTTCACCTAAATAATTAAATTCATTGGCATAAAATTGAGCAAAATAACTTGTAATAATTGCTTTAATTCCATGTTCTTCAGTGGTATAATAACCATTTTCATTTTTGATACAAGTGATTTGGTTTTTTTCTTTCATTTTAAAATCAGATTAACCAAAGGTTTATCTATTTTATTGTGGAGTTGTTTTTCTTATAAAACCAACTCCTTTTATTTATTAATTAATTCAGTGGTTTTCTTACATTGTGTTTTATTAATCTCTCCTTTACTTTTCCATATTTCCAATTTGTTGTTTAATTGTGGATTTTTAATTTGTTATTTTATTAATTGCATGCCCAAGTCATTGAATTATTCTTTTTCTATTTTACTGATGTAAACATTTAGGAAGGAAGGAAGGAAGGAAGGAAGGAAGGAAGGAAGGAAGGAAGGAAGGAAGGAAGGAAGGAAGGAAGGAAGGAAGGAAGGAAGGAAGGAAGGAAGGAAGGAAGGAAGGAAGGAAGGAAGGAAGGAGAGAAGGAGAGAGGGAGGAAGGGAGGAAGGGAAGGAGGAAGAGAGGAAGAAAGGAAGAAGGGAGGGAGGGAGGGAGGAAGAGAAGAAGGAGGGAAGGATGAAGGGAGGGAGGGAGGAAGAGAAGAAGGAGGGAAGGATGAAGGGAGGAAGGGAGGAAGAGAGGAAGGAGGGAAGAAGGGAGGGAGGAAGAGAGAAAGAAAGGAAGAAGAGAGAGAGGGAGGGAGGAAGGAAGGAGGAAGAAAGGGAGGGAGGAAATATAAGAATTCATATAGTATCTACTATGTGCCAGACACTGAGCTAAGTGGTTTACAAATATTATCTCATTTGATCTTCACAACAATCCTGTAAATAGATGGTATTATTATCCCCATTTTATGGTTGGGGAAATTAAGCAAAGAGAAGTAAATGATTTTTTGGCCCAAGATCACATAGCTTATAAATGTCTGAGGTTGGATTGGGACTCAGGTCTTCCTCTGATTACTGGAAATAATAATCAGATTTGTGCTTTGGTGATATCCATTTGGCAGTTTTGCGAAGGGTAGATTGAATAGGAAAGAAACTGAATGCATGGAAACCAGTTAAGAGGCTAGAGATTTAGAAGAGAAAGATTTGAGAGATACTTGATTAGAAATTATAGTTGAAATCTTAGCTCATCATCATAAATGTTGTTATATCAATGAAAGCCATGCTAAAGAAAATGCATTGTTCTTTGCTTTTTTTCTGCATTCTAAGATCCTCTGGACCTTACTATCTGACTTGCAGCTATATGTACTATCTCTACTTAGTATAATGGGAGCTCCCCCAAAGTAGGAAACACCTTGCTTTTCTATTTGTATCCATTAGTACTTAATATAAAGTTTTGTACATAGTAAGCATTTACTAAATTATTTCATTCATTTATTCATTCATAGGATCTGATTAGATGACCAAGGAGGTTTATTGATAGAAATAAGGGGGCAGTATGGGACAGACCCTTGCACTATGTCCACATATAGGGGAAGGACAAGAACAGTGACCAAGGAGAATCTGCCAAATAGGTGGTAAGAGAACTATGACAGAGTGATGGGTGTTACAAGATTGTGAGGAACATATATTTAACCATCGAGAGAATATAAGAGGCAATTACTCTGGGCTGCTGGGGGGAGGAACATCTAGAACCAGAAGCTTATTTCTTAACCATTTTCAATTCATTCAATAAACATATAGCAAATACCTACTAAATGTCAGACATTGTGCTAGGTGCTGGGGATATAAGTAAGAGAAAGAAATTCCCTGCCCTTAAGAACCTTACAATCTAATGGAGACAATACAATTCATCAGGGAAGTGATGCCATGATATGCAAGTAAAGTGAGAAAAGGTCACCAAGGCATATCTTGTTCTGTGGAGTTCAGATAAAGCAGAACTTCAGATGAAAACTAAAGTGAGCTGCAAAATCCAGGTCCAAACCTCTAAAAAGGAAAGCTCTGGATAGAATTTAGTGTTCCATCCTCCAGTCCTACAATCAGAGAGGAGGAAAGTCTAAGAGAGTTGGAAGGTGCCCCATGACAGCTTTATGAATGAACACTGAAGATGGAAATTCTTGGCTAAGGGACATTCTTTAACCTTCATGTTCTATGTGACTACTAATCAAGTAACTTTTCCAAGTATCCCTGATACAAAACTCCAGATGTAAAAATATTATATCTTGTGTAGTACAAAAATAATATAGTTGGGGAAATGGTATATTTAAGAGAAAACTGGCTGCCATTTTCTAACAATTTAAGGTCAATAAAGTCACTTGCTTTCTCTGGGACATCTATTAAATTAAATTAAGTAGAGAGGGCCATCTCCAGTCATTCTGATGTATATTTTGCCAGTGGATAGCTGGTGACTTTGCCTAGCCCTCTCTTTCACTTACATGTTGTGCTATCACCTCCTTGATATAATGGTCCTCTTGAAGAACAAATGACAAAACAACAAATTAAACTAGATTATAAGTTCTCTACCATTCTGGATGAGGATGATGGTATCAACCCAGGCCGAAAGTAACAGTCTTAATTGGATAAAGACAACAGTAATATGGCAATAAATATTAGTTCTTAAGGGATTTAATTGGCAAGAGTAAACAAAAATAAGGACATCTATCTTTATGCTCTTCAGAGATGAAAAGTAAAAGTAATAGAACTGTTAAACAAAACAAAGGTAACATTAGAGCAAATGAAATTAGTTATAAATACATTATGAGAATTTAGCTCTGCTTCTCTTGCTCACCTCATGCTGGTCAATGTGAAAATTCAAGCAACTGATGCTATCTGTCTTTGAGAGACTTTACTAGCAAAAACCTAAAATACTAGTGTCTTTAGGCATTATTTTTTCTTCTCTTCTGTGTTTTCTTTCCATGGCGCCCATCCTCTCACTCTTCTCCTTAACCTTCCCAGGAGCTCTAATAATATCCCAGTCAAAGCACAGCAAATAAGACACGTGCAAAACCAGATGCAGATACAGGTGGAAGCAGCAGAGTGCAGAGCTGATTTGGTCCCTTATCTGGAGACCAAGCAGAAAGTTAAGTTGGCCTTTCAAGACTCATTTGGTTCAAAGCCACAAATGCAAAGGAGCCTATGGACTTCTACCTTTGTTCCTCAAGGATAAATGAACCTTTATCTCCTAGGTCCCCTCCTGTCGCCACCTGTTCCTTCCTTCTGATACCATTGCAGTCTCTGGCTGTTGGGTTTTATCTCATCCTCCTGGAGTTTGATAGTTGAGTGCTGGTCTTTCCCATCTCTATTCATCTTTATCCAACTAAGGTATGAATTATACCTGAAACTAAATGTCCAAATTTAAGAGAAAATGCAAGAGGAAGAAATTTCCTGTCTAATATAAGTTATGCTCACATTCAACACTAATCCAAATGTGACCCAGTGAAACTTCCAGAAGATAGAGTTGGAGCTTTTCTCTCTTGCTGCTGATGGTTTGAAGAGATCCCAGGACTCTACTTACCAGCTTTATGCAAAAAAAGAGTATTTGAAAGTAAATGCTGATGACTTTCCTATGAAAATAGAAAATGACAATTTCTGATGGAAGGAGCATGGACTTTGGAGACAGAGGAGCCAGTTAAAATCCCACCATAAACCCTTACCGACCAAAATATGATAATGAGCAAATCACTTTACTTTCCTGGGCCTACTTTCCTCATTTTGAAACAAGGGAGTTGGATAGAACATATCTGAGTCCTTCCAAATCTAAATATACTATCAAATAATTGTAGAGTGCTTTAAAGTTTATAAATCATTTTCCTTAACAATTGAGAACTTTGCTAAGAAAGGGATGAAAATGACCATCCTTTATTTCCACCTCCAAAGAAAGAACAGAAGTATGAATGAAAATCTAAGCATACTTTCTTTCTTTCTTTCTCTTTCTTTCTTTCTTTCCTTTCTTTCTTTCTTCTTTCTTTCTTTCTTTCTTTCTTTCTTTCTTTCTTTCTTTCTTTCTTTCTTTTTTTCTTTCTTTCTTTCTTTCTTTCTTTCTTCTTCTTTCTTTCTTTCTTTCTTTCTTTCTTTCTTCCTTTCTTTCTTTCTTTCTTTCTTTCTTTCCTTCTTTCTTTCTTCCTTTCTTCCCTTCTTCTTTCTTCCTTTCTTTCTTCCTTCCTTCCTTCCTTCCTTCCTTCCTTCCTTCCTTCCTTCCTTCCTTCCTTCCTTCCTTCCTTCTTTCCTTTCTTTTTTTTTTCTTCTTTTTTTCTTTCTTTCTTTTCTTTCTTTCTTTCTTTCTTTCTTTCTTTCTTTCTTTCTTTCTTTCTTTTCTTTCTTTCTTTCTTTCTTTCTTTCTTTCTCTTTCTTTCTTTCTTTCTTTCTTTCTTTCTTCTTTCTTCTTTTCTTCCTTCTTCTTCCCTTCTTCTTCCTTCCTCTTCCTTCTTCCTTCCTTTCTTCCTTCCCTTCTTCCTTTCTTTCTTTCTTTCTTTCTTCCTTCCTTCTTTCCTTCCTTCCTCCTTCCTTCCTTTCCTTCCTTCTCCCTTCCTTCCTTCCTTCCTTTCTTTCTTTCTTTTCTTTTCTTTCTTTTCTTTCTTTTCTTTCTTTCTTTCTTTCTTTCTTTCTTTCTCTTTCTTTCTTTCTTTCCTTTCTTTCTTTCTTTCTTTTCTTTCTTTCTTTCTTTCTTTCTTTCTTCTTCTTTCTTTCTTTCTTTCTTTCTTTCTTTCTTTTCTTTCTTTCTTCTTTCTCTTTCTTCTTCTTCTTTCTTTCTTTCTTTCTTTCTTCTTTCTTTCTTTCTTCTTTTCTTTCTTTCTTTCTTTCTTTCTTTCTTTCTTTCTTTCTTTCTTTTCTTTCTCTTTCCTTTCTTTCTTTCTTCTTTCTTTCTTCTTTCTTTCTTGTAAGAGCAATTGGGATTAAGTCTTTTGTCCAGGGTCACACAGGTAGTGTAAGTGTTTGAGGCAGGATCTGAACTCAAGTTCTCTTAACTTCATGGTTGATGCTCTCTTTACTGAGTCACCTAACTATTTTAATTTTCCTAGGGTTGTTTTTTTTTGTCTGTGTTTTTTCTGCACATGTATAATATATCAAATTACTTGCTTCTCAATGAGGAGGGAGGAGAGAAGAGAGAGAGAATTTGGAATTCAAAAAATTTTAAAAACAAATGTTAAAATTGTTTCTACATGTAATTGGGGAGATAGAATTATTAAATTTTAAAATACATACTAAAAGTATCCATTCTCTTTGACATTAAAATCCCACTGCTAGGATACCCCCCAAAAAGTCAGTGATTTTTTAAAAAAGGTTCCACATACAACAAAATATTTATAAAATCTTCTTTTTTGTAGTAGAATCTGAAGCTTTGTAGATGGTCATTGAGGAGGGAATGTCTATACAAACAGAGGTGCATTAAACACAATGACATGTTAATTAGTATTCTATAAAAAACAATGAATATTACAAATACAGATAAATATAGAAAGACTTGTATAGTCCAGCTGAAACAGTATCCATAACCACCACAACAATATAAATGCAAATAAGAACAACAAAATAATTGAAATCCAGGAAACTTAGAAATACTCCTAAGAGGAAATGGTACATGAGCTATTAGGGATGCTAGGAGGTGAAAATAATGAAAGGTGTTTATTTCAGATAGCTAGATTTAGAAAGAGAAAGGAAAAAAGAAATAGATTCAGAGGCAGAAGAAAGGGATTTATATATATAGATAATAGGTAGATAGTTAGATAGATGATAAAGTATAATTAAGTACTATGTGCTAAGCACTGCAATAAGTGCTGCAGAAGCAAACAAGATAATGTCTATCCTGAAGAAGCTTATATTCTAATGTGAGAAGGCAATTCATTAAATGAATTGGAAAGAGAGAAAAAAGATATTTC